>NC_087065.1:7973593-8492958 GCF_963678635.1 Symsagittifera roscoffensis | reverse complement strand
CAACAAAACCATTAATTTAATGCGTTTCGTACAATTTTACTTTACAATAACAATTTTTTTGCGACCAGTTCGCATTTTTGATTGAAAAATTAAAAGAAATGTTTCTTTTTTTTTCACTTGGTTTTCAAGCTTTTAGATTTTATAGGTGAAATCTAAAATTTAACGGGTTATCTATACGTTAAAGATAATGGTTATTCAAAATTCAGAGTCACATGGTAAATAAAAATTCATATTCACGTAGAATCTGGATCAGCAGAAAAATTCTTAAGAAAAAATAGTTACCATAGTAGGTGGATGCCTTAGAAGCTTAGCTAACATGCAGATTACATTTCTAGTGTTTAAGAGTGGCCAAAAAAGCTTGAGTGCCTTGTTGATTTTGAGTTCATTTATTGTTACTGTGAATTCGTGGTGAGTGTTTTGAATTAAGTTGTGAAATTGTGATCAATTTTGGTGCCTTGGATATTTTCTAACAGTAGTATTTCAACAGATTGAATATATTCATGCAGGATGATTACGGTTTTGGAATTCGCGATGGGGAAGGTGATGGTGAGGGGCAAAAAAATATACATTTGTTGGACGGGATCGTAGTTACGGATGATGCCTTGTAAGTTAGTAACTTTGTTGCAAGAAGTGAAGTTAAGAAGTAGGGTGGTGCTGACTTAGAATTTGTATACATAATCTTTGACATGAGTTTTGTGAAAGGGAACTTTGTAAAAACTGTTTCTATATGAATCGACGGAAAATGTGCGTGTGATTTATGTTAATTTATAGCATGTTTTATAGCATGTGAGCAGCTAATATCATGTTCTTTTAGAGCGACGAATTTGAAGGTTAGTTGGAAATTATCAAAGCCACTGTAGAAGGTTTGTACGTTGTGATGTTTTTAAGCGCATGCTCAATGATGTGATCAAACTTTTGTTAATTTTCTGCAAAACGAGAGTATAGTTAGTTATTATCAAAACTTTTTCGATTAGTTGCGAATTTACTCTAGGGTCTTTGATATTCGGTGAGTCTTCCAGGTAGCCGTTGACAGTGGGGTCATAGTGTGCGATAGGGAATTGGTTAAACTTATGTGCTTTAAAACTATTGAGAACATGCGGCAATCCAACATTAGTAAATCTCCTAATTGTGTAGCGTTGGTAAGTTTGTTAAGTGCTGTTATGTAAAGTTCGTGGTCTTCGAAATTACGGAGTGGGTTATGGAGTGGAGTAGTAAAATCATAGTAAAAAAACCGAGGAAGTTGAGAGTTAGTGAGTGCGTGTCAACATAGGAATCTCGTTGACTTTGGTGTTCGTTATTGTTGTAGCAGAATTGCGGGAAGATTGGAAGGATGTCAAGTAAGAACTCGTGGATATTATTATGTCTAGGACAGTTAGTTCGGAAGACTTTTGATGGGGATGGTCGACTGACTAAATTTCTGACTAGGTTGGTGTGGATTTTTTTTCTTGAGTATGCGTTGTGCACGGGTGCAGATGTTTCGAATGGATGATGCTGATGTTTCTAATGGTGAATTGGAGTGCGTTAGTTGGTGGATTGTAAGTTGCTGATTAGCATGATGCATTTGTTTTTGATGCTGAACAAAATCGTCTGAATCATGCTCAAATTGGGCCTCAGCCATTGGGCTTGGGGTGTCGGAAAATCTGCTGGATAGGAGTAAAACTATCGGGTAGCGTCGGTATAAAAGAAACCTGAGTTTGAGGATAGGGTGATTACGGGAACTGAGGGAAATTTTGGATGAAAAAGTGGTGGTTAAAATTTATTATTGCGACTCGGTTCAGAGTCAACAAATTTATCAGGGGTATCAATGGTGGGGTTATCTATTAACTCTTGTTTATTAAAAATTTCCTGATTAGAGTCATCAGAAGGCATGTGGAATGAGTAAAGTTTAAAAAAAAATTGAGAAATCAGCAACGGAGAAGAGACGAAATCAGAGATGGAGATGATACAGTTTTGACACTGAAGATTACAAGGATAGGAAAAAGAGCGATGAAGGGATCTGAAATGGTGGCTCATTGTGGGTTAAAATACTTATCTTTTGAGAACGGAGATTAACTGTGTGAAGTTGTTCTATAACTTGTTAGTAGATTTCAGTTTAATTGTTTGGATGATAAGAAATTTAGGAGATCGGGCTTCGTTGTATTTCAGTGTTTTGATAGAGCCGTGATGCTAATGAGACGGTTTTTTCTATAATTTGTGCGTGGAAGTAATTGTTAGTAATTTTGATTTTATAAATTAGATGAATGTGATAATGCTATAGATGTTTTGTGTGTAATGATTTGTGGACTGTCGAAGCATTTTAGGTTTGGTGCTCTTTTTGTTCTATTCGATAATTTGTGCGACTAGTAAACTTTAATTTTTTGAGGTAGAAAAATTTTCAGAAGCCTAACAAAATTCTAAAAGCTCAAAATTTTTGAGCTGTGCTTGCTTGTTTGTTTACTTGCGTATGAGTTGCGTAATTGTTGTATAATCCTGTAAGAAAACATAACAAAAACCTTAGGTGTTAAGTATTTCATATAAGATTTTGAGTATTTTTATGAGGTAATAGAGCCATCCTAAACAGACCAATATTTCATTTTTTGTACCTAAAAAACTAAATATGTCGATTGAAGAAAAGTCCTGGTGTCGATATTTTTACCCATTGAGTTAAAATAGTCTTTAATGTCTTTCAAATACCCATTAAAATCTTCTGCGTAGATATCTGAGAAACCGGTTGTTCAAAAAGTTTCCTATGATTTTGACTTATTGATTGTCATTGTTTTATATCCAATTCAGTTTGTAGTTCTAGAAACTGTTGTTTTCTGATGTGATACTGTATGCCAGATATCGGATATATTCAAATAAAATTTAGGTCATTTTTAGAGTTTCTCGCTATTGCGCTTATGCTTTCTGGTGAATTTTTTTTTGGGTTTTGAGGTGTCATCAGTGTGGGGTATGGTATGGGACGAAAATATTTTTCGGGGTTTAGTTATACAACATTTTGGATTTATTCTGATTCGCGTCAGATGGCTGTATGCCAAATATATGTTCGTCTTGAGAGCATATCTTTGAATCTACAAAATGAACTAGATTTTTATAAAAGTTTGTGATTCGCTGACAATCTTTTGTAAAAACTAAGTTTTTCTGCAAATACATGAAAATTGCGTTTGTCTGCAAATATATATGATGGCGAAACTTTTATAGTGCAGTTTCATTATCAGAGGCTATTAGTTTCCTTTGTAACTAAGCAAATTTGAGCGAATTCCTGAGAATAGACTACCTGCATAAAGAACTTTTAATACTGCAAGTGCTGATGTTTGTAAAACCTGTGTTCGTTCTGATTCACATTAGCCATGTAGTGTTTCTAATTCTGAGAGTGACATTTCTTGAAAAACTCCACTTATAGTGTAACCAAGTTTCATATTTAGGTGTATGTAGTAATGGATGGCTCCAAAATATGTGTGATTCAAGAGTGATAGTTTTTGAATACATGTACAATTACGATTGTCTGGATGGAGTTTTCCACTTAATTTTTCTTTTATTTTTATGGAGTTAGACTGGTATATACGATTTTTTGTTGTCTCGGGTTTGATTTGTGTCGTTTTTTTGTATTATGGAAGTGTCCTGTTTTCATGTCATATATTTTTTGTATTTAACTAGGGTTTCGGAACATTCAGTGTGAAATAGTGGTTTCCAATATTGCATGCGAATTTTGTTTCTGGGTGTTTTTGAAAGCGTGTCATTTTACTTTCAATGCCTTTTACTTTTCTATAGGGTTTTAGCTGATTTTAATCTATGTGGATTTATTTGATCAAATGGTATGAATCCGATTGAACGTTTTTGTGAATGTTTATCATACGTGCTTGGATTTCAGCGACTTGGTGCAATTGTTTTCAGGAAACCAAACAATGGTTGTCTGGTTACGTCTTTTCGGGTCACAATATCCTTGATCTGTTTTACAAGAAAAGCAAGTGCTTTGATAAAATATAGTTTCGTCTTTTAAATCTCGTGTAAGTTTTACTTTATTGAATTGTATTTTCCAATCAAAAAACATCATTTCTTGATATCCTGTGCTTTTGTTCTGGCTTTAAAATTAGATGGGTCATTTATGCCAACGTGAGGTATCCAAATTTTATTGTGTGTAAATCTTAGGTTAATTGTCTATGTGCGCCAAGGTAGGAATAGTAATCATTATGTCGCATTTGACATTGACTTTGTTCAAGCTGATGTTTGTGTCGAACCTTGAAAATGTAAAAATCTTCAATTGCTAAACTTTTTCTTCATTTTAAAATAAACATTTTAGTTTGTTTTGGAATCGTCAGAGTTGAGATGTAACAAACGTTTGATATGACTTTGGTGATCTGATCCGTGATTTTGTTTATTTTTGTGTCGGCTGGAAACTTGTGAACAGTGTACTTTCTTTTCACAAACAGTTCCTGTTTCCAGCCTAAATTCTAGAAAAGTGTTGCAGCGCGGGATTTGGAGTACAGTCTAGCAATTATATTAGTTGTTCCGATTGCTTGAGGTTCTGATTTGCATTATGTTACTTGGTTTGTAGCATATTTGTCTAATGTTTTTTTTTGATTGTCTTCGCAATCATAGTGCGTTAAGAGGAGGTCTTTTGGTCCTGTGCATGATGATGAGTTGTCGTTATCTAAGTGTGCTAAGAGGAAAAAGATACTTAGTTGTATCAGTATTGAAAGATACTTGTGTATGGTAGTCCTGAAAATAGAAACTAAAAAAACGTACAGTCAATTGTTTATAGAATGGAGGATGTAAAGATTATACGGTGATATCTGATTGAGATAGTGATAAAGGGTGATTGGTGGTAATATTTAGTTTTCTTTTTATTTCGAAATCAAAGTAAATTATGTTGGGATGAGATTTGGATGTTATGGTCTGGTATGTCTCCGAGAAAGCAGTGTCTATATTGTAGTCGATGTCATAACCAGCTGTGAAGTCGATTAGTGTCTAAATGTTGAACAATTACGAAGGAGTCGCTACAAAGGTATTCCAATCTTGTTGTATTGGTTTTTTGGTTTTTTAGTACTTCTTATTCTATTAGTTAAGTGTTGATGTAAACCGAATGGGAAGGTGTTTAAAACTGATAATCTTTTTACGGATGGTGTTGAAGGTAAGGAAAGTGTTTTTGGTAGTGTTGACGATGTTTTACCGGAAAATTGTTTATTGGGTTGTTGACAAGGTTTAGTTCACGGTGTGGATATTTTTGGTTCATCCAATACAGGAGTTTTTAAGGACGTGTTAGGTGGATTGAATGGAAACTATCTTATTTGTTCGGAAGGTGGGATTGAACTTACTTAGTCTGATGGTATATTTGGTGTTTATGGTGCTGATCTTATAATACTACGAGTGAGGTTACCTTCTTTGGTATTGGTTCGTTTCGTAGAATTGTTGAAATTGAAGGTATAGATGGCGAAGTTATGTTAAATTGAACTCTTGTTGTTGTTAGATATCTATGTCATCGTTGATGAGCGATCTGACTTTCAAATATAATATTTTGGGATTGGTTCTGGCTAAGGTGTCTTGTTCTGTTCAGCTCTTTTGACAATGATAGGTGAATGTTACATGTTGGTTCATAATATGGCTGGCTAAAAGATGCGTTATGATGTATGGAATTGATTGTTCTGACAAAAGTGCTTGTCGGGTTTCAAAGGTATAGAGGTATTCGACATAAAATAATCGAGTAGATTCTTGAGAGTGGGTCAATTGTAAGCTTAAGCTATCGGTTGTATGGAGTTTTTGGCAAAGACTTTGGACTGGGTTGGTTATTGTGGAATTTTTGTTGCGGTTTGATCAGCAACTTTGATATTAGTTCGTCTTATGTTTGTCTATTTCAGGACCTTGGTAGTCTTCTTCGAAAAAATTCATTGTCAATACTATAGCTAATGCAAAGTAAATTATGGCTCTTTTAAGGCAGTTGTAAATTGATTAGAATTCAGGATGCTACTAAGATTTGAAAAATTTGAAGCGTATCGGGAATTTTTTTTGTTTATTGGGTAAACATTGATTTTTAGGGTAGGTTATCGTTAAGCTAAATAAATTACTAAATCAAATACTTTAAGCTAAATTCAACACTTTTTCTGAGATTTTCGGTGTAATTATTTGCTCAATTTGTTGATTTTTGTTTCGAAAGGTATTGCAATTTTATTATGGTAATTGATTCAGTAGTCAAATATGAAGGTGTTGCTTGCTTTGACCTGAGGTTCTCTGAGGTTTAGTTATACTCTCAATTCATTTTGAGATTGCATCGTGAAATAAATTGAAATTAGACAGGAGTTTTAAATCTTTGTATTGTTCAAGAGATTTTAATAGAACGGAAGTATCGAGTCAGTGTAATATGTTCATGCAAAATTTTCATTTTCTGTAGGGGGGTCGTGAAAATTTTAAAAAAGATTTCTGATTGTGGAATAAAAGCTCTGTAGTCTATCCTTAGTTCGTTTCAAAATCGAGATGGTTGGCTTCTTTCTGTTTTTTTTGTTTCGGGAAAAAATGTTTTTTTTTCTTGCTATTTACAATTAGCTTTTTCTGTAATCGGTTTTTTTGGTTGTTTTTTCTTTTGTTTTTCATGTAATTATCTTTGTTGTTTGTTCTAGTATATTTGAGTTGTCTAATGGTCTTTCATTGTCTATATATGGTCGTTTATCAACATTATGGGAACCAGTGAATCAGTATAGTTGTGTAAAGTCTCCAAGAGCTTTTTCTTATAGGTGATATGGTAAGAAGTTGTTTCTGTGTTGCGTAATTTCCTTTTATTTTAATTTCTTAGTAAATGTGTGAAATCTGTTGCTTCATCAAAAATTTGGTAGGATAAAACTTGTAGTAGTTTTATTTCTTATACCTATGTAATTTATGCAATTTGGATCTGAATAAATGTTTCAGTTTTTGAATCTGAAGCTGGTGTAGAACGTGATTTGATTTGAGACAGATATTTTGTCTTTGTAGTAGTTGTTTTGCTAATTTTTGTATAATTCGTTATGTTTTTTATCTATGTTTAAAATCTATTCCGTGTGATCACCGGAAGCTAGCTTGAAGATTGCTGGTGATGAAATTGATCTTCATTGTTAATTTGAGGCGGTAGGTTATAACATACTGCACCTTTTGGTGGTTTTTTAATGTCCCTGTGTACTTTTGAGTAGGGTGACAAGCTAAAGGTTGTGGTTGTTCGAGGTTTATATGCCAGTTGAAATAATTTTACGCATGTTGACCATTTTGTGTTATTCTTATCATTTACAATAATTATATATCGTAAGTACTCTGGTATTGATAAGTACTCTGGCGCTTCAAGATTTCGATTAGTCCATTAGTCCATGGAGGATGTGAGTTTCGTGGTTTGTGATTTTTGTTGATTAAATTGCATAAGGTATTGATTTCGTTAATTATGAATTCTGTGCCATTGTCTGTGACAAGGATTTCTGGTAGTTCTAATTTTGGTAATCTGTGATCTTAAAGTGTTTTATATGCATAATAAGCATGCTAATGTGGTACTGGATTAGGACTACAAAATGTGCAAACGAGTCTACTTTTACTATTAAAAATAAATCTTCATCGGAAAAGGGTGATAATGGTCCGATTGTGTCAAATGTTATTCTGTGATTGAAAATTAAAACTTTGTCCTTGAAAAATTTATTTTTCTTTAATTTTTCTGTGGTGTCATGGTCATAATTCATTTTTTGCTAGAAAAAATTGTATTTTTTTGTTGAATTTCAAACGTCGTCTTCCTTTTTAATAATAATGATGGTTTGTTTGTTTCTTCTTAGGGCTTCTGGTAAAGCAAGGTTTTTTCTGCTGTACAGACTATACGGAGAGAGGGAAATTTCAAAAATATCAATTAAAATCTGTATGCTCGATGATTTTGTTTGATCTTTGTGCGAAATTTTTTTCTATAGAATTGTGATCTGTAAACAAAACGGTTGGGTGTTTTGATCCAAAGGTTAAAACTTCGTGTTCTGTGAGTGTGTATTTTATAACTTTACATTTCCTCACAATTGTAGAGAGTCGCAGTTCTGTGTGCGTAAAAAGTACTGAATTTGCTGAGATTATGTTCATTGTTTTCCTTGATGAGTTTGTAAAAATGCTGTTTCGAAGTTAGAAGTGTCGCCCATTGCAAAAAATGTTTGGTTTAAATCAAGGATGGTGTTTGAAATTTGTTCGCTGATTAGTGTTTGAATTCGATCGAACTTTTTTGATATGCGATTATCCATTCAAATGTGTTCTGTTGACGTAATATGCTAAAGAAAGGTCTGAAGTATAATTGCATTTCTTAATTTTTTTAACTTAAGAAGTTTAGCACCACCAAAAAAAAGTTTTATGATCCAATGGTGGCTGAAACTTTCAATTTGCATTTTTTCTTGACTTTAGGCGTGTTAATTTTGCTCCTTTGATGATATGTTCTAACAATTTAATTCGGGTGAGGAAAAATGTGATTTATCTGAGGTTTTCACATGTTTTGTGCCTCGAGATTGTGGTAGTGATTTTCTAGAACTTGAATTATTTTTTCTTTGGTTTGCGACTGAATAAAAGCATCGTCTAAATATATGATAACATTTGTACTCAAAATTAGGGGTCTGAAAATTTTGCTCATTAATGCCAAAAAAGCTGCTGGTCCAGTGGAGTTTCCAAAGAATATTCTGATGTGTTCGTTTTTTGTATTGCTGGTTTCTAATTTCGAAATGCGTTAAATGGCGTAATTGATCCTCTAGGAGCATTTGATTATATGAGCTGTTCATATAAGCTGATGTGTAAAATTTTCCCCTAACTTTTGTGAGTTTTAGTTGTATTGGTTCTATTGGCCAATTGCTTTTTGTTTCATCTATTAGGGTGCTTAAGTATCCAGCGTTAAGTACTTTTCTAAAGATTCTCCTTTCGCTAAGATGATAATTGGATTTATGAAAGTATTTTCTTGCGGTTGTTGTACTAGATTTGCTGGTGAGATGATTTCTGAATTTTCAAGTATGTCTTATAGTCTATTTACGTTTTTTTTGTAGGTGTATATGTAACTTACTTGCACCCTGTTGTTTCATTAATTCGTTTGCTTTTGTGGAAGATGTAACATAGAGTGAGTGATTGATGTAGCATATAACTTTGGTTTTTAAAAAAACTTTTTTTGATTTACTTGAGAGTGGTGGGAAGTAATCATCGTTAAAAAAGTCTTATGTTGTGCTGTGAAATTTGGGTGGTGAAAGGAAGGTTTAAAAATTAAATTTTTTGTGAAAAAAATGGTGTTTCAATTTCGTTCTTTCTTAGTATTGTTTATAGATAGTTCTTTTTTAAGCAAATAAGCATTGTAGGTTGAGTGTAGTATTTTTCGAAGGTAACTTACTCTATATGCTTTTAATAATCTGCATGTATTTTTGCGTTTGTTTCGCAATAATCTAATAGTCCTGGTTAAGTGTATTGAAATTTGGCAAGTTGATATATAATTGAAGTCCAACTTTACCTGTGTTTGTGTTTTTTGCATATTTGATTGATGATATTGATACTCAAAAAAACTTTTGAATTGGTCTGAATTCAATGTCAGTATAATTATAATTTTTGCGTGGCTTAATTATTGTTGTGCTGAATAAATTGAGCAATGGGGAAACTATTTGCATAACCAGTCACTGACTTTACTTTTTTTCTTTTGTAATTATTCAACTGATAATATTTGAAAAACATGGAGGTTGTTTGCTTAACCGTTAAAAAATTGTGAATGAAATTTCATTTTTTTGGGTATAATTATCTTTGATTTGTAATTTACTATTCAATAATTTAATTATTGATAAGTAATTACTAACAAATGCTATGCTCATTATGTTTTTTTTAATATCTCTGAAACGAATTAATTCTCTTAAAATTTTTTTAATTTAGTGTGTTCCAAAGTTTTGGTTGATTGGAGACATAAATGAACTTATCCATAATTTCGTTAATTTTCACCATGTTTTGTGGCTCACTTACTTGATTTAGTTTGCTGTATAAGTTTCGGATGTATTGAATGAGTTTCATACTTTATATTGCTGTTCATGATAGTTGATTTTGCGCCTGAGTTGGTTAAAAAATCTATTTCATGGTCTGGATGTTGAAAAATTCGATGTTTTGGGCTTTCTGAAAGAACTGGTTTTTCTGTGTCTTTCTCTTTTTTTTAAGTAAGGCAATTTCGAAATTGTTTTTTGACCTACTTGATTTGTGTTTTCACGGTTTTTAATACTACATGGAATATGATTTATATCCAATATGTGAAATGTTTTTGATTCATTAGAATTGTTTTCGGTATATTCATTTTAATAGTGGTCGGAGTGAACGGTAGTTTCTTTTTCATGTTCAATTCTTAACAAATTGTTTGTTACTCTGTTTTCGAATTCCACTTTTTGCGCAATATATATGGTTTAAATGAAATTCTGAGGTTTTCGTTGTTTCCAATTCCTGGTGAGTAATTGTTGCTTCACTTATAGGTTGTACTTGGTTGATTCGTTGTTGTTCTTTTTGTGTGCTACTTCTATGGTTTTTGGTATTGTTTATGTTAATTTTGTGAACTGTTTTTATGTGATGCTTAGGAAAAACTTCCTCATGATCTATTTTGTTAGTTTAATTTTTTAAATTCATTATATCGAATTTTCGTTATAATTCCTATTGTTTTAATATTATTCGGATAATTTTTTGAACAAATATTTGAATATTTTTTCTTGCTGTTGTTAGAAAATTGTCCCGAGCGGTCATTAGACAATTTCTACTGCAATTTTTTTGATTATGAACGTTTCCTGTTATAGATAGTGTAATTTTCCTGTTTGAATTTGGTCTGGAGTAATTTTTCCTGTTTTCAGTGTTGCGGCTATTAGAACGGGTATATCTACTTAGCGTATTAAAAACCATTAATCATTCTGGGGTTGTTCTTTCGAAATTTATTATTGTATCGAGATTTTGATCTACTGTTATCAGTTATAAGCGGAGGTGGTTTTTCTGAACTAAAAACACTTTGAATTTTTCTATTTGAATAACTTTCTGGTTGTTTTTCATGTTTTGATTTAAAAAATTTGTTTGTTTGTCTTTTGGTGGTTGTCTTGACTTGTCATTTTTTGTTTGTTTTTGCATTCAGAACTGCTGTGTCAGTATCTTCTACAAAAATTACATAATTTTTTTGGAGCTATATTTTTGTATAAATTATGTTTTTGTGTTATCTTTTCCTGCTAATTCACCGTCTCAGTCTTATATTTTATTCATGTTTGATTGTTTGAAACATAATTTAGTTTTATAATTTCTGCTTTTTCGATTTCATTGTTATTTCTGCTGGTTCTTAATTGTCTAATAGTTTGCGATAACTTTTTTTGCTTTACAGATTGATTAGATTTGTGATACTTTCTTTATTGCTTTTTCTTAATTGTGTTCTTATAAGCATCGTTAAAATTTTGTCCAGTTTCTTGTTTTTATAATAACGTGCATTTATGGAATCTGCTTTTTGTACTAGTGTTTGTATTCTTACATCGAGTGATTGTTTCATTTGAAAGTGTACTTTATTTGTATCAAATTTTTGGTTGTTATTGTTTATTTCTTTCTGAATCAAACATTTTGAAAAATCTTGTGTGAAAAATTTACCTTCTGATTAGTTTTCTTTTGGTAAAACTAAAAATGTCACGGTTTTTCAGCTGATCCATCGAGTGTGATTTGTATCAAAACGGTACGTTTGTGAATCCTATTTTGATGAAGAGGTGTATTAGTTGGTTCTGATATATGATTCAAAACTAAATTTGCTGTAATAGCGATTAAATAATCTTTCACTGCGTGTTTTGGATCTGTTCCTGTGAAAACCATTAGTGTTTTGTTCGATGTGATGGTTGATACACCCTCAAAGTCTGAATTCATTACTATTTAAAGTGATTCTGCTGTGTTTCTTGTTTGGGTAAAAATTGTAAGTTTTTACCCGAGAGTTAAAGGACAAAGAGTCAATAACTTGACTTAATTCAATGGGAGCTTTTGTCCTAAAAGTAGGTTTCGACTAGTATCTTGTTATTGTAAGTAATGGTAAGTGAAATTCATTTCTCGTTTATTCTGGTTGATAACCTTGAATAAGCATTGTATTTTGTAATTGGGTATTATGAATTGAATGTAAGAATTGGATTTCATAGATACTTCAGTCTTTTTTGAATAATTGTTTGGTTGTACTAAGTAAGGTCGAAAAGTATCAGGCTGATAAAAATCAACAGGTTCAAAAATACTGCTTCATTGTTATTTTCTTTTTAAAGATATTTCTTGTTGTTGTTGATTTCGATGGAAATAATCTTCATCTTCTGAGCACTGAGCTGGATTTCTTATTTTGAAATATCCGTTAGTTAGGTTGTGCTGATTTTATTGAAAAAAGATAGCTTTCAGTGTGAGTTTTTTGTGTGTTCCATTTATTACAGATGCTGACTGGTTGTGATTTTGAATTTTAAAGTGGTTGCTGATTATAGATATCATCAAGAGGTTGTGATCGTTTTGTCTGAAATGGATGTGCAATTGGCTTACTTAAAATATTCTTTGGAAAAAAATAGTTACAATTCGCGAAATGGCTTCCACTTTTATTTTTTAGTCCGCAAAATATTCATTTTTTAATTTTTGGTCTGTATGCTTGATAATCCATTTTTGACTATTTGGAAAAAATGTTGATTTAGCTGTTGGTTATAATTTTGATTGTAGAAACGGGGTAGTATTCATATTATGTGGTGTTGTCATTGCTGGGTGAGATGAAAAGGTGAGGCACTTTGTTGTTAGTTAGTTTTTGTTTACTGATATAGTTTCAACTGCTGAGCTTTGACATTGACTTTGTTCAAGCTGGTGTTTGTGTCGAACCTTGAAAATGTAAAAATCTTTAATTGTTAAACTTTTTCTTTATTTTAAAATAAGTCTTTTAGTTTGTTTTGGAATCGTCAGAGTTGAGATGTAACAAACGTTTGATATGACTTTGGTGATCTGATCCGTGATTTTGTTTATTTTTGTGTCGGCTGGAAACTTGTGAACAGTGTACTTTCTTTTCACAAACAGTTCCTGTTTCCAGCCTAAATTCTAGAAAAGTGTTGCAGCGCGGGATTTGGAGTACAGTCTAGCAATTATATTAGTTGTTCCGATTGCTTGAGGTTCTGATTTGCATTATGTTACTTGGTTTGTAGCATATTTGTCTAATGTTTTATTTTTATTGTCTTCGCAATCATAGTGCGTTAAGAAGAGGTCTTTTGGTCCTGTACATGGTGATGAGTTGTCGTTATCTAAGTGTGCTAAGAGGAAAAAGATACTACTATGGTATATTTGGTGTTTATGGTGCTGATCTTATAATACTACGAGTGAGGTTACCTTCTTTGGTATTGGTTCGTTTCGTAGAATTGTTGAAATTGAAGGTTTAGGTGGGGAAATTATGTTAAATTGAACTCTTGGTGTTGTTAGATATCTATGTCATCGTTGATGAGCGATCTGACTTTCAAATATAATATTTTGGCATTGGTTCTGGCTAAAGTGTCTTGTTCTGTTCAGTTCTTTTGACAATGATGGGTCAATGTTACATGTTGGTTCATAATATGGCTGGCTAAAAGATGCGTTATGATGTATGGAATTGATTGTTCTGACAAAAGTGCTTGTCGGGTTTCAAAGGTATAGAGGTATTTGACATAAAATAATCGAGTAGATTCTTGAGAGTGGGTCAATTGTAAGCTTAAGCTATCGGTTGTATGGAGTTTTTGGCAAAGACTTTGGAATGGGTTGGTTATTGTGGAATTTTTGTTGTGGTTTGATCAGCAACTTTGATATTAGTTCGCCTTATGTTTGTCTATTTCAGGACCTTGGTAGTCTTCTTCGAAAAAATTCCTTGTCAATACTATAGCTAATGCAAAGTAAATTAGGGCTCTTTTAAGGCAGTTGTAAATTGATTAGAATTCAGGATGCTACTAAGATTTGAAAAATTGTGAAGCGTATCGGGAATTTTTTTGTTTATTGGGTAAACATTGATTTTTAGGGTAGGTTATCGTTAAGCTAAATAAATTTCTAAATAAAATACTTTAAGCTAAATTCACCACTTTTTCTGAGATTTTCGGTGCAATTATTTGTTCAATTTGTTGATTTTTTTTTCGGAAGGTATTGCAATTTTTTTTATGGTAATTGATTCAGTAGTCAAATATGCAGGTGTTGCTTGCTTTGACCTGAGGTTCTCTGAGGTTTAGTTATACTCTCAATTGATTTTGGGTGAAATAAATTGAAATTAGACAAGTGTTTTAAATCTTTGTAGTGTTCAAGAGATTTTAATAGAACGGAAGTATCGAGTCAGTGTAATATGTTCATGCAAAATTTTCATTTTCTGTAGGGGGGTCGTGAAACTTTTAAAAAAGATTTCTGATTGTCGAATAAAACCTCTGTAGTCTATCCTTAGATCGTTTCATAATTGAGATGGTTGGCTTCTTTCTGTTTTTTTTTTGTTTCGGCAAAAAATGTTTTTTTTTTAAATGCAATTTACGATTTGTTTTTTCTGTAATCGGTTTTTTTGGTTGTTTTTTCTTTTGTTTTTGTTGTAATTTTCTTTGTTGTTTGTTCTAGTATATTTGAGTTGTCTAATGGTCTTTTATTGTCTAAATAGGGTCGTTTATCAACATTATGGGAACCAGTGAATCAGTATAATTGTGTTAAGTCTCGAAGAGCTTTTTCTTATAGGTGATATGGTAAGAAGTTGTTTATGTGTTGCGTAATTTCCTTTTATATTAATTTCTTAGTAAATGTGTGAAGTCTGTTGCATCATCAAAAATTTGGTAGGATAGAACTTGTAGTAGTTTTTTTCTTAAACCTATGTGTTTTATGCAATTTGGATCTGAATAAAAGTTTCAGTTTTTGAATCTCAAGCTGGTGTAGAACGTGATTTGATTTGAGACAGATATTTTGTCTTTGTAGTAGTTGTTTTGCTAAATTTTGTATGATTCGTTATGTTTTTATCTATGTTTAAAATCTATTCCGTGTGATCACGGGAAGCTAGCTTGAAGATTGCTGGTGATGAAATTGATCTTCATTGTTAATTTGAGGCGGTAGGTTATAACATACTGCACCTTTTGGTGGTTTCTTAATATCCCTGTGTACTTTTGAGATGGGTGACAAGCTAAAGGTTGTGGTTGTTCGAGCATTATATGCCAGTGGAAAAAATTTTACGCATGTTGACCATTTAGTGTAATTCTTATCATTTACAATAATTATATATCGTAAGTACTCTGGTAATGATAAGTACTCTGGCGCTTCAAGATTTCGATTAGTCCATTAGTCCATGGAGGATGTGAATTTCGTGGTTTGTGATTATTGTTGATTAAATTGCATAAGGTATTGATTTCGTTAATTATGAATTCTGTGCCATTGTCTGTGACAAGGATTTCTGGTAGTTCTAATTTTGGTAATCTGTGATCTTAAAATGTTTTATATGCATAATAAGCATGCTAATGTGGTACTGGATTAGGACTACAAAATGTGCAAACGAGTCTACTTTTACTATTAAAAATAAATCTTGATCGGAAAAGGGTGATAATGGTCCGAATGTGTCAAATGTTATTCTGTGATTGAAAACTAAAACTTTGTCCTTGAAAAATTTGTTTTTCTTTAATTTTTCTGTGGTGTCATGGTCATAATTCATTTTTTGCTAGAAAAAATTGTTTTTTTTTGTTGAATTTTAAACGTCGTCTTCCTTTTTAATAATAATGATGGTTTGTTTGTTTCTTCTTAGGGCTTCTGGTAAAGCAAAGTTTTTTCTGCTGTACAGACTATACGGAGAAGGGGAAATTTCAAAAATATCAATTAAAATCTGTATGCTCGATGATTTTGTTTGATCTTTGTGCGAAATTTTTATCTATAGAATTGTGATCTGTAAACAAAACGGTTGGGTGTTTTGATCCAAAGGTTAAAACTTCGTGTTCTGTGAGTGTGTATTTTATAACTTTACATTTCCTCACAATTGTAGAGAGTCGCAGTTCTAGTGAGTTTTAGTTGTATTGGTTCTATTGGCCAATTGCTTTTTGTTTCATCTATTAGGGTGCTTAAGTATCCAGCGTTAAGTACTTTTCTAAAGATTCTCCTTTCGCTATGATGATAATTGGATTTATGAAAGTATTTTCTTGCGGTTGTTTTACTAGATTTGCTGGTGAGATGATTTCTGAATTTTCAAGTATGTCTAATAGTCTATTTACGTTTTTTTGTAGGTGTATATGTAACTTACTTGCACCCTGTTGTTTCATTAATTCGTTTGCTTTTGTGGAAGATGTAACATAGAGTGAGTTTTTGATGTAGCGTATACTTTTGGTTTTTAAAAAAAAGCTAAGTAATTTTTTCAAACTTTTTTGATTTACTTGAGAGTGGTGGGAAGTAATCATCGTTAAAAAAGTCTTATGTTGTGCTGTGAAATTTGGTGGTGAAAGGTAGGTTTAAAAATTAAATTTTTTGTGAAAAAAATGGTGTTTCAATTTCGTTCTTTCTTAGTATTGTTTATAGATAGTTCTTTTTTAACCAAATAAGCATTGTAGGTTGAGTGTAGTATTTTTCGAAGGTAATTTACTCTATATGCTTTTAATGATCTGCTTTTAATGTATTTTTGCGTTTGTTTCGCAATACTCTAATAGTCCTGGTTAAGTGTTCTTAGTTGTGGCAAGTTGATGTATAAATGAAGTCCAACTTTACCTGTTTTTGTGTTTTTTGCATATTTGATTGATGATGTTGATACTCGAAAAAACTTTTGAATTGGTCCGAATTCAATGTCAGTTAATTATATTTTTTTGCGTGGCTGCTTATTGTTGTGCTGAATAAATTGAGCAATGGGGAAGTTATTTGCATAACCAGTCACTGACTTTACTTTTTTTCTTTTGTAATTATTCAACTGATAAAATTTGAAAAACATGGAGGTTGTTTGCTTAACCGTTAAAACATTGTGAATGAAATTTCATTTTTTTTCGGGTATAATTATCTTTGATTTGTAATTTACTATTCAATAATTTAATTATTGATAAGTAATTACTAACAAATGCTATGCTCATTATGTTTCTTTAATATCTCTGAAGCGAATTAATTCTCTTAAAAAAATTTTAATTTAGTGTATTCCAAAGTTTTGGTTGGTTGGAGACATAAATGAACTTATTCATAATTTCGTTAACTTTCACCATGTGCTGTGGCTCACTTACTTGATTTAGTTTGCTGTATAAGTTTTGGATGTATTGAATGAGTTTCATACTTTATATTGCTGTTCATGATAGTTGATTTTGCGCCTGAGTTGGTTAAAAAATCTATTTCATGGTCTGGATGTTGAAAAATTCGATGTTTTGGGCTTTCTGAAAGAACTGGTATTTCTATGTCTTTCTCTTTTTTTTAGTAAGACATTTTCAAAATTGTATTTTGACCTACTTGATTTGTGTTTTCACGGTTTTTAATACTACGTGGAATATGATTTATATCCAATCTGTGAAATGTTTTTGATTCATTAGAATTGTTTTCGGTCTATTCATTTTAATAGTGGTCGGAGTGAACGGTAGTTTCTTTTTCATGTTGAATTCTTAACAAATTGGTTGTTACTCTGTTTTCGGTTTTCACTTTTTGCGCAATATATATGGTTTAAATGAAATTCTGAGGTTTCGTTGTTTCCAATTCCTGGTGAGTAATTGTTGCTTCACTTATAGGTTGTACTTGGTTGATTCGTTGTTGTTCTTTTTGTGTGCTACTTCTATGGTTTTTGGTATTGTTTATGTTAATTTTGTGAACTGTTTTTATGTGATGATTAGAAAAAACTTCCTCATGATCTATTTTGTTAGTTTAATTTTTTAAATTCATTATATCGAATTTTCGTTATAATTCCTATTATTTTAATATTATTCGGATAATTTTTTGAACAATTAATTGAATATTTTTTCTTGCTGTTGTTAGAAAATTGTCCCGAGCGGTCATTAGAACATTTTCTACTGCGATTTTTTTGATTATGAACGTTTCCTGTTATAGATAGAGTAATTTTCCTGTTTGAATTTGATCTGGAGTAATTTTTCCTGTTTTCAGTGTTGCGGCTATTAGAACGGGTATATCTACTTTGCGTATTAAAAAACATTATTCATTCTGGGGTTATTCTTTCGAAATTTATTATTATATCGAGATTTTGATCTACTGTTATCAGTTATAAACGGAGGTGATTTTTCTGAACTATAAACAATTTGAATTTTTCTATTTGAATAACTTTCTGGTTGTTTTTGATTTAAAAAATTTGTTTGTTTGTCTTTTGGTGGTTGTCTTGACTTGTCATTTTTTGTTTGTTTTTGCATTCAGAACTGCTGTGTCAGTATCTTCTACAAAAATTACATAATTTTTTTGGAGCTATATTTTTGTATAAATTATGTTTTTGTGTTATCTTTTCCTGCTAATTCACCGTCTCAGTCTTATATTTTATTCATGTTTGATTGTTTGAAACATAATTTAGTTTTATAATTTCTGCTTTTTCGATTTCATTGTTATTTCTGCTGGTTCTTAATTGTCTAATAGTTTGTGATAACTTTTTTTGCTTTACAGATTGATTAGATTTGTGATACTTTCTTTATTGCTTTTTCTTAATTGTGTTCTTATAAGCATCGTTAAAATTTTGTCCAGTTTCTTGTTTTTATAATAACGTGCATTTATGGAATCTGCTTTTTGTACTAGTGTTTGTATTCTTACATCGAGTGATTGTTTCATTTGAAAGTGTACTATATTTGTATCAAATTTTTTGTTGTTATTGTTTATTTCTTTCTGAATCAAACATTTTGAAAAATCTTGTGTGAAAAATTTACCTTCTGATTAGTTTTCTTTTGGTAAAACTAAAAATGTCACGGTTTTTCAGCTGATCCATCGAGTGTGATTTGTATCAAAACGGTACGTTTGTGAATCCTATTTTGATGAAGAGGTGTGTTAGTTGGTTCTGATATATGATTTAAAACTAAATTTGCTGTAATAGCGATTAAATAATCTTTCACTGCGTGTTTTGGATCTGTTCCTGTGAAAACCATTAGTGTTTTGTTCTGAGCACTGAGCTGGATTTCTTATTTTGAAATATCCGTATGTTAGGTTGTGCTGATTTTATTGAAAAAAAGATAGCTTTCAGCGTGAGTTTTTTGTGTGTTCCGTTAATTACAGATGCTGACTGGTTTGATTTTGAATTTTAAAGTGGTTGACCGATTATAGATATCATCAAGAGATTGTGATCGTTTTGTCTGAAATGGCTGTGCAATTGGCTTACTTAAAATATTCTTTGGAAAAAATAGTTACAATTCGCGAAATGGCTTCCACGTTTATTTTTAGTCCGCAAAATATTCATTTTTTAGTTTTTGGTCTAGATGTTTGATAATCCATTTTTGACTATTTGGAAAAAATGTTGATTCAGCTGTTGGTTGTAATTTGAATTGTAGAAACGGGGTAGTATTCATATTATGTGGTGTTGTCATTGCTGGGTGAGATGAATAGGTGAGGCACTTTGCTGTTATTTAATTTTTGTTTACTGATATAGTTTCAACTGCTGAGCTTGAAATATCATTTGTTGAGCCGCGAAACATTTCATGATATCATTTAGTATCCCATGCATAATCTGTTTTATCTGCCAAAATTGTGTTTTGGTCACAGTGTGTAAAAACTTAATTACTAGATTGTTCGATAAGATCTAGATGGTGTTGAAAAAATCTTAATTTAACCATGCTAGAATTCTTTGTAGATCAATTTTTCTTAGTTGTAAAATTTTGTATCAGTGAATTTTTCACGAGTTGCGTGTAAATCTTTTGAGAAAAGATTTGTTTATGTTCTTACAGCGGAATCTTAAGATTGTGGTGGAAATACAAAAATGTTTCATCTGTCTCTCATATAGAAAGATAAATATAGATGATTGAAAGAACACCTTTTGTGAATATAGAATCTGCTTGTTGTGATTTTTTTTGTTGTATATTTCTTTTGATATAATCTACAATAATTTTTTGAGAAATTAACTCTATTTTATCTGTTCTTATTTTGTCTGGTGGTATGTTATTGAAATCAAGTGATAGTTCAAGTGTATGTTTGTACTGGTTTTCTGTTATAATTGTTTTTTATTCTGCGCTTACTTTAATTGATGACGCTGTTGTTGCTTCTGAATCGAAAAAAAAGTCGTTGTTCGTTTGCTTTTTTGTTTTGATCGCTTGTTTGATTTTGTAGGTTTTTGAGATCTTGTATGGTTATTTTAATGGATTCTGGAATTGCGTTTCGTTTCTTAGAAAAACCATTTTATTTTGTATGTGTGCTGTTGTGACTGAATTAAGCAATTGTGAAAACTATTGCTTCTTTGTTTGCTAAACTATCGTTTGACATAAGTGTTAGGATGAGTGATGCAAAAGAGCCAGTTGTTAATTGCTATATCCTAAACTGGTCTTATTCTTTCTGTGAGGTTATCCCAAATCCTTAAGTCGTACTGTCGTTGCTAGACGGGTTGGGTAGAGACTATACTAATTCTCAAACGAATGGGGCGTTTTACACATTCACTTAATCTTAGCCTCACTTAAACGGGTTACGGTATGAGACAAAGAGTTGGAGAGTATTGAATCAATCCATAAGGTTCATATATGATTAGAACAGAAGCAATGAATTAGATACTATTTAAAAGCTGACTAATTCTAAGTGTTTTCATAAGCCTGCATCGAATGAGATATTTTTATCGAGTGAAGGATGAATAACCGGAGTTCTTCACTGTTTAGCTTAATTATAATTGTGAGTGTTTAAGAAAAAATTTCAGTTGGTCCTGGGTTGTTTGGAAAGGTTGTAGAATGATTCCACGTTTCAGGTCGTTAGGTTTTTGTTTTTGAAAGGTAGGGTTTGATTTTGAAAGGAAAACATTGATAATTAAGTTTCATGAATAAATTGCCGAAAAAAATTTAAGATTATAGATCCATGGGGAAGCCTTGATGATCTGATTTTGGGTTCGAAATTGACTATATATGGATTAAAATTGAGAATCAAGGAAAAGCTTTGTTGAGAGAGTATTTGAGAGATAATTTTAAAATGGTTGAACAACCAAGAAAAATCTAGAAGATTTTGTTTTCGATTAGATTAGTATTTAGGTTTTTGATTATCTTAGCAAGGTTGATCCTCGAGAAGCAAAGAAACATTATCAAACTAACAGCAGCTAATTTTTTAGTAAAATTTGTTTAGGAAAAACCTACTGCAGAATTTAAACTTGAAGG
The DNA here is from genome assembly GCF_963678635.1 of Symsagittifera roscoffensis. Taxonomy (NCBI): domain Eukaryota; kingdom Metazoa; phylum Xenacoelomorpha; order Acoela; family Convolutidae; genus Symsagittifera; species Symsagittifera roscoffensis. Next base: position 8,471,797 of record NC_087065.1, on the reverse strand, counting down.
TAGGCAACGTTTTTTTAACGTTTTCGTGTTTTATAAATACATTTTTGTTTACAGTATAATATACAGAATTGTACTGCTCTTATTTGATGCCTTTTATTTAACAGTTAAATCCTTACTTTACTGAACACATAGATTTGAAATTTTATTGTCGTCTTCTGTTTTTTTTTGGCTTTTCGATGCAGGTATTTCGTTCATCGTCTTGGTTGTGATCTGGTTCCACCTATAGTTTTGTCTCGGCTTGAATAAACTTATTGAGACGTGGAAATCTTTTATCGATTTTTTTCGTCAAAATTTTAGTTTTTCTCTAAACCTAGATTAATTAAATCTAAATTAAAATAGGTCTGCTCGTGACTCGTTGGTCTCACCAGATGAGTTTAGGTCCGGGCTGGCCTTTTCATAAAGTAATTTTGGATAATTTACATCGTCTGTTCATCGAGTTATCTTATTTCCGGCCGGATTGTTTAGGGAAACATTTAACTCTAATACCGATCCTAATTTTACTCTTATATTTCCTGTCCTCACTAGATCTAGTTATATACTGGTATTTTTGCGAGGTTAGAGCAGAGAAAGAGGCATTTGATTTCTAAGCTGAATTATATTTTTTCTGGCTGAAACTAAGACCAGTTTCAGCTTCACAATTTATCATTCAGAGTTGCGTTTCAGAGACATAGGCAATCTCACTCGAATCCGACATAATACGTCTCAAGTTTTTATCTCAGATTAATCTGATTCAACCGTTAATTCTGTGTTTTATCACAATCTTTTTTCTTTGTTTACTTGTCTGTCAATTACTGCATTAACATCTCAGTTATCATCACTTTAGAGGAAAAACTCTCTAGGAAACCACAAAACTCGAGATATATGTTTGAAACTATTCTATGTCAGGGTATATCAAAATTTTCGTCTACTGGTGTATCATCAGAATAAAATTCGGAACACTCTTTTCGCAATTTTTGTATACCCAATTGGATGATTCGGAAGTTTCTTCACCCTACCTCAAGTACAGTGATCTCCACATATGCTTAAATGGAATATAAAAACTGAAAGCCTGGTATTTTTTTTACAAAATTCTAAGAAATACTTCCAAAAAAAGTTTTGTAGATTATTACAAGGTTTTGTCATCAAAGTTTGGACCACAAAAAATGTTCAGTTTAGGAATGGTATTTATTGTCTCACTCGAGCATGTCGTAAAACGATCGCAGAGGCTCAAATTGCATATCAAAATACCCTCAATACGGAAATATTGATCCTTCCGCGCATCAGAACTTCTTATTTTTACCTCAATAAAAATAATCTGATCCGCCCAAAACTTATGTCCATTTCAATGCAGCTCACTCAACAAGAACAACAAGCAATAACTGCTGATGTGGAGACAAAAGACTGAAAAAAGGGTGTAGCAGAAAGGATGTCAAGCAGAGAAAAACTTGGCACATTAATGGTAAGCCGTCAGCCGAGCGAAAAAGAAAGCGCCAAAAAATATCTACCCTAGCTTACGGTCCGAAGCTTTGTCTGTTTAGTGTTCGATCCTGTTGCGTTGGTTGCTTGTTTATACCAAGAGAGCGTGTTTTCTCATGAAATAGTTATAAGGACAAAGCATTCAATCAATCTTAATCAATCAGAAAAGAAAAATAGAGAATATGCGTTCAATCAATCTTGTGTTGGCGCCAATCGTAAATTAGCTACATATGATGCGCTGGTATTTCAAATCTGCAGTAGACAAAGCTTAACTGTATGTATTTGGTGATATTTCTCAAGAAGTTTCCTCTGCCTTTGAATTCCTTCAAGTTACTCATGAGTCAAAAATATCTTTAAATTTTTTGAAGAGCGAAAAGTGCCAACAAAGCTATGTTTATTCTCAATGGAGTTTGCCTTTCTGGTCACGGGTCTTAGGAGAAATCCAAGAAGGCCCTATAGTCGAACACAAAGTCGAAACAAAAAGAATACATACATGAACACCTACATAAGTCATATCATAAATATATACATATCTACATACATATACGGAATAAGTACTTAAGAACATACTCACATCCAAACAAATATACATAGTTTTTCTTTCCTTCAAAACACTTTTCCTCGGTCGAACAGAGTCAAATCAGAATGTTTTTCTTGTTCGCGGTCGAAATTTTTTTCGGTCGAAAAAACTCATCGGTCGAACTTGGTCGAAGCGTTTTCCTCGGTCGAACTTGGTCGAAACGTTTTTCCTCGGTCAAATTTGGTAGAAATATTCTTCATCGATTGAACATAGTCGAAGCATGTTCAGCTTGAGTCGAGTCGGTCGAAAAATATCAAGCCTAGATCAAGACGGTCGAAACATAAATCGCAATCCGCCACCCGGGCAAGGCTGCGGTATCGAGATTTATCTCATAAATACCGGCATCCGAAGTACTGCCGCTGAGAAGCCTTAAAGTAGAGCAGCTGTTTTCTAACCCAAGTTTTTTCAAAAGTTATGGATGGCCTTTCTGACCAAACGCTGATGAAGTCTTTCAAACATGAATTAAAGGTTCAATTGGTCTCTTCTTCGTCGCCAAAGCTTGCATCTTTCGAACCCGCCATCAATTGGCTTCTGAAACGCCTCTTGCGCTTGGCTGCTGCGCACAGTGATTTTCTGCTTGAGAATCAGATTAGTATATCGACTAAAATATCTAATTGCACTATGTCTTTTAGCACGCTATTTAATCATTCTCTGAAGCATTGTTTCATTGAAATAAGACATAGATTAAATGAATGGAACCGCAGAACAAAATAGACTAAAATAGTTGAAAAGAATAGCAAAATAGATTTAAAGATAAGACCAAAAAAAAATAAAACCGAAGACCAAAAAAAAACAAGAAGGAGAGTTTAAAAAATTTTCATGGGTTCGCAAAGGTCGCAAAGGTAAAAAACCAAAACCAAATACATGCTGGAGTGTCTAACTTCTTAGAGAGATAGCTGCCGAATTACGCTCTAGCATACAACAGCTCTGCCATATGTACATGGCTACAAGGTGAGATCTCATTTGACCTTGATCTGAATATATAATATACTAAATAACAATAAAAGCATCAAGGTTACTGCATGCGCAGTACCACACTCCCTTGGCTAGGGATAAATTTTAGCTTCTATAATAAATAAATATTTGATCAATAGAAATAGGAGTTTGAATCTCAACTTATGCATCAGTTTTAGACTTGTTTTGGCCGGTTTCCTTAATTCATCTCTATCTCTATCTGCCAACTTGGATTCCAGCTTACATCCAGGTGTAGTGTTCTATATCAGAACTTCGCTCCAGTAGAGTTAGCCTTGATTCAATTGGTCGGTCCTCTCTGTGTTTGCAAATGACTAACTTCATTTTATGACTTGTTAACGTCTCCCTTAGACGTCTTCCGTGTGTCTCTGCGATTTCTGAGTCTGTTGAAACTTCTTTAATTTAATGTTTGATCGCGTCACCGAACCGTGATAGCTCCATGTTTTCGTTGAACGGGCACTTCTCCTTACATTGCTTTCCTCCTGACATAACTCATCAGAGAACCCCGGCTTTTTTGGGGATTGAGCTGCTCGTTCCCTCTCCTGGATACATTGGCTCGCTCGGATGTTTCGTTTTAGATTTCCGTCTCGTATCCTTCGTTGCAGGCGTCATTGAGCCCTTCTTAGCTGCTTGTGCAGCTTTGTTCCGTCTGCTTCTTGCGCCGTCACCTTTTTCTCCATCTTTTTCATCACGACTTGCTCCTTTGTCTTCCGAGTTTGGAATGTTGTTACCTCAGTTTTGGTTTAGCTCGTTATAAGGCCAAGTTTAGACCTCCCCCTGAGCCTGTCTCCTTTGATCTAACGTATGTTGAATTTTGGAACGTCTTCTTTTCTAGATCCTCGCGGTAGTTGCCAGTGCATTTATGCACCTCCTACGTCTTCGTCGTCGCTGTCCTCCGATCTCCCTTGAATGTTTGCTCTTGGGCTCTGTGGGTGTTCCTTTGCTGAATCATACCAACTTGGAATGTTTGCTCTTAGTTTCTGAGGGTATTCCTTTGCTAAATCCTTGTTGTTGCTCATCTATTGGTTATTTTCCCTTCGTATCTGTTGCCCCCGACTTCTTTGAGTTCTCCTCTGGTAATTTTGTCTTCGCAACTGCAATGTCGCTTTTTCTTCTGATCGCCCCTCCGGTTGTATTTACCGTCGAGTTAGATTTTGACATTTTCTTCCATTTCCGGGGGTTCGTTAGTGTCTTGCCGCTTTTTCTGTTTTCGTCCTTCCTGAAGATTGTCTTGTCGTAATTACCAGCGATCATCTTCTTTATCCTCGATGGAGCCCTTTTTTAAGAGTACCTCCATTCTTTTTTAAGCTCTGAGTTCGTCAAAAAGTTAGAGCCCACTGCTTTTCTGATGTCGTTGGCTGTTGAGTTCCTTCTCTCTTCGTTCCAGGGTGCGTTTACATCCAGAGGGTTTTTGAGGACCTTTATCCTTTCTTTTCTTTTGATGACCAGGTTTGCTGTTTGAACAGCGGGCTTGTGCCACGGTATTTGTTCCCTTTTCGACAATCTTCATATTTTCTCGAGACTGATCTAAGCCTGGTTTGAGTTGGGAGACCATCAATGCCAATCGTTCCAGATGTTCTTCATCATATCCTGTACTGCTACGGCACTCCTCTTCCAGATTGACTAGGTCTTTTCGCATGTGCGGCCACCACAGGTAGTTCGACACGTTGAGCATAGTTTCTTGTCCTGGGTGCCCCCTGTTGATGCGTTTCATTACCGCGGGTCTCAATTCAACGTCCACTAACGTCATTTGATTACATAGCGGGTTGGAGTATGACCCCATTAACTCGCCTCCTTCTCTGTCTCCTCTTTCGATTACTCATCTCATTCGGTCCAGCCAGACATCCTCCGAAGTGAGCTCCGCTGAAAGACTCTTATCGAATAAATTTCATATGTGCGACAGCCCCTGATCTCCTAGCTGTTCATGCAGGTTGTGTGCATCCCTTCATGAGAGGTCGCTCACCCGTCTATTTAGGTCTACGAGCTGTACTTTTTGCTCACCTTCTAAGATCATCGTCACGTCCACCTCGATGATGGGTCTCTTGAACTCCGTCGGTTCTTCCTATGGGGATCAAATTGATCGTCATTTGTTTCCTATTGCGTGATCGCTTCTAGGTCACTGATCTGTGTCGGTCCTCCTCCGGTTTCATCTCCCATCAGTTGCCAAAAAGACAGCAGGTTTTGTTCTGTTATGTAATCTTTGATCGGGACAACACGTTTTACTCTGGGGCGAAATTGATTCTGTGAACGAGTAATTTCTCCTACATCCTCTCACTATTTTTCTGGTCGGTTGAAAGGTCTTTGTGACTTCTTCCGCCCGCGATATTTCATCCTACTCTCTTCTTGTGTTATTCGGTGTGTTCTGCATAGGGTCTGACAAGATCTCCTCTCTATTTTCTCTCCGACGTTTCCCGTCACTGTGCCAGGTTCCTCCGAACAACTTGTTTTCTTCTTCTTTTATTCTGAATTTCTTGACTACTGCCCTTACCTATCGATAATTTCATACTGGTTTTGAACAAAGGTAACATTATATCGTTTTGAAGATAGCGAACCGAACATGTTTTTTTTCGGTCAAGTTCTGTCCAGTTTTAAACATTTTGGTTGCTATAGCAACTGAGAGATGACGTGTTCTGCTTTCTATTCGGTTTCAAATGTCTAGAATATTCATGATTGTTCTCGTTCCGGCTGCGCAGATTTTCCTCATTCAGCCTACTGTTTAAACAGTCGGGAGCTGAATGAAACGATTTTATGGCTTTAACTACAAATTTCTCATCCAATTCCGATTCAGGCCATGGACCCTTATTAGGCTCTCTGGACAGACAGTCGACTATCCCCATATCCCAGTGGTTATATCTAGATTGAGACACTTTATTTGAACTAGTAGTATCTATGGCCGATGTGAGTGCACTATGATCCGCAGCATTGATGATGGTAGTAGCTAGAAGGTAGTATTTATATCCATCAACTGCGCAAATTACCGAGTACTTCTAATTCATAAGTAGAAATTTTTTTCTTGAGCTTTTAGATACCTTAAAGCAAATGAAACTGGTACCTAATAAAGGCTTTCAATGAATTCACCTTGTTTGATTTCAGTTCTTTCCTGATTTCGATCTTTTTCACGGCGATGCCTTGTTCATCTGCTTTTATATGGTTGTCTTTGTTTTCGATTCGTCTCTGAGTGTAATTTTCAATCTTACTGATCTCCTGCCATTCATCCTGTCTCGACATTATTTCGAATTCGTACGGTCTTCAGTTTCTTATACCATATTGCATTCTGTTTTCGATATCTCTGGTGATTTCCCAGCCACTTCGCTTATTTGTTGGGAAGGACACATTTTCGCGAAATGGTTCGCTTTCCCACAATTTTTGCGTGATTTTTTTCATTTTCAGAATATTTTTTCAATTGACATACCACAATATTTCTGTCACATTTGTTATATCACGTTTCCGTTGTTTTTCTTCTTTTTGTTTGAGGTTTTCTATCTGACACCTTGTTTATTAGTGTTTTAACAAACATGATTGGTTTTTGATTTATCTTAGATGTGGGGTTCGCCGACAATGAAAAATATGGCCTAGAATTGGTAGTCTGGAACGCCGAGGTTGTTTTTTTGCTGTGCTCAAATATTATTGCTCTTTTGATTACCTCTTCCAGTGACAATGTCTCCACTGTTATTGTGTCCTGTAGACTAGCATTTCTCATTCTTAAGATGATGAGAGCTGTGACAAGTTCATCTTCCAACGTTCCTATCATCTCTGACCTGGCTGCTTGTGCAGTTAATGCCGCGTGAAATTTTTCTAATGTTTCTCTAGCTTATTCAGTTCCTGTTGAATAAATTTGATCTCTCATATGTTACGCTCTTTACTTTTTGGATTGCAAGTTTTGCCATTTCAATAGTATCTTTGAATGCCAGTTTTGATATATCCTAATCCAGACTTTTTTATATGAATCGTTTATTTCTTTCTGGTCCTAATGCTAGGCACAGACGTGAAGCTAGTTGTTTTTGTTCCTCGAAGTAGTAGACGTTGTGACCCTCTTTTGGTCCACTGGTTTGTTTTTCTTCGTTTTCCTGCACACTTTTTTTACGCCAGTCTTTTCCGCCAATTTCTTGCTGCTATTGCAGTCTCATCTTCGCCTGTTCTCGGTGATTCTGGTCTTGGTGCAGGTAGTTCCACCTCGCCTTTTGGATCTTTCAGTAGCAATTCCGGGTTAATAGTTTCTTTGACTGTTACTGCCAACACAAAATGTTCTAGGGATTGAATTTGTCGTAGTCTAAAATATTGGTTTTCTCATATCTGCTTGATTATTCTGGGCAAGAAATCCTGCTCGCTGCACCATGTGATACTCTTCGGAACTCTGAGTTCTGTTTAGTAACATTTTTACTCAATGTTCAATTCAAAGTTCTCTGAACTGTATCATCCGATTAGAGAGATCGCTGCCGAGTTACGCTCTAGCATAACACAACTCTGCCATACGTACATGGCTGCAATTTTAGATCTCATTTGATCTGGACCTGAACATATAATACAATAAATAACCGTATTTGCATCAATGTTACTGCATGCGCAGTACCACAGGTTGACAGAAACGCTTTTCCGATTTCCTCATCAAAATTGATATAAAAAACAGCCCTATTTATTGAAATTTTCAGCGCTACTGGTCGATTTGAATAAAAAAACGGATCAAAAACATTGTTGCTATTCTTTTTTTGGAGGTTTTTACCACTTACATTTTTTTTTGGCGCGCTCTCCTCTCAAAATACTACATATACATTTTCAGGTAGCTTTTTCTGGCAACGTTTTCTGGTACGCGCTCCCCTCTGAAAAAAAGCATGTTTTTACGCCAATGAGGCCTTAAGAAAAATTTTAAAGTCAGTTGACCAAAAATGGATGTAAAATAGTACCAAAAGGAGGGCACTTCATATGACTCCACTGAGTCTCTTGGTTTTCAACCTTTACAAATCTGCAAGGAGGCAATCAATGGATGATTCAAAATCCTGAGTTGACCCAAGTTTTTGTATAATTGTCAACACGAGTTCGTTGTTTCTTCAAAGATGAGAATTGAGACAAAAAAATGGATGTCATTTCCCAGTTTTTTGGACATGTCACTGCTCAAGTGACTTACCTTTTAACACTGATCCAAAAATTCCTGATTCTGTAAAATCTTGTTCACCTAGAAATTACTATGAATATATTTTCCTTCCAGCAATTTAATCAAGTAAAAGTTCTTGTTTTTATCCTTTTCATTATAGTTTAAATGAGATTATGTTTTTTGACTCGGTTTTCTGTAGAGCCAAAAAACTTTCCCTATTCCCTTTTCGCCACATGCCGTTCGACCCGGCGTCTTTGCATAAACAACTTTTTCTAATAACTTACTTCATTATTTTCCGCCGTCCCACAAAATGTCTTATCCGGCTTTTTGTGATATTAATATTAATCTCATATATATCAGTGGCTGGAAAGAATTCATTAAATTTGAACTTAAAATGGTTGATCTAAACTAAACGAGATTCAGACTAAGCCTTTTTAAAGTGCAAGTCTGCAGCGTTCATGTAAGCAGTCTTCGTATAAACAAATCAAGTTCACCTCTAAATTAAAAAATATATATTTGCCTTGGGAAGGAAATATGAAATCTTTTTTTTTCAACTGTTATTTTATTATACTTCCTCGCAGCAAAGATTAGAGAATTATTTTTTGACCAATCATGTCTGATTGTAATTTTCTTGGTTGTATTTGACCGATTTAATAGTTTTTTTATACAAAACTTCCTATCTCGCATGTTGCAGATGAGCTATTTTTCATCAGATTTCGAGATGTATGACTTTTTAATCAGTTTTGAAAATATTTGATTAATCGCAAAGTGAAGCATTTATTCCAACTGCATAGCAGACCATTGCGTTTTGATAAACCAAACTTACTTCCTAAATTTTGACAATTTCCTTAGTTCTTGCCGTAACAAAGCAAACCAATTACAATTGCAGTTTTTTCTATCGCTTTTCGGTTCTCTTTTCTTTTACCATTCAAAAATTCAGGGAAATTCGTAATTAAAACTAGCTGACAGAAAATGAAAAAAATCTTCACGTCTTGATTCTTTGAACGGGTGAGCATACTTAAGTTTTCCTTATATGTACATTTTGAGAAATTAAAAAGTAAAGTTTTTTCTACTGGTGTAGATTTTTATTAGGCAGTCTAGGTTGCGAAGTGGCGTGGGGGGGGGGGGGGTGGGGGTGGGGGGGTTCAATAGAATGTATTCAAGGTTTCGAGCAAAACTTAGCTCCATTTATTAAAATTGGTCTCATAAAATGTTCATAAAATCCCTCTAATCGACTGCATTTTCAGAGTCATTTCCTATTGTGATGAATTTTACGCTCGTAGTCGAAAACATGATCTACTAATCTGTCTAGAACTATTTATATAATTTTTTGATTTACGTCAGGCCTAAGATGAAAGTCAATTTGTCATATCAAACCAAATTACACCAAATGGAACCCTATATTGTCACGTGGTATTAACCAGGAGCATTTCAAGAACCCAACCAAGTGGTGCTTAGGCACCAACGGGCTCTTTTCTTTAATCAAATCAAACTTTAATCAGATTCCGATTGCTATTTTGGTTTGATTTACCTATTCGGTAGGCCTGAAAAGTGAACATCTAATTCAAATTAACAAAGGGACGGCTTGGGTGAATTTGACCCCCCGAGTAAAGATTTCATTCGCCCACCCTAAATTTGAGCTGAGGTTGATAAATTGCCTCTTGTTAGCAATGTCAACTAGATAAAAATTGAAAGTGACAAGTTTATAACAAAAGGAAGTTTTTTTCTAAGCTTAACTGCCACTTTTATACAACTTTTTCCCTTTGTTATCTACAAGAAAAGGCAACTCTACTAGCCAATAAACACGATATTTACCATTTGTTTATTAAACTTCACAAATCATACGGGGAACAAATCCCTATTTAATTGGGCAACACTCGGAAAAATTTTGCTTAGCCCGTTTTCAGATGCCTTTGAAATTAACAACTCTGAGCTAATCTCCTATAAATTATTGACTAGGAAAGGATTAAGCGCCATTTTAGTGTTTTCCAATTCACCCAAAATCGATTTTTAATCCCTTATTTTATTTTGACTTAAAATTGTCAAAAAGGTGCATCCTTGTGCTAAATTTAGCTATCAGGTTGCATCAAATTTCGGAGCCATTATTTGTGCTCCCATTTTCTGGAAAAGATTCTTATATTTTTGTAATTGAATCTCTTTGTTCTGATTGAAAATGGAACATTTGCTGTTCTTAGCATCTGCAGTTGATACTGAAGAAGACTTTGACCAAAACTTCACCGTGAATAGTGCAGAAAGCGTGAACAAATCGCAGGCAGCCTCTGAAAGTGTGAAAAAAGAACCTTTCAGCAGAGGACGAAGTTTGATCAAAAATAGCTTCTCCATTTCGGCCATCAGCTCCTATTTTAGAACTTCGTCGAATAAAATCAAACAGAGGCTTCCAAATAGCATGTCGCTGCAGCCGCATAGCGCTCAGATGGCAGAAGCACGGCGGTTAGTTCACAAATTAGAAAAATTAAACAACAATTTTTGCAAAAGGTAAGTAGTTAGTTATTCAAAAGGTTATGCGGTAACCAAATATAATTGGTTTGAGTAAAATTCCAATCACTATAAAACATGACCGCGACTTTCGTGAAAAACAATCCGCAATTTGCGAATTATCAATCAGAAATAATTAAGCCACAATATTTTATCCTTTTTCAGTATTTTTTTTGCAGTTGTTTTTGGCTTTTATAGTAAATATGATTGACTTATAGTGATATCTTTGTAGTTCTGAAGGCGTCTAGTGTGTTGATGGATTTTCAGCGAGAACAATTTTTTTGTTGATGCTGTTTTTCTCTTTTTTTTTCTTTTTGTTTTCCGCGCAAATGGGTCGAACGATATTTCATATTAAAGCCTTTTTAGTTTAATTGGAACAACATTTAAAAATTTCAAAATTTTTCCCAGTGTCGAGTAAAACCAGTTCGAAAGTTTTGATTTTTGGTCTAATTTCGAGCGAATAAGGTGAGCAAGCAAGCTTATTTTGTTTTTGAACCATAAACATTTGCGGTAAATAATCATTGTAACGGGGGAGTGATATATCATATTAAAGCCCTTTAAGCCGTCATTTGAACGATATTTAAATATATTCAAAAAGTTGTCCCAGTGTCGAGAGAAACCAGTTCGAACATTTTTGGGTTTTGGTCTAACTTTGAGTGAATAAGCTTACTTTGTTTTTGAACCATAAACATTTGCAGCAAATTATCAACGTAACTAGTGGAGTGATGCATGATCTTAAAGCCCTTCCAGACGTCATTTGAACGACATGAAAATTTTTTCATATAATTGTCCCTGTATCGAGAAATTTTTTTAAGTTTTAGTCTAATTTCAAACGGGTAAAGCAAGCGAACAGGCTTATTATCGAAGCAGTTATAGAGAGGAACTCTGTGATCGGGTGTTTTCGTTTTTTTGTTGTCCACGCAAAATCAGGTATCACAAATAATTGGAATGCATCGAGTGATATTTCATGTTTCAGCCCTTTTAGTCGTGATTCGAACGACAACGAAAATTTTCATTTTTTTTCAAAAGTAGAGAACAACCTGTCTGAACTTTATGATTTTTTGTCTAATTTCGAGGAAGCTAGGCGAACTACCATGCTTACTTATACTTAATTTAAGCCGTTTACAGTAGTTTAGTTATGCTTAGTGCTAGCTTTACTTGAGTTTTATGAATGCCATTTTGAGAATCAAAAACTTCAAAAGTCAAAAAGTTTCCGCAAAAAAGCTGAAAAAGAATTGAATTGAAAAATTTTTTGGTAATTTTTGTTTTTCTAGTCCATTTTCTTCAAAAATTGTTGTCTAGTTCGCCAGTTGGTCTAATACCATCGGAGCATTCTGTGCTAGTTGCCCAGTAACCGGCTATTTTTGTTGCATCAGTTGCACCAAACCTGTCAATGCTTTTCTTAGGGAACCGCTGGTCGTCTCAAACAGAATTTGTTTTTTTTTTTGTGAATTTTGTTGCATTTTTGCAATTTTGCTTAGAGTTTACTCTTGCTTCTTTTGTGGGTTGTATATTATCAACAAAATCATCGTCGTTTAACCATGCTAGTCTTTTTTGATGGTCAGATTTAGCCTTATGAGGAGAACTATGTCTTCAAAAGTATAAATTTTGACGCAGAAATTTTAAGAGATTTTGATTTTGGTTTGTTTTGCTGTACGAGCTAATAACTCTGGAAGAGAGAAGACAAATTTTGTTTCGTTAGTACTTTTTAATGTCGTAAAATAATTTCAATATTTTTGTTCATAAAAACAGTATCAAAAAGTTTTTGAAACTTGCATTCTTTTATTTGTTCGAATATTTTAATATTTTATTTGTAGATCGGTTCATTTTCAATTTTCAGCTGATGCTTATTCTGCGTTTGAATTTTTCAACTTTACTTTATATATTCTGGAATGATTTTACTGGCATTTTTGTAGACTGTTTTTTATACCTAAATGTGAGAAATTTTGTCGTGTTTTTAAGCCGTAGAATTTGTTTTGCAATGTACTTGCTCCTAGGTAGAAAAAGTGTGTAGTGATTTGCTGAATTTGTTTATTTCTTCTTATAAAGTCCGTATCTGCTTTTATTTCAAAATGTAGGAAGGGCATTTTTTATGTGGCCTGATTCTTGATCATTTTCACTTTTTCTAACCAGCAGTCTAAGGGGTATTATGGTGGTCAGGGGTCCTGAAAAAATGATTGGAGCAAGACCAATTAAATTTTTGGTGTACAAACCACTAAATTGTAATTGGGCACCTAGACCAACCAATTATTGCAATTAATAGCAATTAATTGGCAATCATTTCGGAAGAAAGAAAAGAATGGTAAAACAAGAATTCGATCCTATTTACGAACACAAACTATAATTTTTTAGTTAAATTAATGTAAGCCACTAAAACTGTCTGTCAAGCAGAACAAAAACTCATGCGGTGATGTTGGCAACTAACTCCTTGTCCGAGAATGCAGATATATACTTCATTTTAGTTGCTGCTATTTTGCAGCGATTATTTGTAGAAAAGCCGGATCAATTCCGCACCATTCAATTAACTGCAATTAAATGATAATTCACCAATCAATTAAATAATTGGTGGACGCCTGTCAATCAATTTATTGAAACAATTTATTGCCAATTAATTAGACTCGAATTACTTTTTCGTAATCCCTGATGATGGCTGTAAACTTAGTTAGCTGTTTAATTAATTGATAGCTATTATAGTTTATTATATTTTTTTTATTTAACAGTGGTTTGTTTTGGTTTTTGTTACGGTAATTTTTTTTTCTAACTTGATCCGCTCGTGTGCAAGATGTTTTTACTTCGCTGGTCTCATGCGCCTCCTTCAGTTTGACAAATATGAATCACAACAAGACTGCTCGTATATCAGGGCAAAATATTTTGGGAAAAGCTAATATTAAAAATCTATACTTTTTGGACAATATCGAAGTGTAAAATTTTGAGTCACACGAAATTAATACGATCAATTAAATAGCCTGAGTTCAATGTGGAACGATTTTGTTGTGCGGGATAATTCGCCACACATAAATAATTCGCGTTACGCTCTCAGGATTGTGAATAAACTCTTTACGCACATAAGCGCACATAATTTAATCCAGAACATGGCCAATTTGTCAATTTCAAACCCCCAGAACTTTACAGAAACTAATCTGATGTAATATCTTTTTACATTTGAGCTCAAGAAGTCGATATCTTCAATGGGGTATAAATTATTTTCTTGAAAGCTATTATTTCGATCGGCAAAATTTGACTGAAAAAAGAAACCACACCGAGCATAAATATTCTGTTTTCTTCGAGAATCGGAACGATTTTTTGCGCATGCCCTTAACTTTATCTAAAATCTTTTTACTAGTATAATTTTGCTGTTGGTTCAAAAAAGTAGAAAAAGGACAATTGATAGAGCTAGTGAAAAATTTCTTGCAATCTGTTAGACATTTCTCATTTGGGTGTATTTAAATTTGTGTTTAGCTTTGAGAATCCAAGATTGAACATTGATAGTTCTAATTAGTTAGTTCTATTTCTGTCTCAATTATTGGTTGAATTTTGAATTGACACAAGTTTAACAAACTTTAAAGCCATGCTTCAATTTCATTAAACAGGTTTGGGAAACCACTGGGTTAAATAGATTCAACTAAAGCATATTTCATCTGTTGAGGCTATGTTACAACTTTCTGCCCTTTTTAATAGTTTCTTGGATGCAGGGTTACCAGCTTTTTTGGAAAGTTTCTACAGCAAAATTATACAATTAACGTGAGGGTTATGAAAAAAGAAAGTGAGACAACTTGATTTTTTGACAAATTTAAAAAATGAATCTAATGCTAAAAATTTGATTTTGATACTGAATATAAGATCAAAACATCCAAAAATTTAAACTAGGTTTGTACAGAAAGCGCGATCTATAAGTTTTCACTGACAGCAGAAAAAAAAAGAAAATTTTGATAAAGCATCAGCTTTCTCATCAAGATTATCGCGTTTTTTGGAAAGTTCCGTAACGTAGGAACTATTAATTCAAACTCTTTTATGATGACGCAGTTCAAAACTGCAGACAGTTTGGACTTATATTCCGACATATTAATTGATATTTCGACAATATTTCGATATACATGATATTCCGACAAGCGAAAAAAAAATTTCATTCAAGGAATCAATCAGCAGAACTGTACTTATGGAGAAATTTGCCGTTTTTCTTAAGTGTTTGAATAGAGTCAATCTATAATGCTCACACTTACAGTGCTGGTATTAATTAACTTATTGAACAATTTTCTTCAGATGTATTGAATAGAAATTCAAATCTGAATTGTCTAAACTGTTATCGTTCCGACTTTTGTAACGAAAGTAACGGAATATTTGTGCTCGGGTTGGGTTTTTTTCTTCTGACAAATTTCGACTTTTTATCTAGCCTTTTTTGTTTATATCATTCCAAAGGAATTGTTTTTTGAGCTCAAATTATGAAAGATAATTCACCTGTCACCACTTTTCGCGGTGTTATGGGGGTTTAAAGATTTCCAGTTTGGCCAATTTGTGACAATTAACGGGCGATATTCTTCGCGCTATTAACGCGTAAGCAGAGATTTAATCCGTCTTAGAAATCGTTCCAAATTGGTTCGAGGAAGCTTATATGCCATAATTGGTTTGTTAATAGGAGCAAAATCTATCGTTTTGTTTTTAATATGACGTTTAAAAGTCTCAAATTAAAAAATGTATATTCTATTTTATTTCATTTGAATTTTTCATGTTATTGCAGTCTGAACATTCAGGGCTTCGCCCTGATACGAGCAGTCTTGTTCCAAATGTTTTTCTGCATTATTCGAGACCCGCTGGTTGCTTCAGTCGACACAGGACTTGCTTGCTATCTCATGGAGTAATTTCTTTTTGCTTTCACTGTCTGTTTATCACACTATCTATTTTCGGCCGGATGTATTCGTACAACTACCCAGTCTAATTAACCCTGCTCTTATTTCTTGTCTGAATCAATCTAAACAAACTTGGAATTGCTGGGTTGTTTTGAGATCAATTTATTTCTATCTGTTTCAAAATTGATCTCAGGGGCGGGGCGGATTTAGCGGGGCGGACGCCCCCTTCCCTCAGGGATTCGACCACCTACCGACCGAAAGCTTCCCCCCTTTGTACTATTTTGAGATATCATTTTTAGTGACGGACCTCTTTTTTGGTGACGGATATACTTATTTTAAGGGGAAGCGCGCGCCGAAAAAACGCGATTCCTTAGTCGAATTTTTCCAAAAAGTGCATAAAAACGCTTTTTTGGCTTGCTTTTTGAAAAAGTTGTCTGCGGCGCAGAAATTTAGTCAAATTAGGGTCTTTATAGTGATTTGGGAGAGCTCAGAAAATCAATTTGGTCGGCCTAAAAAAAAGATCGACAAAATTTTCGATTTTTTTTTGAAAATCCACCCCCTCGAGAAAATCCTAGATCCGCCTCTGATTGATCGGACTAGTTTAACTATTGAAACGTTAACATCAAGTATTTAGGGGTTAGTTTTGCGTTCTGATTGGTTAATAAAAATTTTCACAATCAAACAAAAAGCAAAAAAATATATTTGAATCTCCAAACAGATTGCAATTCGCCCACTCAAAACAGGAAATTTTCGCAGACTACGAGTTCGACCGTTTATTTTTTTTTCATGAAAATTGGGAACCGAAAACAAACTCAGATGAGGTCGGCAGAATATCGTGCTTCAGGAGCGAACGTTGAAAAGTCGGGACTGAGTTCGTTTGCGCAATTTTTGCACAAGAATTTGGTAACCACATTTTCGCGGAGCAGATTTTTGTAATTTGTGCTGCAATTATTTATAGAGCATTATCTTGAGAAAAAAGAGTTAGTTAGCTTAAGTAGTGCTTGTTATACACAAACTTACCCATTTAAGCAACTTCTTGACCCAAATTAAAAAGAGCTGAAGTTTTAGCTGACTAAATCACTATTAAATTGAACGGAAAGATTTTAGTAGTATAGTTATCTACACTAGAACCGCAATTTCATATTAGAATTGTAAAAAATATGATTAAAAAAGTAAAAATAGTTTTGTCTGGGAGATTCAAGTAATTTAGATCCCTCAAGAGCTATTAAATGCTGAATTAAGGTAATTTATTTTATTACTTTTCAATAACATTGCTCTCTAGAGGCATAGCCGTCAAATTATTTCAAAATAAGTCCAGAAACGGTGTTTTTTGCACCTGTGTTCAAAAGAGCGCAGAAATTTTTAACAACCGCGCGTCATTCCATAACTTTGTTAGAGATGTCATTATGTCATTATCAGTTAAAATGACGAGCTTTGGCGTTAGGTTTTGATGAAGCCTTTTTTTTAGGATGATCAATTATTTATCAGTTGCAAAAGTTGAAATGCGGACGAACTAATTATGACATGCCTCTGCTCTGCAGAAACTTGCAAAACTTCATCTAATTGTTTAATTTGATTTCTCTGAGGACCAATAGTCAAATTCATCACACGTTGAAATTGTTGCTGCAAAAATTGCAAAAAATGTGAGCTTGGGTTGTTCGTAACCTGCATTTCCTGTTGAGTTCAGCTGAAAACAGTTCTGGTTTTATTATTTTTATCTTCCTCAATTTGTATTTTGCACCTTCCCAATCATTGTTCGTTTTCACAATTGGCCCTTTTTCTTTTTCAAAGCAGATAAGGCTGCGAGCTAAATTGATTGTCTGGCGAAGTTGAAACGCAGTCTCTTCATTGAAGATAACAAAAAAGTTCAGATCGCTCAACTGCAAACTTTTCCCAATAATTTCTAATGGATCGTGATCAGATATTCTTTTCCGAAGTGAACAGGTAAGTTCATTCATTCAAATCCAAACTTGAGCTTCATGTAATTTTTATATAACCATGTGAAAAAGCATGTAAATAGTTGTTGAACATCGTGAAGTGATTTGAAGAAGAAATTGAAGATGGAATATACACAATATTTCACAGATAGTGCTTTCAAATTTACAGGAAAAATGACTAAATTGCAACATACCTCGGGTACGCAATCAAGCATTCCCTACAAATTATTTTCATATCTTTTTCTGCAGTTTATTGCTAATGATAGGAAAAAACACAATTGTCGCCTTTCAACTCTTGATTTCTGAATGGTATTTTTGTTCTAAAAACATAAGTCTTGCGCATAGGCGATAAATACCCTTTCGATAATGCCCTTCCAATGATGCCTTTTCTTTTATCAACTCGGTCCTTTTATCACTGATATCGAGAAAAAAAACCCACAATGATAAAAAACGTCAACTCTACTCTGCCAATTTTTGTCTATTGTTTTACAAATAACGATTGTTTTTTCGGTTCAATAATTATTTGTTGTCTTATTGCCTTATGGTGTAACCCATTCCTATTGAAGCTTACGGGCCGCAATTTTTTCCGCCACTTTCGTTCTGGTAGCATGTACTTTTCACAATATTTTTAATTTCGCCAGGTGAAAAAAAAACTTTCGATTATGTTTTTTCCTTCATAAAAATTATGTAATTAGAATGTTACAAGATTCAACAACCTTTTAATTCAATCTGAATTTTTTTCTGAGTTAATCTCTGCAAGCAGGAAAAATGTAAGTATATGACAAAAAAGTTACCTAGCTATCTCTAATAAAATTACTATATGAATTAGTCCAAAAACTATTAATACAGCAATTTTCTAAGAATGCTTTATATCTGCTAAAACAAATAATAACACAAAATTCTGCATTTTAGTTTGTATTGTAATTTATTGGAATGGGAATGTTTCTTGGCCAAAAAAAACTTTGACAAAGAGAGACAGGGGCGGATCTAGTATTTTCTCAAACGGGGGGGGGGGGGGGGGGGGAGGGGGCGTATTTTATAAAATTTTCCGCCTAACACAACCAAACCCCCCGAAACAAATACTTGAGTGACCGTTTTTGACATCTTAAATTTATTTGATGAAAAAATTAACTAGCGAAAATGTTTTCACTAAAAATATAACCGTTTTTCAGAAAAATAATTAATTTTTAATTCATTTTTTCATCTGATTAATTTTGTTCACTAGCGTTTTTTTTTCCTTTTTTCCGCTGAATTATGCTATTATTAGTTGAAACTGTGATTCCTAATGTTTGTTTTTAAGAGTCTTGAACGTAGTGAAAACTCTTATATAGGATTTGTTGATTTTTTTTTAGTTTTATACCTCTCCATCCCTCGCTTCCACATTGCCACACCCACCACATCCACATTTGACCATAAGATCAGTAAGAAAACGAGAAAATATGAAAGTATGAGAAAGAAAAAAAAACCAAAAAATTGAAATCAAGATAAATATTTTCTGAGCCAAAGTAAGCCTAGTTTTTTTTTTATCTGATGGCACGTGTATCAAACCGGAATCGAATGCTAAATTTCGAATATATTGCACTGAGTATGTACTGCAACTTCTTAGAAAATTTTACAAGAAAACTATAATAGACTAAAAGGTGTTGGGATTATTTGCATCCGGACAAATGGCCCTATGCCAACTTGCCCTATAATAAATTGCCTCACATAAAAACTTGTCATATGCCGTCTGGTCTCACATTTAACACTTCTAGTTAACTATTTGATGTTCAAATCGAATAGTTTCTAAAATCCAGCAAGTGCTAGTGGTACACTCAATTTGTTTCAAGATAAGAAGGGAAACATATTCAAAATGGTTTAACTTGAGCCTCAAATTTCATCTAAGCCATATTTTTTTCTATATAAAACGCAAAAAATTGACAGTAAGCCGCAATTAAGGCTTTGAAACTCATCAAACTTTGGAATAGTTTTTTTTGCGTCACTGCTTAAATTTTTTCTCAGCAAACATACAACCTAATTAAAATCAGTCAAATTAGGCGGGGAAATTATCATCAAAGCCAACAAAAGCTCATTATTGAGGAATATGATTTCACAAGAAAAGCAAACGTTATATTCGACTGAACACTGAAGATGAGCGAGGTACAGTTCACATAAAGGCCCTGCAAGATACAGTTCACATAAAGGCCGAGATACAGTTCACAAAAAAATTGAGGCGAACCAGACCTTGCATCAAATGAAAAAAAACCAAGCAGTAACTGGTACCTGTCAGTAGCAGTATCCTTGCTACTTGTCTCCAGGAAGCATCAGATTAAAAAGCAGTGCAGCTATCTTTGCCCAGTCGAAAACCAATCAATAAAAGTCTCAACCGCCACAAATTGAGCTTGGCTCTATCTGCCCAATCAATAAATACAGTCATTTTGTAGTTCCAGTGGAGTATACTGATTTCTGTTTACTCGAAAATGAAGTTATGGATCCTAAACTAATTTTGATCTTCGGTGACCGTAATAACGCTCATGCCCTCCAAGTTCACAATTCTCTAAGGCTTTGCGACGGTACATTCAAAATTTTCCCGATGCCATTTCACCAGCTATTTAAGGTACATATTCAATTTATTGGTGGTTTTACCCGCCTTGCATTTATGCGCTACTTAAGGGGTGCATACGAAGGGGTGCATACGTGGGAGGGAGGACGTATGATGGAGGGCGAGAAGAGACGTGAGCTGGATTAAGAGTAGTAATCATAAGTGAAGATAAGATCAGTAAGAAAACGAGAAAATATGAAAGTATGAGAAAAAAATAAACCAACAAATTGAAAACAAGATAAATATTTTCTGAGCCAAAATAAGCCTAGTTTTTTCATCTGATGGCACGTGTATCAAACCGGAATCGAAAAAAATATGAAAAAACGTCTAAATGGCCCCCTAGATTTAACCGCAAACTTTAGAAAAAAAAAATTAATAATAAATCTTTTCCGATGGGATCAGCGACAAAATTTACTATCAAATATGCTAATTTTGGATCACTAAAATTTGTTTTATCGGAGTTTTGAATCAGCTAGAAAAACATGACCAGAACTCAAAACATTGTTAAATTGAGTTGCATTGATTGTTTAACCAATTAAAACTTCCAGTCAAATTTGACAAAAAAAATCCATAAAACAAACAATTTACTAGATATATAATTGAATCATAGTGAGATTCTTGTCTTATATATTTTTCGAGTTGCTCATAACCAGCATGTGACAAAACAAGCAATAATTTTCAAAATGTATCAATGCAAAGATAATTTTTTTACACTTGCAATGGACTTCGACTAAGAAAGTTGTTTTCAGTATAGCCGGTGCTGATTGCTAAAACTCAAAAAACGAGATCAATAAAAATAGAAACTGATTTAAACTATTTCGGATCTTTAACATTTCGTTTTCTGTTGCATTTTTTGTTTCCTTTTTTCCTTCATCTGTGTTTTTAGATCTTTGACAGCATAATGTTATCAAAACAATATAAGAAAAAATTTTGTTTTTTCTTTGAATTAGTTTCGGGGTAATAAGTAGTTCGAGGAAAAAATTATGACCAAAAACGATGAGACGAATCGTAAATTTTTTTAAAATGGAAACTTGGCCTATAAATGCTTTGAATGCTTGTATCAAATCAATTTATTTTTCTTAACAAGGATACCGGTGGCTAAGCAAGTAGCATAGCATGTTGCGACTATACTTTAGAACAAATAAAAAACGTTTTTTCATGTTTTTTTTTGGAGTTTGTTTTGTTTTGTGAGTCGTGTGATAAAAACATGTAACAAAAAAGGCGTTTAGGCAAATTCGACATACTTATTTTAAAAGCAAAAAAAATGACAAAGAAGAGCAAATAAATTTCAAAAAAGTTTCTAAATTTAAATCAAATTTTTGCAGAAATGTTTTGAGTTTTCTAAGTTTTTTATTCCAAAGATGGCGCTAAAACAACTTCTAAAAATAGTTTTGCTGAAGTTCAACTAAATTTTCAGGGCATAATTTTCTATAATAAGCCTGCTCGCTTGCTTTACTCGCTCGAAATAGACTAAAAACAAAAATTTCAAACCGGTTTTTCTCGAAGCTGAGACAGCATTTTGAAAAATTCGTAAAATTGTTCAAATGACGACTGAAAGGGCTTTAATAATATATATCACTTCTACCCTTACAATCATTGTTTACGATGAAAATTTATGGTTCAGAAACAAAATAACCTTATTCGCACGAAATTCGACCCGAAAAATAAACAGGTTTTTTTTCGACAGTATTTTTATTGTCGTTTGAATTAAGACTGAGTGGTCTTTTATATGATATAATGCTCGACCCGTTCCGATGATTATTTGTGGTAACATGTTTAAAGACTTGTCTCTGGAATCCAGAAACATACAGACACAAAATTGTGCGCCTATCCAGTGCACAGTTTGGCCTCGTAATGAATAAAAAACTAAAACACACCCGAATGCAAAGTTCCTCCACATTATTAATGGTCAGAACAATAACTGCTTAAGGAAATAAGAGGAAATCTTAGCTGTACGGCGTGCAAAGTGTCCCACTTTTCTAGAGTGTGCAACAGGTCCGGCGAATTAACTTAAGAAACATTTTAGGGTCCGTCAGCCAAAGATGGATATCTGAATTTAGTACAACGGGAGAGAGAAGAAAAGTCTGCCCCTTCCCCTCAAATTGATTATGAATGACATGGAGTAAAAGTTTATGGTGTAAAGTGTACAATTGTTTTTTTTTGTAAAAGGGTGGAGCTATTTATTAACGCTTCCCATTACCATGATGGGTGCAGGTGATTGAGTAAAAAGACAAAAAGGCAAATGCATTAATTTTTTAAGAGAGCGTAATTTTTCAAAGCTTTTACTTCTAATGCATTTACTTTTTTAATAACAAAATCAATATTTTTACCCAGCAAAAAACTATCTTTTTTAAAATTGAAACTCTTTTAACTTTTGTCTTTTTTTGTGAAATTTTTTAACTGCAATTTTAAGTGCGTTTCTTTAATTATTATCTGCGATTGGCTTGAAGTCATCCATTGGTACATAAATTGACGCTTTGCAAGCTTCAGTTTCCTAAGGGCGCCACAATCAGTCTAAGCCCGAGACTACAAACCCCAAACTGCCAATAATTTGATCACGTCCTTTCATTTTATAGCAGAAATAACGTATGGTAGCATGTATTGATATTGAAAAAACAAAGACAACATGACATAACTCGATAGTCGATCCATTCTTCCCAATTCCCTTGATGTCTCTTGTCTATTGAATTAATGCCCATTCTTCTGTTTCTATCAATGTAGTCGGGACCCTTTTTGTTCCTTCGGGTTAGATTTTGGGCTTGTCAATTTATAAGGAATAAAGGCAGAAATGACCAAATTAGACCAACAATATGACATTGAGGGACCTAATTTAGTACTCTTTTTGCAGATAAGTTACCATGCCTCATCCTGCGAATCAAGTATAATTGTGTAATCTGATTAAGACATCGTATGTACCTTTTATTCTATCTTTTCCCGCCCTTTTTTTCCTGGATGGTAACTGCTATCCGATTAACCCAACTTCTATGTTTGAATTGAGCTCATCAGACAAATTATGACTATATTACACCGTTCTCTGCCGTTTGTGAATAAGTTCAAGTAGATCCAATGACATTAGGCTTAAATTTCTTCTTTTTGGCTTGCTAGGCGCCTGGGATTTGTGAAGAAAAATATCAATTACAATTTTTTTCGAATGTTTTTTTTTCAGATACCTTCAAGGGTTGTCAAAAAATGCAAGGCTTCTTATGCGAGCAGTCTTGTTGTCTTTCATTGTCAGACAACACGGATATAACTATGGAGGAACTGCTTGTTATTATCGATCGATTTTGCTTGGATGTTCCTTTCGAATGATTTTTTTAAACCGTACCTAAAACGCTATTTGTTTTCTGCAAAAAAACGCAAAAAAACGCATTTGAGGGAACGCAATGATTTCCACGGTCAATAAGTATCTGTTGTAAGTGACATAACTGACGAGAAATGTTTGCAAAAAAAATAGCTACCGCTTTTTGTAGGCTGGTTGTTTAGACGACAGAAGTCCATTATTACGGTCTAATTTTAAAGCTGAACTAAAACTAAAAATAAATTCATTTAGACGAAGCAAAATGTTCTCCCAATTTTAAAACGCCATTTCAGACATATTCGTTTTTTGAAAATGATTCAGTTTATTGGTAGCGGTCACTATAGCTTTACTTCGAAAAACGACTTTATGGAAGCTATCTGGATTTTATCAGAAATCTTCCTGAGATAATGTTTGTTTTAAACTTTGATCCTTTTAAAAAGGATTCAAACAATCAAAGAAACTAGCCTAAGGACACTATGGTCAAGTTATGACATTTTTGCTTCCCAGTCGAAAGATCACTGGTACGAAACCCATCAGGACCCTGGCTCATTGCTTAAGATTGAGGCAGCCTTACTAGCCAGGAAACATAACCAAAAATAACCCACCTTCAGTTTGTAATCTGATGAAAAAAAAATCTCTGTAAAAAGCCGAACATCTCACGTGAATAAATGGTTCAAACTGAATTGAATATTTTGAAAAAAGTCTTTTTTTTATGTCTCTCGCGAATAAATTATTCATATTGAATTGAATATTTTGATGGAAAGTCTTACAATTTCTCAAAAGATAGAAATTTTTGAGCATTGTTAACAAAATATTGACAAAAAAGCTATGATTTGATTTTTGGATACCAAGTACCAAAAATACAGCGGTATAAACAAAAAAATAGCGTTTATAATACTGTAGCCTCTCTTTTTTAGTATGAATTTGAAGTACGTAATCATTTTGATATCATTGCACTTATAATTTTTCCTTTTCCCTTCTATTCTTGGTTACAGGGGAGGAAGGATACTTCAACTCCTTTTACTCTAGAATTAGAAAGTCAGCGTGAAAACCAGTGGGGAAAATTCAGTTCAAACTAAAGAGCAATTGACCTTTTCAAATTAATTTTTTCTCTCATTCCCGCGGAGATCTAAACTTGACCAAAATGACTACGCGGTCATTCATTTTCTGAAATTGAAAACTTAAAAAAAACACGTCGTTTCAATCTACAATTTCATCACATCCAATTGATTTGAAGTCAACCACTCATAATTGTTCGCTCTGTGTCGAGTGCAACAACTTAATTAGCAAGAAATTAACTGATTGATTGATGAAGATTGATAACTGATTTCGTCCTGATGGCAGAAAGGAATCAATTTAAAATGAAGGAAATCATTTCAATCTTTACTCTATACTAAAAAAAAATGTGCGCCAAAAGAAACAATTTTTGAACAAAATTTTTGATACTTGACAGAGACGACTGGAAAAGCCCAATGCTGTTCACAAATTGCCCTCGAATGATAAAAAAACATCGAAATAGTTCCAAGGCAACAGGAGAGCTCAAAAAATCTTAAAATTTGGCCAAAACAATGTCTCTGCCCGTTAGATTGTTTAACTGCACAAAAGGCAGTTCAAATTTTTACCACAGAAAATAAAAGTGAAAATTACGTAAATAAAAAAGAGCAATTTGTAAACTCTTTAAAACCATAACGAAGTTTTGTCTCTAACCATAAATTTGACCAATTTAATCAAAAGCAACAATTTTAAAAGCGAGAACTGAGCTGATTCAAAAAAAAGTTGATCACAGCTGATTCACGGCGCAATTTTGTATTAATGAGGGCATGCCACTTTTTTCCATATAAGGTTGTGTAAATAAGATTAGACGGAAAATTTTTTTGAAAAACATTAGCGCTCAACAAAGCAATTGCCAGACGACTTTTTTTTCATGGGTTGACGCAAAGTCTATAATTGTGCAAAAAAATGTATCAAAAACGCTTCAAAAATTACTATGGAAAAATCAAAAAAATTCTTTAACTGAGTTAAAGTATCCAGATTGATTTTAATTGCTGGTTTTTGACATATGTCGATGATTGATGATAACTTCTTAGGCGCAATCACAATTTTTAAACACAACTTTTTTGAAGACTTGAGCCCACCAGGAAAAGAACTTTGTTTGTTGAAGAAATCGACATTAGACATCAGTTTTACGCTACATAAGCTTTATCTCGAAATGCAACCTTTCGCATCAAAATACATCTAGCAAAAAAGATAAATTACAATACACACCGCGCCTCAGTCGCGCCAACGTGTTGCGAATTTGCCGGCAGAGGTTAGGACTTGATAGGACACTTACGGCCGGTTACTTTGATTCGAAACCCTTAAGTCTTAAATTAAATTTCGCTTTCCTGAAGATTTGCAAATTATTTTTGCTACCAGTTGTTTGTTGTATAAAAAAAAAATTTTCAGTGTGATACATGAACAAGGTCATCAACTGTAAACGATTATCCATGAAGGTAGCACCAAAGTGGGAGAACATCAAATAGGCTTTTTAGCCTTTCGGGTGATGTCTCTTCCGATCATTTGTATCGACGTTAAATAACTTTAAATTATATGGTTGTTCTTACGCGCATTTAGATTAGTAAGTTAACAAGGTTGAAGCTACATAGGTTCAATTCAAAAGGAATTAGCCATACCAAAATAAATTTAATTTTTTCTGTTTTTATCTAAATTACGAATTTCTACAACTACCAAAAAATGTTTTTTCCATATATCATTCCCTTGAAAATTTGTGCATAAAAAGCTTATCATTACTTTGGGTGAGATTGCAGATGTCATTCATATTTGTTTTGTCCAGCTTAACAATACAATTGAGCAGCATTCTGACTCAAGTGGAAATAAGTTTTTCATTTTGCGAGGACTGGATCTCATTTATTTTAAAAGACTTTGTGTGTGTATTCTGTCTGAGATTATATATTCAAATTATTTTCTATCAATTACCGTTATTAAATTTTGCGTGTTTTCGTGTTGTCTTAATATCAAAAAACCTAATTTAAAGATTACTTTAACCTAATTTACCTTATTTAAAAGAATTTATTGCGTGTATTCTGTCTAAGAATACATTCAATTTTTTTACTATCAATTAGCGTTTTTGTTCCGACTTTCGATACGAAAGTAACGGAATATTGGTGCTCGGGGTGGGTTTTTTTTTCTTCAGACAAATTTCGACTTTTTAACCAGCCATTTTTGACGGAATTTTTTTTATATCATTCGAAAGGTATTGTTGTCTTGAGCTCAAGTTTGAAAAGATATTTCACCTGTGATCATTTTTCGTAAAGTTATGGGGGTTTAAAAATTGCCATTTTGGCCAATTTGGGACAATTAACGCGCGATATATTTCGCGCTACTAAACCTAAGCGGAGAGATAATCCGTCTTAGAAATCGTTCAAAATTGGTTGAAAAAAGCTTATTTGCCAGAATTGATTTGTTACAAGCAGCGAAATCTATCCTTTTGTACTTTTAATGGCGTGTGGGGTGAGATTTTTATTGAAAAAAATAAATTAAATTTTAGAAAAAAAAATTTTCATTTTTTTATTACATTTAATTTTTTAATGTTATTACTGCTCCATAAACCTTAAAAGGCAGTCGGAACATTCAGGGCTTCACCCTGATACGAGCCTTCTTGTTAAACTTTGTGTGTTTTCTTAATGTTTTAATGTTTTAATGTCAATGGCAATAGAAATTAAAAAGTTCGTACATATGCAATTCACTCCGGATGACGACAACTGGTAACGAGCAAAGACATTCTGCGGAAAGTTCGGCCAAAATTCTGCCTAAGGTTTTCGCTCAGTTGTGAGTTAAGTTGCCTAAAATCACAATTATTGTTCCGACTTTCGATACGAAAAAGACGGAATATTTGTGCTCGGGGTGGGTTTTTTTTCTTCAGACAAATTTCGACTTTTTAGCTAGCCATTTTTGACAGAATTTTTTTATATCATTCAAAAGATATTGTTGACTTGAGCTTAAATTTGAAAAGATATTTGACCTGTGATCATTTTTCGTAAAGTTATGAGGGTTTAAAGATTGCCATTTTGTCAATTTGGGACAATTAACGCGCGATATATTTCGCGCTATTAACGCGTAAGCGGAGATTTAATCCGTCTTTTAAATCGTTCCAAATTAGTTAAAAGAACCTTATTTGCCATAATTGTTTTGTTACAATGAGCAAAATCTATTCTTTTATACTTTATATGGCGTGTGGGGGGATGATTTCATTTAAAAAAATTCAAGTTTTAGAAAAAAAAATTTTCATTATTTTAAAATTATATTTATTTTTTTAATGTTACTACTGCTCGATAAACCTGAAAAGGCAGTCGGAACCTTCAGGGCTTTGCCCTGATACGAGCAGTCTTGTCGTTTTTGAATTTGAACATTTAAAACGTATTTTGTTTTCATGTATTTATCAATAAGGTAATCAAACGGTGCTTATAATTTTTTTGTGACAAAATAACATTAAGCATATGTCATTAGCTCCAAAAAAAAGCGTTCAACATCGATACTATAAACAATTTTTTTGCAATTAAATGAGTTTCTATGATTTCTCTGATGTTTTAAGGCTCTAACACGGATGAAATAATAGCACTGCCCGCATCCAGTTTCAAGCGTTAATAATCGATTATATTACGATTTTAGTAACAGTCTCACTATAATTGAGAAACAATCAATTTTAATCAATTAATAATCGATTATAATCTCTCTTTTTAAATTCAAATTATAATTAATTATAATCCATTATAATCGATTATAATCGATTATTTATTCGTCTATTTTTTGACACAATTATAATCGATTATAATTGATTATAATCCATTATTTTTATTCAAATTTCTATTTTTTTAGTTTCGCACAAAAATCCATTATAATTGATTATAATTGATTATAATCCCTTTTGTTTGTCCATTTTTGTCTTCGAAATTGCATCTAAATTGCTTATATTTTATGCTTTTTGTGTACGTTGGTTCCTATGAAAAATGAGAAAAATGTTTTTAAAGTTTTCCAATTAATTCAAATTTTTAAGTTTTTTTTTCATTTCTTCCCCATTAGAGTTGTTTTGTGATGCATATTTTAAGCTTTTTTAAACACCAAAACATCAGCAGATTTATTTAGTTTTATGATTGATTCGGCAAATTTATTTTTCATCTACCGCGAGAACCTTTCCACTCATATGAAAGGATCTCTATGAAACTTTTGTTTCGTGGTATAACTTTGTGTTCAGATGAACCAAAGTGTTCAAGAGATCTCTCTTTTAGAGATTTTTTAATTACACAAAAAAACAACCCATAAGATATATTTCGAATAAAAGAAAATTTCGGCAAAATAAGAGATTATAATCGATTATAATTGATTTTAAGGGTTTTTTGTAAGAACTATAATCAATTATAATCAATTATAATCGATTATAAGAGATAATAATCTCTTGGAAAATATCACGATTATAATCGATTATAAATCCCTTAAGGACCTAATTTTGGCAATTATAATCGATTATAATTGTCAAAAAATCATCATAATAATCAGTTATAATCGATTATTTACGCCTAAACTTGGATGCGGGTGCGCTTATCCACTCCAACATAAGCCATAAACTCTTTATGTTGGTCCTATTTGCTTTTCCCATTTTTGGTAAGCACTGCTTGACTCCAATTTGAAATATAAGGCATCAATTTGTTATATCTAGGTCTACGAAAGCCATATCATTCACAATTTCTCACTATAATTTGGGGATCTACAGTGTCAAATGCTTTTGATAGAGCAACAAAATCACAACATGATGGTGTTTTGCGAGTTGTCGCGGTGCTGTTGTTTCTTAATTAGATTGCATTAAAAAGGACATAATATACCTATTGTCACAATTTAGTGCAATGGCAATTTATTTTTGATCATTACTTTGTGGTATAGTTTAAATTTATCAAGCCTGAATTATTTGATCAGAAAAATCAAAAAGTTTTCAGTAGTGATTAGAAAAAACTTTTAAAAGAAAAAGTTGCAAAGTCAATTTGAGCAACCATATTAGTTATTTGTCTGAAATCATAATTTCCTGTGGAAGAGAAATTCTTTTCTTGTTGAGTTACAAACAAAACTACCCGTATATCAGCGCACAACTCTGATTGTTCCGTCTGTTCCTCATTATTTTTTTTTAAAAAAAGCTGAAGTTAAATAGTCGCAAATCAAAAACCACTAAATTTAACTAAGTGTTAAAAGCGGAGGCGTGAATAGGATTTACTGGGATCAACTATCCTCGTCTCAATTTGGAAAATTTTAACATGGAATTAAAACGCGACGCTTAAGCAAATAGTCGGGAGACCGAATAGTCTATTACCTATCCTAATGCATGTGGGTATCCTGGCACCCCTCCTTGATCACCTCCAATATCTACTAGTAAAATCGAAATTGAAGCTAACTCATTGGTTTTTTTGATTTCATCCACGAGTCAATTTTGAGCACTTAAAATTTGATATTATCAACCAAACGTTCATAGTTTGTCAATATTCAATTTACCAAAAACTTTTTGAGACCAGTTAAAGGGCAGTCGGAACATTCAAGGCTTTGCCTTGGTACGACCATCTTGTTAAAATTTAATGCTTTTAGTTGATATTTATGATAACCGATACATCGCAATTTTTTTTTATCATGTGCTCTTAATAAATGTTGCTTCAACTTCTGGTAAAACTTTCAACTTTTTGTTTAAATCCGCTCTTCTGCAAGATTTTTTTTCAAGAACTGATTAAGTAATTCTAATGACGGTACGGTATTTCGGTGATAGTTTCAATTTAAATTCGACAAATCAAATAAAAAGTTTTAGTTATTGATTCAGCATGTGGTAAAACTTTGTTAAAAATTTTGTTAAAATCTGCCCTTTTGCGTTTTTTTTTTCGAAAAAAAAAACAATCGAGTAATTTCAATGACGGTTGGATAGTTAGGCGATAATTTCAAGTCAACTAGGACGTAGTTATGTAACTTGAACCTATAAGCTTTAGTCCTCGACTTTGTCTATCTGCCTATTATATTTCAAGCCATTGGCAAAAATTGGCCATTACCATTATTATTCAAAGTATGTAACACTGCTTGCGGTTGTTGTTCAACAAACCGAAGAACCAACATGCCAAATAAAATTAACACTCCAAAATGCCGAAAATTAATGTTGTTGTGCAACACAACATATTGCCAATAAGTTTTTTTTCATCTATTTTGTACTTCTGATGTATTTTTGGCGGCTCATTCTTGTTGAGCAACGGCAACTTTTTGCACGATCAGTCATTTCAGCATTAATTATGTATGCCATTTTCATTAAGGAGACAAAATACATTATTGACTGCTCTGATTTACAAAGATAATACGAAAAGAAAGAAGTTTTGTATAAAAGAAGTACCATTAGACAAATTAGCCCATTCTCTCCCCTCCCCACATCGACCAAGTGAACTTTCTCTACCCCAACCAAATTGAAGGTAATTTTTTTAACAGGCATCTTTGGCGTATTTTTTTTTAGATCATTCGAAAAACAATTACAATGTTGACACGAGCAAAATTTATCACTTTTTTATTGGGCGTGTGGAGGATGAAACAAATCTCCAAAATAAAAAAATTCATTTTCTTTTTTGAAACGTTCATCATGTTTTTTATTTCAAACATTACTCCATAGGCCTAAAAAGTCAATTAAAACGTTCAGGGTTACACTCTGATACGAGTAGACTTGTTCCTTTTCTGTTTAAGGGCAATATAAAAAATTTTCAGCCCGAGCATGTCTAAATATTCGG
Organism: Symsagittifera roscoffensis; assembly: GCF_963678635.1. Lineage (NCBI taxonomy): Eukaryota > Metazoa > Xenacoelomorpha > Acoela > Convolutidae > Symsagittifera > Symsagittifera roscoffensis. The sequence goes on along the minus strand of NC_087065.1, from coordinate 8,440,755 downwards.
AGTTTTTTAAAATTCATTATAGAAAACAAAAATACAGTGCTCAGCCTGTATTTTTTTTGCGGATATAATGTACATGACTCAAATATCTTGAAAAGAATTGCAGTCGATACAGTAGTCGATTTTAGTGCTGTGAACAGAATCTAGACTCGAGGTTTGCGGCATATTTCAGTTTTCTTATACATTAAATTACATAAGCTTCCCCGGGCCGAACTTATTTAATTTTTATTGTCGGTGAAAAAATTTAGTAAACATAATGAGATGCAGGCTTTTTAGATCAATTATATTATGTTTTTAGGCAGTTTTCAAAGCTCATAAAATTGTAACTAATGTTTTAATGTTGTAATTAACATTTTGGAGGTCAGAGTGACTGAAATTGCAAAAAATAAGTCTCCTTAGACTCTGAAAGTTTTATAAATCAAAAAAAAGTTACAGTGATAGTTCTTAAAAACCGAACAATCATGCTTTTTACCACTGGATTTTTCGATTGGGACTTTTTTGTGATCAATTAGTTTTTGTCAAACCTGTACTTTAGCTCTCCAAATAGTGCGCCCGGGTCGAGTTACTCAATTTTTTTATCAAGTTTACAAAATTCAAAATGTGCACGTTTGTGACTCGAAACAGAAGTCGAGCACTGCCTTTTTTTTTTCTTAGAAATCAATCAGACTGTTTTGTGAAAAAAAACTTGTCAGAGTAATCAATCAGCAATAGTTATGAGGGAGTAGCCGTTTTCCGCAATATAGAATTTAAGGGTTTCCTTTAAATTTTGAGATATAATTGGGTTTGAACTTTGTCAATTTGGTCAAGCTCTGGACTAAATTATGCGCGTTTTGAAGGTTTTTTTTGTACGACTCAAATTTTTACTATTGATTGTTGATATTGTCCAAAGTTTTTAGTTTTCCAATATTTTCTCTTACCAAAAACTAATTAAAGGCTAGGTGTAGCATTCACGGCTTTGCCCTGATATACGAGTCGTCTTGTTGTTCCGACTTTCGAATAAAACGGAATATTTATGCTCCGTGAAGTTTTTTTTTAATCCATCAATTTTCACCGAACGAAATAAAAATTTTCGACCACAATTTTTTATAACTCATTAATGATATCGATTTTCTGAGTTCAAACGTAAAAGATTTTTCACCTCCGAATATTTTTTGTAAATTGCTGGTGTTTGAAAATTGCCAAATTTGCCATGTTCTGGACTAAATTATGCGCGCTTTTAAGAGTTAATTCATAATGCTGAGAACGTAACGCGAGTTATTTATGCGTGGAGAATTATCCTAGCAAACTCGTTTTGGAATTAGCAAACTCGTTCCAAATTGAATTGAGGCTAGCTAATTGGTCGTAATAATTTCGTACGTATGAAAATTTTACACTTTGACTTTGTCCAAAATGTATCGGTTTTCAAAATTTTGTTTTCCTAAGAACTATTTGATATGAATTAAGGGTCAGTCGGAACATTCAGGGCTTTTCCCTGATATACGAGCAGTCTTGTTTAGTTCTAATTTTAAATAAAAATTGAAGCTGAAAACTTTGATGTTTTTGCTTGAGCTGCTGGTGAAAAAATAATAAATATTCTATACTTTCTTCGAAAGTCGGAACGACCGTAATAAATTTTATGAACATTAATATAGGACTGAGAGGAACATAATTGAAATAACCCAAAGTAATTATCCATCATTACATTTATAATGTTATGATGAGTTTCTTTTTTTTGGGTTTTAGGAACAGCTTCAGAACTTGGGGTCGTCAGACAACAGTACCTTGTGTCATTGGTTCCCGTTATGTACCCAGACAAGCTTCGTTGCCCCCAGACGATCAGAAGACTCCCCCATTGGGTCACGGGGTGCCCCCTCTCCAAATACCCTCCTCGACCCGATCTAAACAGAACACAGCCCAGGCATCAATTGGCAAAATCAGACCCGACTTGTACAAAAATCTCCAGAAGCCTGAACCCGAGAGCACTAAAAACGGATCTCTGACTTTCGGCTTGCACTTCATTCCGTCCGAGAACCAACTGCGCGTTCGTATCATCAAAGCGGCCGACTTGCCCCCTAAAGACTTGACGGGCACTTCGGATCCATATGTCAAAGTGCAGCTGCTGCCAGAAACCAAAACTAAATATCAAACCAAGGTTAGATCATAAGATAACACATAATATAATAACTGACATTGTATCTGACTCCAGGGGCGGATTTAGAATTTTTTCTCGAGGGGGGCGGATTTTCAAAAAAAATTACGGAAATTTTGACGACCTTTTTTTTAGGTTGACCTAATTGATTTTCCGTATTTTCCGAGCTCTCTAAAGCACAAAAATACGGGCACTTTTGGGCACTTTTTGGAAATGGCGCGCGCTGCCCCTCAAAGTTAATATATATATTGGCACCGATTGCGCTCTTAGAAAAAATTTTAGAGTCGGTCGGCCAAAATTGGATTTCTTAAAAAGTACCAAAGGGGGGACCCTTTGGGTCGACAGGGGGTCGAATCCCTGAGAACCTCCCTCCCTTAAATCCGCCCCTGGTTCGTTCTATCCATATCAAATGAAAATAACTGATGCAGTAAAAAACTCCAGTTTTGTTGTCAAAAAAATGGTCAAACATTTTTTTTCGTTAGAAATTTAGGTCTATGTATTAGTCACAACTAATGCTTCAAGTCCACAATTTCAATTGTTTTAATTTTCAAAATATGATTTTGCTAGCTTCCGGTTTTTAATTCTTTTGTTCTGAGCAAAAAAAAACATCAAATTTTAGCAGTTAATCATTCATTTTGTATTTTTTAAGGCTAATCATTTGTTTGTTTTTTTCGTTGTTTTTTTTTCGTAATTATTCGGCAATTGTGTTCTTCTATAGGTAGTTAAGAAGTGTTTGTTCCCCTCGTTCAACGAGACTTTCGTGTTCGAAGTATCACATGAAGAGCTGCCGAACAGAATGCTGCAGTTGACAGTCTACGACTTCGACAGGTTCACGCGACACGACTTCATCGGCCGAGCGCTCATCCCCGACATCCTGCACGAGCCGGACATCTACTCTGAGGCCCTGCTCACCAAACACCTCACTAACGTCGAAGGGGTATGCAATCTATCATCATCATCACCATCATGCCATCCTCACAGGGAATCCCTCAAGTGCGAAAGAGCCAATGCGCGAAAAGTTTGTCAGCCAATCAGAACTCATTTATCATAAATTCGATTCAAACAAAGTGATAAAATCAGTCAGTTTTGGACAACTCAAAGGACAGTGATTGGTTGAATTTTTTCGCGCATTCGGTACTTCATGTAATCTTGAAAAACTGTGTAAAAGCTATTTTTTGAAGGTGCTTTAAAGCTTTCCCGATATTTTTTGATTGGGGCTTGTCAAAAAGTACGTTTTTTTAGTCAGTTGGGGTCTTTTTCAATTCTAATCCTCTCTTTAAGCAGTGAATTAACGATTTGAGAAAATTTGACAAATTTGAATTTGCTTCACAAATTCCGCAAAGTTTTCCTAATGAAATACTGCAATTTTTCAATTGATATCGATAATGATGGCCATTTTGGATTTTGATCGAGATGCGTTGAAAACTCAGATATGCGAAAACGATTTTTTTTCACAAGAAAGTGGTGCGAAAAATATATTTTTTTTCAGCGGTGGAGGAGGATGGCACTATGACGCTTTTGCAAAACCGTTTGCAACAACTACTCTGACTAAAAATTACCAAGTGCTTGCATCTGTTTTTTTTATTTGAGCTTAAAATGAACTTTGAACTTCGAACTTTTTTGGATAGGTATAAAATTTTTACAAGATTTCCCACCATTGTTTAAGTTTTTCGTACAAGGTTACCCTCAATTGTTCAGCTGTACAAGAGAGCAGGGGGAATTTAGCAACCGGATTTGAAGAAGGCGGGAGGCAGTTTTACAATTGTCTCTTTTTCAAAACTTAAAGTAATCGCGTATTCCTCTAGTTATTTTCACCTTTCAATGCAGAATAAAAGGGTAACTTTTCTATTTGCGCGAACTACCTGTGCATTTCCTTATGCAGATAACTGAAGGAAACTTGAAGTGTACTTTTCAATTTCCTCTGGTCTCCAGGGATCAAAACTTTAATGTCAGTCTTTGAATTCTGCCGTCTTTTTTCTTTGTAACACTTCGCTTTCTAATCGATTACTTAAAGTTAACCGACCACATTCAGGTCATCAACATCACAAATGATGCAAAACTTTTTTCTCCGACTTTGAAGTAAAAATCGGAACCTATGTGCTTAAGTAACTTTGTCCAAAAAATATTGATGAAATATTGAACAATTTTGTTATATATTTTCCTCGAAACCCAATGTAAAAACTGGAATGATACATTTCGTATCTACTTAAACGTTATTGGGATAAAAAAGCGTGCCTTAATTCAAGCTGGAATGATTTTTGAAATGGGTTAATTAGTTGAATTTGCCGCGAGTCAACATTCAAAGGAAAACTTCGGCACGCAATATTTATCACAATTTGGCATTTTCACACAAAAAAAATTGGTGACGCGAAAATTTGTCGCAGCCATAATTTGTTGCAGATGATTGTTGGTTGAATTTTAGAAAGCGCTAATTTGTCGTTGAGCAATTTTCATAATATAGAGAAAAAAGACTGCTCATTAGGGCAAAACTCCGTCTGCCCTTAATCGGTATGAAAAGTAATTGGCGAAACAAAATTAAAACCCATAAAATTTGGACAGAAATAAACATCAAATGTAGAATTTGAGTAGTACAAAATTAAGACGATCAATAAAATTGCCTCAGTTCAATGTGGAACAATTTTCTAGTGCAGATGGCCAAATTGGCAATTTTCAAACGCCCGTAGCTTAACAAAAAAAACAATCAAGGGCAAAACAATTTTCAATTTCAATTCAGAAGGTCGGTTTTTCAAGATTGTACAAAAATGCTTTGGTGAAAATTACGATTGCCGAAATTTGATTGAGTAAAAAAACACTCGCGCATAAAATTTCCGCTTTTCTTCGAAAGACTGAACACTAAATTCATCCAGCAATATTCACCAACACCAAGCGGTCATGCTTTGTGTGGGACTCGTGATGAAATGTTTCACTAATTACTACGTAACGAATCCTGGGTCAAATTTTAACGACAAATTCTTGCCATACCAAAGCAACCACATTTGAAAAATCTTTAAAACAATCTAACTTCTGGTATCGAAATTTTTCAGAAGCTGTGAATAGAGGCTGTCACAAACAGTCAAATGCAAAATTAAGATTAGGCTGATAGAAAAAACCACCACAGATGTAAATTTTCTTCGAAAGTCGGATTTAAGTTTTTCAACAGATCGGTGCAAAACTTATCGCTTTCACAATTTAGGAAAACTTTTCAGGAAAAAATGAAAAACCAATAATTTTTCAAAAAAAACTACATCAGACAGCTTGAGGGGCAGTCGGAACGTTCAAATTTCTGCAATGATACGAACGGTCAGCGTTACTCAAAACTGTTCTGATCTGTTTAGTCGGACTTCACAAAAGAAAAAAAAAACTTAATGTAAAGTTATTTGAAGACACGTTAAAAGACAGTCTGAACTTTCAGGACTTTGCCTCCAAAAAAGCAGCTTTTTTTGGTTGGTTTATGAAATAAAACTATAATGATTTCGTGATGTGTTTTATAGAATTCTGCTAAAATATAAGCCAATTTATATGCCCGAGCTTTGTCTTCCGCCTATCGCGTTTTCTTCAGCTTTTAAACGCGCAAAATCAGTGCTGTGAAATTGTGAAACACTGAGTGAAAACTTTTATTTTTGAACAGCTTTCAGATTTGCTTTTTGATGCATACCCACTTTTCAAACCACTATCTTCTGATTGCACAAGACGTTTGATTGATTGAGCGTGCAGAAGTTCAAGGGGGCCTTTTATGGCGTGTTATCTTGTTGGTTCAGCTGCTTTTTTTAATTCGATTTGGTTAGAAAATACAATTCAACCGGGACTTTCCCGATTACTTTTCGTTTCTAACTCCCTCTTTCGTAATAAACCAAAGTCCTTGTCTATGGATTCCTGTGATTACTTCAACACTCGACGCCCATCTAATATATCAGTATTATATGCGAGGTTATTATATTAATAGGCCTTGGGGAATTCCAACCTTCAGATCTCCTTGTTAGCTCAATCGAGTTTTTTTTTACCAGCAATGCTTCAATAAAAGTATTCCTTCTCTCTGATAAATAAAGAAGAAAGCAATGCCCCGAAGTTCTGGTTTTGTTTGATAACATAAGTTTTATCCTATGTAAAAAGGGTACGCGTAAATTTTTTTTGCTGCAGTTTAGCGGAAATTGGTATTATTTGCAGGAAAAAATGATAATTAACCACTGCACATGGTGAATTCAAATGTGATATTTGTGTAAACATGAGGCAGTTAGATAGCAGAAGACCATAAAAAAATTTTTTTAAATTGTTTCAAGAAATCTTAGAAATAACAAGTTTCCTGCTTCAACAAATAATGATATATTATGATAATTTTTGTTTATGAAAAGAACATCTTTCGTGAAAGCCCCGACAATTTTTTTCGAAAAAATTGAAAATTTTTCTGTTGGTGATGATTAGATATTGATGTTTAAATTTATACTACGAAAAATGGAGTCAAATAAATTTTTCGGCTTTCTTACTTCTCCAATCAATAACTGTAATTTTGCTTTCAATTTTTCGCAGAATTCTTTCAATGAGTTCAGGAGGCGTGTTGGAAAATGAAAAGATTAGATAAAGTTCATTCATCTAATTCAATACAGTTTTTTTTGCGATAAAACTATAATTAACAGAACTCGCAAAATGATTAATCAATGATTGTAACGTCCGTACAACAAAAAGCAAATGAAAATTTATATTTATTGATCCAAATTTCGTCACGAAAGTAACGGAAAATTTTTGCTCGGGGTAGTTTTTTTCTTCAGACAAATTTCGACTTTTTAACTAGCCATTTTCGACGGATTTTTTTTTATCATCCGAAAACTATTGATGTCCTGAGCTTCAATTTGATTAGTTATTTCACCTGTGACCCATTTTCGTAAAGTTATGAGGGTTTGATGATTGCCATTTTGGCCAACTTGAGACTAATAACGCGTGATATATTTTGCGCTATTAGCGCGTCAGTGGAGATTTACCCGTCGGAGAAATCGTTCCAAATTGGTTGAAGGAAGCTTATTTGCCATAAGTGATTTGTTACTAGGAGCAAAATGTATCACTTTGTACTGCAAATGGGGTGTGCGGATTTTATTAAATATTTTAAAAATTTTTTCATGTTTTTACTGCTCCATAGATCTTAAAAAGGCAGTCAGAACATTCAGGTTTTCGTACTGAAACGAGCAGTCTTGTTTGGTTCTTCGTGCTAAGTTGAGCGTATTGTAAAACCGAAAGCGCCTTTGATTTGTTTCATTGTTCAATACAGCAAATTCGAAATTTGTTCCAACTTTCGTGACAAAAGTAACAAAATATTTGTGCTCGGGGTGGTTTTTTTTTCTTCAGACAAATTATGGCATTTTAACTAGCCATTGCTTAAGGTATTTATTATATCTTCAAAAAGTTTTGCTGTTCTGAGCTTAAATTTGAAGAATATTTCACCTGTGATCGATTGTTGTTAAGTTATGAGGGTTTAAAGATTGCCATTTTGGTCAATTTTAGAGAATTAACGCGTGATATACTTTGCGCTAATGACGCGTAAGCGGAGAATAAATCCGTCTTAAAATCGGTCTAAATTGGCTGAAGAAAGCTTATTTGCCATAATTGATTTGTTACTATGAGCGAAATTTATCACTCTGTACTTTAAATGGCGTGTGGTTGGATGACTTTCGCAAAAATTCTCAAATTAAAAAAAAATTCATGTTTTTTTTACATATCTTTTTTCATGTTATTATTGCTCCACGGACCTTAAAAGGTAGTCTGAACATTCAAGGCTTCGACATGATACGAGCAGTCTTGTTCTCTTTGACGCCAAAAAAAAACAACTTTTTCTGTTCAATTTTTCGCCAACCATTCCTTCTGAAGGTAATCATGTGATTGATTACTGGTAGTTACGTTTTTCATTTTTTCAAGTTTTACAAAAAAACTCTGCCATGCTCCAACGATTTTAGGATACATGCAAGATTTCAAAAACTTCTTCAACGACATTTTTAAGTTGAAAAAAATTCAGATATTAAACAAAATTATTTATCTACTCTTTTAGTGCCAAAGGGGGTACGTAGTCTTTAAAAAAAAATGAAATTTTGAAAATATCAAGAAAAATTTGAACCAATGATGGGCCTTTACGATGGGTATTAAGCACTTGGTTTTTTTACAATATAAAATCATCTCGTTCTCAGTTTGAAGAAACAAGACGGCTTGAGACAAGCAAAAAATAGTAAAAGTTTCGAAGCATAAATAAGATTTAACAATCAAATGAATTATGTATAAAGATAGCAGGTTGCTGTGCAAGCAGCATAGAATGTTCCGATCATATTCATTAAAAAATCTTTATATTAGTGTTTTAGTGCGTGATGTGATTCAAGAACTATACAAACAAGCAGAAGTTTTGGTCAATTCTTTTTCTTCAAATTATGACGAAAATAAAAAGAAAAGCGTTAAAATCGCTGATGAAAAATACACAAAAATAAAATTATTTTAAACAACAGCTTCGCTGCTTCAAAATGGCAGGCAACAAGATCAAGCTAAACTATGCAAGTATCAGAGCATCAAAAAAACGGACTGCTTTAAATGGAGAAAAAAAGCAGGTACGAAATCCAATTTACTATAACGCAATATCTGAACCAATGCAATTTTATTTTAGAGCAAAGTTTTTTTTCAGGAACTTCTGCGCTTTTGAAAACAGAAAAATTTCAAACTTGTATGACTGTGCCGAGGGTAAAAATGGGCCGAGGTGAAATCGACAAAAACACTTAGAAACAAGGTTGATTCTTTTGAGTCGTTTTTTTTTCAAAGCAATTCAAAATTGTTTTCGAATTTTTAAGTCGGCCAAATCGATTTTTCGAGCGCTCCCAGAACAAAAAAATGCCCCTTTAATGACAAAGTTTTCTGCTGCGCTGCAGGTAATTTTCTGAAAAAACCAAATGCCGCTTTTGGGCATATTTTGGATGTCCTTCTTTTACAAATAAATCGCGTTTTTTCAGCGCACTCCCCTCAAAACCAATATACATTGCCAAATTAAAAACCCAATGATTACAAAAATGGAATCAAAAGCCGAATCATAACTTTCCAGTAGCAGATGAAGTGATCTTTTGGTACAAAAAGACGCATTGGCTACTTTTTGTTTTTCACTAAATACTGAGTTTTGAGTTAAGCTTGATGTTTAAATACAACGCTGATTTAAGTTATCCGGGCAAAAAGAACAAATTTTGAACTTTCAAATGTTTTTTTTTCGCCAAATTGGATCCAAATTAGACAAAAATTGAGGAAAACAAAAGTTGCGTAGAATTTCACAAAAAAATGGTGCATTTTTATTATTTTCAACCACAACTTACCCCCAAAAATGTGTCATGTTGGCTTCTTTTGATTAATCAAGAATTACGCTGAAACTACACAATTAATTAATAAGAAAGCTACATCAAAAGAAGCCTCTTGGTAAAAATTTGGTACATTACGAGGGATTGTAGGCTCCCTTTGTTCTCTTTTTGTTCTTTCGTTTTCTTTGAACAAAGCAACAAAATTTAAACATGTTTAAAGAATTTTCTCTAGAATCCAGGAACTTACAGACACAAATTTATGCGCCTATCCAGCGCAGAGTTTGTCCTCGTAATTTAAAACGTTTGAAATTTATTTTAGTGCAAAGATTTGATTTTTTTTATAATGTAAAAATGACTTTTTGGCTATCAAGCTAACGTATTTACTCTGATACAAATTTTTGATAGTTTGAACTTTCTAGATCATTGTTGGATTGTTTAGGAGGCTTTTTGAAACATAAATTTCTCATTAAAAGTTTGGTAGTTTCAGCGTAATTTTTGATCAATTAAAAAAGACAAAATGACAATTTTCTGGGCAAAATTTCAAACAACACATGCCCCATGTTTGTTATCGTGAAACTAAAAGCAACTTTTGTCCTCTTCAAAATATGTCTCAAACTTTAATTTTTTTCTAATGTTGTCTAACTTTATTGCGGTTTTTTTGCTGGCAGATTTCATGCAGATAATGTGTAACACAGGGCCTAAAATCTAATCCTAAATAACACATTTCAACTAATTCCGCAAGTTTCATATCACTACTCAAGTAATTTCTAAGCCACTTTACCAGTGATTACACGGAATTACATTTGCAAAATTGAATTTGAGTTTTTTCAAGTTCACCTCAAAACAGGTACGATCCCAAATAATTACAATCCAAAAATTCTTGGGCCTGAAAATGCAGTTCAAACATTCTCGGTGCTCTGCCCTTGCTTCCTAATTGCAACTTCAGGATAATGCTGTCTTTTTGTTTGATTTTTTTATAATCTGTTAAAAGTAAACTGAGATTAGAATGAGCGAAATCGATATTTAATCTTTTTTGAGTTCTTTCTATTTTTTGTACTTCTCCATTGAAACTGGGATTTTAATAACTCTAGAGGCCGAGTGTATGAAACCATAAAACAATACAGCCACTAATCCCATATCAGTGAACGACTTAGATTTTGAACTGTTTTACAAATTGACCTGTTTTTTCCGTTAAAATGTTCTGCTTTTCCTGCTTTATAGACAACTCATTAAGCAAATTCTCTGCATTTCCTGCTGTAAACTTGCAAATTTACCAAACGTAAGGAGTGTCAATTAAGTCACCAAACTAAGCAAACGCTAAAAAAAGCTATAAAAAGCTTTCCAATTTAGAGTACTGAGGTTAAATAAGCAAATGAAACAAAACCAAACATTCTACTCATGTTTTTGCATCATTTGCTTTTTTGTGCCGTTTATATTACTATTTTGATATCATATTGTTTTCTCTCAGCTATTAATTTTTCAAATGAATTTGCAGAATTAACTCCAGAGCTTTAATTTAAATATTTTCTACATAATGAAAATTATGGCACAAACTCGATAGTTGGATCCCTTAAAAATAGATGGGCCCTCGAAGAAAAATTTTCATAAGCTGTAGAAATGAAAATTAAAGGTTTTCACATATGCTTAATTCGATTAGGTGCTTTTTTGAGAGTTTTCGAAAAATGCGGAACCGTTTTTTATACATGCTTTTTTCCTAGGGATCCAACAATTACACCTGTAAAAGCAATGAGTTGTATTCTGGCATAGATCAACTTCCACGATACGCTGGTAGATATAATTGGTCGCTGTATAAAAATTCGATGTACCAAAATCTCAAACATGGACGCTAGAGCACCTACAACTATCGCGAAATAGGTCTGTTACCACCCGGGTTGACGTCCATAGAAGAAAATGCTAAATTTGACCTTTTTGTGTTTATAACGTAGTCCAGGATGAGTTCTCACCCAAAAAACCCAAAAATTACATGAAAATGTTTTTTTTTGTAAACACGATTATTATCTTTTGCTAAGATCATAATAAATTTGTAAAAAAAACAGGCCTTTTTCTCAACCATCATAATTTTCTAGAAATTTTCTAGACGCTAAAAATTATTTAGCCATATCTTCAAAAAGTTACTTTTTTGGTATATATTTCCATGTGAAAAAGTTAAAAATATCTTTTATAGCTAAAACCACCAAATGCAATTTATATGCGTGGTAACTGCCAGTTACACTCTGGGTTTTCTCATGACAAAAAAACCTAGGTTAGTGTTTCGGTTGAATCACGAAATTTCTAAACAAATATTTTTTGGTATTTTCATTCATGGAAAACATGCTTGTCATACAGTTTCATAGTATGGAAAAAATGCTTGTCATACAATTTCATATATGAAAAAAATGCTTATTTTGCTGTTTTCATACATACGCTTTTACTCTATGAAATTGTATGAAAGAGAATGATAAGCATTTTTTTCATATATGAAAATTGTATGATAAGCATTTTTTGTCAACAACCCGGGAAAGCAGAATTGGCAGAATGCAATGAATAGTTGTTCCATGTTACATCTCGATGGACGCGTCGGCACCGATAACCAGCAGCTGTTTTCATCAACAATTTTTCGTTCTCTCAGTATTTTGTATTCGGACAACCCGGGTCGAGGTGTGCGATGTATGTTTCGAGCGACTCGACCGAAAATTGGTATGTTTGGACCGACTCGACGCAAGTTGTCTTTGTTTCGACCAAGTTTGGCCGAGGAAAAACATTTTGACCCAGTTCGACCAGGGAAAAAACGTTCATAAACCAATTTTCATTAAAAAAATACTGCAAATTTTCTTTTTTGTAGAAAAAAGTGACGGAATATTTTTGCTCGGGGTCTTTTTTTTTCGCCAGACTTTAAAATTAGAACATTTTTTGCAATTTTCTTATACAACTTGAAAGGTATATTTGTCCTAAACTCAAAATTTAATATATATTTTTCCGTGATCATTTTTGTCAAGTTGTGAGGGTTTAAAGATTGTCAATTTGATCTAATTGGGATAATTATCGTGCGATATATTTTGTGCTAGTAACAGAGGTTTAATCCGTCTTCAAAATTGAACTCAGGCATGCTATTTGGTCTTGTTATTACTTTAGTGTATGTAAAATCTATCACTTAGTTTTTTATGTAGCATGTGGGGTGATAAGTTTCAAAATAAAATATTGAAAAAGTTTTTTTTTTATTTTTTTTTTTCATTTTTTGAAAAATTCAATCATTTTGTTTACAGAAACCTTTCATCAAAGATCCTAAAATGCAGTCGGAACATTCAGGTCTTTGCTTGATACGAGCAGTCTGGTTGAAATTGGTTTTTGATCCAACAAGTTCGCAAAGGAGGGAAGAAATGTGACGTAGAGTATTTTTTTTATTTATCTCAAAAAGATCGTAAGGCTAGTATATGATATCATATTAAAGCCTTGTTTGATTGCAATTTCAACGCCCTTTTACGATTTGAAGTAAACGAAAAAAAATTGAAAAAATTGCGTCGGAAATTTTTTTTTATCTGGATTCTTTTCAATTTCCAGACAAAAATTAGACAAAGTTTGATTACAGGCTAACCTTCTCCAATTATACTTCAATTACATTTTTGACATTTAATTTTTATTAACTCTAATACTAGCATTTTTAAGGTTTATTCAGTCATGCTGTAATTAAGGTTAAGCGTAGTTTTAGAGAACAATAATGAGAAACGAAAGCAGCATACATTTTCCTATATGTTTTGTGCATTTTGATTTGTTTTTTATTTTCTGTAGTCGGAATCTCCTGCGCTATGAGCACAAAAACTAACTTTTGTTTTGTTTTTGATAGAAATGCGAACTGGAAACATTTTTATAATTTGAATTGACTTAGGTTATTATGCGGTTTTAAAATTTTACTGGCTCAAACTGTAGAGAAATCTTTATGATGATGGTCTCAAAACTAATTCCGATGCAATTCTGTCAATTCCATTCCTCAAAAACGAATCTATTTTTGCTCAATTGGCTCTTGATGAAAGTCACATAACTGTAGGTTATCAATTTTTTTCATACATCGTATTGTCCAAAAAGTAACAATAATTACTGTTTTCACAACAGTTTCAATTTCACAAGACATGTTTTTTGATTAAACTTCATAAAGTGGCATAGGATGACTCAAAATGAAATGCTTGTCTCAGGCAATTTTCAAATAATCTTTTTCCTAACAAACCTATGCGAACATTAAATAAAAAACCTATCAACAAAAACCAGATTTGACAACAGCAACTTTTTCAAGGTTTTTGCTAGCGTAATTTGCGGTTAAATTTTTCTGAGACATTTTCTGCAACCTACTAATAATACATTTTAATCATTTTTTGCTAACAGTGTTTTAAAATCAGCCGAAAAGTATTGTTGTCTTGAGCTCCAGATTAAAAATATTTTTCACCTGTGATCATTTTTTGTAAAAATATGGCGGTTTAAAAATGCTATTTTGGCCAATTCGGGACAATTGACGCGCGATATATTTAGCGTTTTTAACGCGTAAGCGTAAATTTAATCCGGCTTAAAAATAGTTCCAAATTGGTTGCAGGAAGCTTCTTTGCCATTAATGATTTGTTACTAGGAGCGTAATCTATCACTTTTTACTTTATAGGGCGTGTGGATGGATGATTTTCACAAAAAATCTCAAATTTAAAAAAACAAAACTTTTTTCACATTTAATTTGTTCATGTCATTACTGCTGCATAGACCTGAAAAAGCAGTCGGAACAATCAGGGCTCTTGGTACGAGCAGTCTTGTTCCTTTTCTGTTTAGTTGCAAGAAATAAAAAATATAATGATTAGCTCGTATTTGTTTGGCGGATATGATTTGCATAGCTCAAAAAACTCGACAAGAATTGCAGTTGAGACAGTAGTTGATTTTAAGCTATAAAAAGAAACTAGACTGAGGTTTGCGGCATATTTCAGTTTTCTTTTACATTCCACTAAATAAATTTTCCCAGGCTAAATTAAATTAAAATGTTATTTTCAGTAAAATATAAATTAGTAAGCATAATAAAAAGCGGACTATTTTGTTAAATTTCAGTAAAGTATATTTAGGCAATTTTCAAAACTCAAAGCTTTGTAATCAAATTTGAAATCAGAATGTTGATTTGCGTCAAGGCATTCTGTCGAGTCCTATAAAATCGCTTTGAGCTCTAACAACAATTTAGACCACAAGCCAATTAGATGCGATGCAGTTTTGACGTTTTTGCAAAAACGTAAATATGAAAATTCGGCGTCTTAATTTAAATGTTATCGAAAGAAAAACTGCTTGCTGACTTCATGAATTTTCAGCAGAGCTTCCCCTAGCGCAAATTTAACGATCAAAGACGGAACACTTCAAAATCATTTTTGCTTAGCATCGACTTGATCAAAAACTGGATACAAATGTTGGTTTTAGGTTCAGATACGATTGAAAGTCAGATATGATTGCCGTTATCGTGGCTTTATCTCCAACTGTTCCGAAAGGTTATAGAAAAATGTATAAAGTATTTTTGTAAAAAAAGATCTGTTTTATTCATAATCAGCAACACAAAATATTTTTTATTCATGATAATTTCCACGCTCACAAAAATTGGAGATATTGCAAAAATGAATAAATTTTGAAAGATGCTCTGAATTTTGAAAGACTGCACTGTGATCGTTTGTTCCATTTTTTCACTGTCCTAAATCTAACAATTGCGCTCCAAATTTTAACAAACTTCCCCACCTTCCCCCCCTTCACCCCCCTTCCCCCCCCCCCCCCCCCCCCGAGCGCTTTATGTTGTGAAATGTCCTTTTTTAGGTGAAAAAAAACTTCAAATGAAGTAAATTATATCAGGTCGTGAAGCAAGCTTTGAAGCTGCCGCAAAAACTCAATGCTCCGAGGTCTCCTATTTGGAGAGTGTTTTTCATTGCACACAGGCCGTTTCCGAAAATTATCAGATTCTTGGTTTAAATTTTGTCTTCAAAAACAGACGTTCAATCTGAGCTGAGTATTTTTGCCACGGTTCCAAGCTGTTGCGATATGAAAAATTCAGAAACAATTGAAAAGCTGTTTTTGACATGAAGCTTTAAATTTTAAATTGAGGAATTAGTCAAAATAATAGAAAACTTAGGCAAAAGAAATCTATTAGATTTTTGTTTGGAAAGTTTTCGACAGATCCACTGATCTGTTTTCAAACATTCATAACTTAACGATTTTCTAATTTTGAGCTCACGGTATTGAAATCTTTCAGATGGCGTTAAAAATGTTCATGAAAAGTAATTTTTCCGAGCAGTTGCATTTGTCTGGAGAATAACCAAATTTTTTGGAGGTTGGATTTTTTATGCAAAATTTAAATAAAACTTCTACATTTTTTAAAATATATATTGTTTCCTCTGTGTTTACATATCTAAGCAACCGCAACATGATTTTATCTGCGACTATCACGAAAGTTATATTCGTACTTTATTCGCCAATTCGGAAGTTTCTGCATCAACACGAGCTTCGCGCTTAAATTTTTTTGATTTCCCCCTTTCTTTGAACTTTTTCCCACTCTTCTTAACTTAACAGAAAATGCATTACTCGACAGGCAGAAATAATTAGGAGTGATTTTTTTTCTATTCGAACCAATTTTACAAAAAAAATTTGGTCGCTCCGGGGATCAATCCGGAAATCTTCAGATAGTCAAGCGAGCGTGTTTGTGTTTCTTCAGGCGGACAAAGCAGAGCTGGGCGATCTAATGTTGACTCTAGTTTATCTTCCATCCGCCAGAAGACTGACAGTTATAGTCGTGAAAGCAGTCAACCTCAAAATCATGGACATCACTGGCGCCTCGGACCCCTACGTCAAAGTGTCCCTGATCCAGGGGGGAAAGAGAATCAGAAAGAGGAAGACGTCTGTCCATAGGAGGACTGTGAACCCAGTCTTCAATGAGGCACTCTTCTTCGACATCGGGGAGGAGCAGTTGGATGACTCACACTTGCTCGTACAAGTCATAGACCACGACAGGTACTCTCGCCTGATTTGTAGATTTTAATTTTAAAACAAATAGATTCTTGTTTACTCAATCAGCTGAAAATTATGAGCTTCCCTCGTCTGTGAGTCAGCGGAGGGGGAGGGGGCTCGCAATTTAATAATACATAACAGATAACACTGTGCATTTTTTGAATTGTATATGGATTCCGCGACAGGGCAAAAAGAGAATTGTTGCCGAATCCGCAACATTGCATTTTTTCTTTGTCTTCTTTGCTGTTTTGTACTCCACGGACAAATAGCTAAAACCAGTAGCGGGTTTAGGGGGGGGGCTTCTTGAGGGATTCGACCCCCTGCCGACCTAAAGGGTCCCCCTTTGTACTATTTTGAGACATCAATTTTTCGCTGACTGACCTTAAAGATTTTCTAAAGCCTAAAACACTCAAAAAATTCTAAGAATGCTTTTGACATCAATGCGTAATAATTTTGAGCGGGGTGATCTTCGATTAAATGAACTTCGATTCAATTCGAACATAAACGTCGGTTTCAAAAAAACCTTCCAAAAAATTGCCCTAAGAACGACATGTTTGACAATTTTTTTTTTGCGGAGAGCTTGAGATATCAATTTAGTTTTTGGTTGAGAAAAAAAGAAAATCCTAGATCCGCCCCTGAGTAGGAACAAAATAAAAAAGTTTCGTTGAACTAAATGACAGTGTCGTTTTGAATTTTCAAAAAGATTTCGAAACTTTTGTGACCCTTTGATTGAAAAAACAGCCAAAGTTTAAGAAAAACAGAAAAAAAAGCTATTTTAGGCATTTTGTGGGTGGAAATTTGACCAAAAAATTGCGTATTTTTGGCGCACACCCCACTCTTTCTCAAAATTAGCATATATTGGCGCCAAAAAATTTTAGGGTCAGACAGTCAAAAATGGATATCTCAAAGTAATACAAAGAGGATCCTTTGAATGCACCTTTGAATTTTTCAAAGATATATCCCCAAACGATGCTAAGCACAAAAAGATAATTATACTTTTTGTAAGCGACATTGATATACGTGAGTGGTTTCATGCATATTTACAAACGAAAATAATTTCAAAAAATATTTACAAATTACAAAAACCCCCATATGAGGTCCTAAGCTTTTTGATTTTTTTGCTTGCACAGTTTTGATTTTAGTTTAACCTTCACATATTGTTTCGAAACTACAGCCCAAAAAGTGACCCAAATCAGTTCATAAAAAGTATTCACTAAAGAACGGAAACCAATCAGGATCAGCAATGTTGAGTGAAAGCCAATTATTGCCAGCAATTTTAATAGCAGAAAATAAACTTTAATTGGTATTGCTTTTCAATAGATTTTTAAACTAAAAATGCAGTTCATTAATGAACTACTCCATGAAAAAATAATAATGAGTTCCTCCCAATTAGTTTAAGACTGAGCATTTGTTTTCAAATTGACGTTTAAATGGCGCAATAATTAAGATTGAAAGAGCACCAATTAATTTATAGCGAGAAAATTATGAATAAAACTGTCTTTGCAAACATCCTTTTTGCTGAAAATTGTGGCAGTAAATTCATCATAAATCAGTTAATTCAAATTCGAAGGTCGTAATTTTAAACGACACTGATAGCTGATTTTTGTTCCGACTTTCGGTACGAAAGTAACGGAATATTTGTGCTCGGGGTGGGTTTTTTTTTCTTCAGACAAATTTCGACTTTTTAACTAACCATTTTTGACGGAATTTTTTTATATCATTCGAAAGCCATGGTTGTCCTGAGCTTAAATTTGAAAAGATATTTCACCTGTGATCATTTTTCGTAAAGTTATGATGGTTTAAAGATTGCCATTTTGGCCATTTTGACCAATTTGGGACAATTAACGCGCGATATAATTCGCGCTATTAACGCGTAAGCGGAGATTTAATCCGTCTTATAAATCGTTCCAAATTGGTTGAACGAAGCTTATTTGCCATAATTGATTTGTTACAAGGAACGAAATCTATCTTTTTGTACTTTATATGGCGTGTGGGGGGATGATTTTCATAAAAAATTTCAAATTTAAGAAAAAAAATTTTCATTATATTTTATTTCATTAAATTTTTTATGTTATTAATGCTGCTCCATAAACCTTAAAAGGCAGTCGGAACATTCAGGGCTTCGTACTGATACGAGCAGTCTTGTTGTTATTCAAAGACGTGCAAAAAGATAGAATGCTAAAAAGTTTGATTCTTTCTGGGAGTTTGAAACGCTAGAAAAAAGATACTTTTAAATGTATTTTGAAAAGATAATAGAAAAAATCTATTGTCTATTTGTCTCTTAAAACAAAAAAAAAACGCCGCCCAAAAAAAACAGAAAAAAAGTTCTTTTGTGGTCTTATTTGGAGAAAATTTGACTGGTGATTTTTCGAATTGAATGGTTTTCTTGAAATGGTTTCTAATTCTGCTCTGGTTTTCAAAAAAACGGCCTAAAATTCAATCAAAATAAGACAGTACTTCAAATTGACTATCGTTCACAGGCAGACAAAATAAAATGAAGATTGAAGCAAAATTGTTTATTTTCTGGATCACTGCCGCTTGAAGGTTCCTTACTACTGTTGTGTTACTTCTTTATTTTTTTTCTGCCTCTTACTGTTTATTTGTTTTTCATAGAATTGGGCGCAACGAGCTAATCGGGGCCCTGGAAATAGGATGTCACGTGACTGGGGGGTCGGGCGGAGTGCACTGGCGAGACTGCATCGCCCATGCGCGCAAGCCAGTCACAATGTGGCATACTTTGATTGACGTGCGCACTCTGAAGCGGAACTCAGTCGCTGTCATTCAGAACAAAAAGAGCAAATCTCCCACTGAGTCATCCAATAAAAATTGTGACGTCATCGAAAATGAAGTGCAGAAAATGAACTTGACCTCTGTCTACTAATTCAACGCACAATTTCACACATATGCGAACAAATAAGCTTGAAAACTAATATAAAATACGCAATTCGTTTTGGTCAAACAGAACGTGAATAATATCAAAGAAAGTTAGAAAATTTTTTGTAGAAGCTGTCGGCATAGGGTGACATCTGCTTAATTATGCAAATACAAAAATTGAGGGAAAAAATATTAATCATTACCCAGAGGAAACTCTTTCAATCAAAACTGGCATTTTCAAAACGCGCCTCTTGAACAAAACAAACGTTTAAAAGTTTTATGTGACCATTTTTTTGTAACTGTACGATTGTTTGACCTTAACATTTAGGAAATTATGTTATTGCATTAAAGTTAACGAAATAAACTTCTCAATTTTTGATTTTCTACTTTATAAATAGCAGTGTTCGATAGAAATGGATAAAGTCCCGCAAGCTTTAAAAATCACCTTTTTTCATTGCTGGAAATCATAACAAAAAATACAATTGTTGGTTTTCAAAAAGCTGGGATTCAATTAGAATAATCTGTCTAATCTATTTTGAGTTATCTCTAATTTTAATTCCGAACTTCAGTTAATTTTGTTTTTTTTTTGTATAAATTTACAGTTGATGCCGTAGATGTTTAGAATTTGTCCTGCAATTCAAATTTTGATTGACAATGGCTTTCAAATGGTAACTGTTCGTGAAAGTGCTTCAGATTGTTTCGACGAAGAAAATGTTTATTTTTTTTTCAAAAAATTTTAATTTTTTTTTTCAATCTTAAGTTTCATTTAATTTAAAGGATTAATCGGCCGGTTTAAATTATTTCTTTAAAATTGGACAAAAGAGCAATTCGAAACACAGAAACACAGAATGAGCAATTCGAATAAAAAACAGAAACTATAAATAGTTTGTTCTGTAAACGAATGCTCAATTTAATCCACTTTTCGCTAAATCTAAAAGCGAATTAAAAAAAACTTGAAGCCAGTTTTTGTTGGCGTTGTGACAGCATTTTTGGTTTTTCAATGAAATCCAAAGGATGGCTGAAAAATTTTAAATGACAGCACGCTTGATACATATGAGTGTTCCTTGACATATTCGAGCATGTGTGAAAAAAACGGACACTAAATCATGTTTCGTTGAACGCGTGTGATGATAAGACAGTTTTTTAACGTTCCTGTGGCAAAATGCTCTTTTGTTACAGCGAATTCTATTTATTGTTCCGACTTTCGTAACGAAAGTAACGGAAAATTTGTGCTCGGGGTGGGTTTTTTCATCAGAAAAATTTCGACTTTTTAACTGGCCATTTTTGACGGACATTTTTTATATCATTCAAAAGGTATTGTTGTTCTGAGCTTAAATTTGAAAAAATATTTCATCTGTGATCATTTTTCGTAAAGTTATGGGGGTTTAAAGATTGTCATTATAGTCAATTTGGGACAAATATTGCGCGATATATTTCGCGCTATTAACGAGAGCAATTTAATCCATTTACAAATCGTTCTATGGCGTGTGGGGGATGATTTTTACAAAAAATCTCACAATTTAGAAAAAAAAAATCATTTTTTTATTACATTTAATTTTTTTAATGTTATTAGTGCTCCATAAACATTAAAAGGCAGTCGGAACATTCAGAGATTCGCCCTGATACGAGCAGTCTTGGTAACATTTGATACAAGAATGAAAAGTAAAGAGTGAATTAATCACAAATTTAAACAAGACTGCTCGTATCAGGGCAAAGCCCTGAATGTTCCGACTGCCTTTTAAGGTTTATGGAGCAGTAATAACATTAAAAAATTCAATGAAATAAAACAAAAGAATTTTTTTGTTCTAAAATCTGAAGTTTTTTTCTGAAAATCATCCCCCCACACGCCATATAAAGTACAAAAGGATAGATTTCGCTCCTTGTAACAAACCAATTATGGCAAATAAGCTTCTTTTAACCAATTTGGAACAAATTCTAAGACGGCCTAAATCTCCGCTTACGCGTTAACAGCGCTAATTATATCGCGCGTTAATTGTCCCAAATTGGCCAAAAATGGCAGTCTTTAAACCTCCATAACTTTCCGAAAAATGATCAAAGGTGAAATATCTTTTCAAAATTAAGCTCAGGACAACAATACCTTTCGAACGATAAAAAAATTTCCCATCAAAACAAAAATGGCTAGCTAAAAAGTCGAAATTTGTCTGAAGAAAAAAACCCACCCCGAGCACAAATATTCTGTTACTTTCGTATCGAAAGTCGGAACAAAAACATTGAAAAGAAAGAAAAACATTCTCTTCGTAGGAGACAATGGACGTGTCAAGGTCAAATAAGAAGACATGTTAAAATAATTTAAGAAAATATGATTTAAATAAAGTGATACCCCATAACAGCGTCTCTGTCCGGAAAGGGTACATGTAAGCTCTGAGGAGTTTGTGGGTGTGTGATGTGCAAGTTAATTTTGTAGGTGGGGGTGGATTGCTGTTTATTTGGTTTAAAAGGAGACTTTTGTAAGTAAAGCAGAACTGCTCGTCGCGTGACAAAGCTCTGAAATTTCCAGCCGCCTTTAAATGCGTCTGAAATCGTTTCATTTGGAAAAAGTATTTTTGAGGAATTATTGATAAAAATAAATAAATATGTTGGTTAAAAGGAAAATCTTACATGACCAGTAAAATTTAAGAAAAAACTTCTAATTTTTTGATAATGGACAACAACCATAACATTATCGGTTATTTTGTCTAAGCAACTGTCTAATTATAAACAAAATTAAACAAGACTGCTTGTATCAGGGCGAAGCCCTGAATGTTCCGTCTGCCTTTTAAGATCTATGAAGCAGTAATAACTTGAAAAAACTAAATGTAGAAAAAAAAATAAAATGGACAAAAATTTGTTAAAAAAATTTGAGATATTTTGTAAAAATTATCCCCTCACACGCCATATAAAGTACAAAGTGATAATTTTCGCTTCTAGCAACACATCAATTATGGCAAAAAAGCTTCCTTCAACCAATTTGGAACAATTTCTAAGACGGATTAAATCTCCGCTTACGCGTTTATAGCGCGAGTTATATCGCGCCTTAATTGTCTCAAATTGGCCAAAATGCCAAAATTTAAGCCCCCATAATTTTACGAAAAAAGATCACAGGTGAAATATCTTTTTAAATTTAAGCTTAGGACAACACCTTTTGAATGATATAAAAAATTCCGTCAAAAATGGCTAGTTAAATGTCGAAATTTGTCTGAAGAAAAAAAAATCCCACCCCGAGCACAAATATTCCGTTACTTTTGTATCGAAAGTCGGAACGAAAAATCCAGTGCGGACACTTGGAGTAGATTTTTCACTATGCATGTGAAAACCTACTCATCACTCAGCCTTTAACATTCTTTTCAAAGTTGAAGGTATTATGAACTATCAAACTTTATCTCTTGTGAGAAAATGGTTCAAACCTTTTCTCTTTTCTCAAAGTGCAGTATTATAGCGTGAACTACTGTGTGTAAAAATTGGATTAAGCAAGAATTCAATTAAGTAATTTGATTTCTTTTAGACCTCCTTACTCTACAGAAAAGCAATCTCAACTAAGTTTTCAGTTAAAGTTTACTTAAAAATTTGAGACTTTTTGTGAAAACATCCCCCCACACGACATTTTAAGAACAAAGTGATAGTTTTTGCTTCAGTAATAAATCAATTCTGCAAATAAGCTTCAATCAACCAATTTGGACCGATTTCTAAGACTGATTAAAGCTGCACTTACGCGTTAATAGCCCGAAATATATCGCGCGTTGATTGTCCCAAATTGGCCAAAAGGCCAATCTTTAAACCCTCATAACTTTACGAAAATTGATCACAGGTGAAATGTCTTTTCAACTTTAAGCTCAGGACAACAATACGTTTTGAAGGACTTCAAACAATTCGGTCAAAAATGGCTAGTTAAAAAGTCGAAATTAGTCTGAAGAAAAACAAATATTCCGTTACTTTCGTCACAAAAGTCGGAACAATAACCCGTTCAAATTGAAGTTTGAATTCTTTTTTGCAAAAAATAAAAGGTTGAGCGATTGAGATATTTAAGCAATCAACAAGCAAATGAAAATTCTGTTTCTATACGCAAAAATAGTGAGCCAGAACCGGATACTGGTCGTCGCGCAAAATGATATTTGGTCAATTTACTACTTGGTTCTATGCAAAAAATAATTTTTTTACATAATCTGCAGGGAATGGTTTTCGAAAAAAATCTCCAAAAACAGAAATTTTTTATTCTAGTTTTTAAAAATTATGTCAATCTTTTATTATTTATATGCGTCTTCCACTATCTCTCCCTTTTAAGACATACCATGTGTATAATGCCTAAGCTTTCAGAAAAGAACAAATTTTTGCATGTTTTAGCAATATTGTATATTGCAAAGCTTAAGAAAATCTTTCCAGTTTATCTTTGCTGAGGCTTATGAATGCCGAAATCGTTTTAGTTGACGAGATACGCCAACTTTTTCAAAAATTTGCAAAAAAAACAGATTTCTAAAAATTCACAAAACTTGAAATTCCAATCCCATAGTGGGGTACTGTCAGGATACTCTCAAGGGATGCAAATTATGACTCCAAGAATTACTGCCAAACCCTTTCAGTTTCCGAGATATCACGCTTCTTGATTTTTGAAAAGTTTCGAAAAATTATACTTTTTAACAACCTCATAAAAATTCATAATATCAACTTTATAGTGAATTGCTGTCAGGGTACACTTAGGGGTTGCAAAAAAAAGATCGCTCAAATCCTTATAACTTCCGCAATATGACGTTAATTAAAATTTTTTCAGAAGTTTTCAAAAAAACTTTGGTTGAAAACATTGAGGCGAGAAAAAAAAATTATTCTGATGTTGTGAGTCATCTATGATCATGTCGTTGCAGGGATTCCGGGTGCTTATGATAATAATAAGTATTCGTAAGCGAGAGCTAAGTGATGCAGTTTGTGAGCTGTTGCTATTATTCTGGTTGTGAAATTCATTGTTGTTGTTAATGTAGTTCTCCAGTTTTTGTTCAAGCTAGTATCTGAGTTAAATTTTTAGAATTTTTGGACAAGTTTGGGTCTGCAATGTCACTTTTTGAGTTACCGAGAAGCAGTGGGTTGATCGTAGTGACCGGGCTGAGGTTTTTGACTCATGATTTGACCCACACGGTCGAACGGAATCCAGGGTCGATTTTCGTCGCAAATTAAGACAGTCGAACGAACATTATAGTCGAACAAGTCGAATCATGGGTCGAACAAGTCGAATCATGGGTCAAACAGGGTCGAATTATGAGTCGAACAGGGTCGATATAGTCCAACAGGATCAAATCATGAGTCGAACACGGACGAATCATGAGTCGAACAGGGTCGAACCATGAGTCGAACAGGGTCGAATCATGAGTCGAACAGGGTCGAATCATGAGTCGAACACGGCCGAATCATGGGTCGAACATGGTCGAATCATGAGTCGAACAGGGTCGAATCATGAGTCGAACAGGGTCGAGTCATGGGTCGAACATGGTCAAATCATGAGTCGAACAGCAGGGTCGAATCATGGGTCGAACCGGGTTGAATCATGAGTCGAACAGGGTTGATAGAGTAAATCAGGGTCGAATCATGAGCCGAACACGGTCGAATCATGAGTCGCACAAAGTCGCAACATGATTCGTACAGAGACGCAACATAGCTAATTTGGGTCGCGCAAAGTTGCAACATGCGTCGCGCAAAGTCGCAACATGGATCGCGAAGTCGCAAAACGGGTCGCGCAAAGCTTAAGCAATGAAATTGTTGTCGGATGGACTTTTTTTTGCTCGCATAAGGGTTATACAGATGCAGATTGCAAAATCATCCAGTATATATGTATTTTTAATGTGCAGTTAGCTAGATCCACATATTTGCTGATCAAATACAGGACCGCCACGAGAAATGCACATGGTCCCAACGTAAAATATAGCCGGGAACCAAAAAATGCTTGATCAAGTTGGTCAAAACATAGCCAAGTTGGGTCAAGTCGGTCAAAACATAGCCATTTAAGCGAGCCGGTCGAAACATAGCCATTTTTGGTCTGGTTGATTGAAAGTAAGTCCAATATTTCAACCCGGGCTATACAAATCTACGATGCTCGAATTTGTGGCATTTCCTATTATATTTTGCGGCTGCCCAGGCTGAGGTTTTTGTCACAAGATTTGGCAGAAAGTTTCGTTGATGTTCGAGTTTTGTTGTAGTTCAGAAGGCTTCGGCTAATTCCCGGTAAAATTGAAAAATTTTCGATAAGTCGAACAAAGTCGAACAATGTCCGGTAAAGTCGACCAGAGTCGAACAAAGTCGAACAATGTCCGGTATAGTCGAACAAAGTCGAGCAAAGCCGAACAAAGTCGAACAATGTACGGTAAAGTCGAACAAAGTCGAGAACGGACATCGTTCGACCCTTTTTGGTCGAATCATGAGTCGAGCACCTCAGCCCGAGTGTTGGTTTATGGTGTGTGATGAAGATGGGGTTAGGTGGGGTTTCACCTAAGACAATTGGCGAGGATCGCTGTCCAATACATCCATCAGGAGTAGGGACTTCTGGAGGTGGGTGGATTGGTTTAAACTCAATTTACTAGGAGGTTAGATTGATGCTTATTGTCCGAGTTATCATCAGAGGCTAGTAGTACTGAGTAACCGGGTGAGGGGGCTGGACTGTTGATTGTAATGGAAAGCAATGATGCGGAAAGGAAACCTGTAATTCTTCATAGGGCGCCTGCCAGTCAGTTCCTGATGGGCCAAAAGTTTATTGCCACAGGAACGTCTGTTCGCCTCATGGAGATCTGTTTTTTGCTTTGCTTATATTTTTTTATTCACTTCATTCGTTTCTATTACTTCGGGGGCTGTTGCTGTCTGAGAACTTGGTTTGTCGCAATTTTTGGGTTGGGGTTCTTGTTTGATATCAGAATGTATTATAATCTTACATGTGCAATTAAAATTTTTTTTTTCTTTGTAATTTAAGAAGTAAAAGGATTTTATGAAAAAAAAGTTTCAAAGAACCAGGCAAAAGAAATCCAGCTACGCTAGCTTATAGTCGTGGTAGTGGTCCAATTGTATTTGCCTATAGATTGTGTTTTTGCTTGTTCGTAAAATTGCATTTCGTGTAAGCAGTCGCATTTCGTGTAAGCAGTTGGCCCGTCGTTATTATTAAGTTCTTAGGTACGGATTCTTGTTTATGGTTTCTTGTTTGTGCATCCAGGATTTAGGAAGCACTTCGAAGAATTCCCCAATTAAAATTAAAATTGTAGCGACGCTAGTTTGATTATTAACTTGGATATGATTTCCACTCGTGCTGTTACCTTTGACTTTTCTCCACCTCAACCAAATAAAAGACTAACTTTTTAGCTAGCATATTTTGACGGAATTGTATTAGATCAACCTAAAAACTTTGTTTTTTTGAGCTCAAAACCAAAAAAATATATATTTCACCATGGATCATTTTTCGTTAAGTAATGGGGGTTTAAAGATTGCCAGTTTAGTCCAATTTGGGATAATTAACTCATAATGTAAGCGGCAATGTATAAGCGGTCAAATTTTACTCAGCTTGTTATTTCATCTCGAAAATACTGCATTTAGTTGGTTCAAAGCTTGCGACGTTCAAAAATCTGTTAAAAAGCTAAATAACCAAGTATACTTTATCAATCCCCTATATCAATTTGGGGGGCGGGGGTAGTGATTGCTCACATGTCTTATATTAAATGGTCACCCTAAAATCAACGAAATTGGATCTGTTTCTTGAGAAGAGATATCTAGCGTATGGTCTTTCAGTTGCTACTAATTCAAGTTACTGTAACACTAATGTAAATTTGAGTTCCCATAGTTGGTGTAAAATTTCCAATTCTTAAAATGAAATTTCAGGAAACACTCCACTGTAGTCTAATTTCAAATCAAGTTAGAATCCGTATTGTATGTTTCCAAAATGTGTTGTGTTCATCTACGTTTATTTTGGGTTCGTTTGATCTGTTGTATTTTGGGTCTTCAGCTTGTTAATGTCTTCTAACTCTGAAGTCGGATATTTTTTAATATTGTGAATTTTTACTGCTATCAATCATATTTTTTGGTACTCATCTAATATTTAATCATTTAAAGAGTCGGTTTGGGTATCTATATATCTTTTTAAACACTGGGTACATTCTTTTATTTCAGTTTTCTAAATGGACATCTGCGTGCTTTTTGATTTTCTGCAAATATTTTGTCAAAAGGAATGGGTTTCATAAAATATTTGGAATGAGAATCATTCACTCTTGCAAAAATTTTGGCTGCTTCAAATGTACAATATTCATTGGCGAACAAAAAACTGTGCTTTATAAAATCCTTTAAGTTTTTGCCGAAAAATGGACATTTTTGATAACAAAATTATTTCTCTTGATAATACCTTTTTTTGGATCTGCTTTACAATTTGATGACGGCAATTCTGACACTTTTTTCGGGTCCCCAGTTTATATTTTCAAAGAATATCTTAGTTTACCATGTACTCCATATTATGAGCAACTATGCTTGGTATAGTTCTAGTCTTTTTTGATGAGTTCTATCTGGCAGTTGACTGTTATTATATGGGAAAGGATTCGATTTCTTCAAGTATTTCCAATTTTCATTTAATTTTTGCATTTTTTTTAATTTCAACTTTGCTAGTAAGGTTTGTGATCTAATCTGTTTGTTTTTTCATTTTATACTTGTAGTCAGTCGCTGTTCTCTTCTGAATTTACTTCTGTGAAATTCCTTCAGGTAACTGTGGTGGATTGTGCTTAAAAAAAAGTGTAGGTACCTTGCCATTATTTTTTATTGTTTTGAGTTCTGTTTCCTATTGAGTGACCTGATATATTACATATTAATTTATTAGTTTTTATCATAATCACTTTCGGTGAATAACAAATCTTTCTGTCATGTTTTGGGGTACTATCAGTTGTTTTTGTAAAAATAGCTTGTTAAAAGGACAAAACACAATAAAAAAACATGTGTATGATAGTCTGAAAGAAGTTTTAGATTTGATGTATTACCTATTGTTGCTCCAAATTTTTAAAAAATTGGTAGGAAATTTGTTTTCGGATGTACTTTAGATTTATTTTCGTTTTTTTTTTGTTTTCCACGCAAAATCAGCTATACCCATTTTCATCAGAAAAGTCGAACAATATATCAATATAAAGCTCTATCAGTGCTGATGAGTGTATGATGTGTATGATGGTCTGAAAGAAGTTTTAGAATTAATATATAACCTGTTGTTGCTCCGAATTTATGAAAAGTTGGGAGGAAATTTGTATTCGGGTGTACGATAGATTTGTTTTCGTTTTTTTTTGTTTTCCACGCAAAAGCAGCTATACAAATAATCGTCGGAAAAAGTCGAAAGATATATTATAAGAAAACTTTATCAGTGAGGACTCGAAGCAAATCAAATTTCAGCAAAAAATTTCTCAGTGTTGAGAAAAACCTGTACAAAGATTTTATTTTTTGGTCTAATTTCGAGAAAATAAGGTGAGCAAGCAACCTTAAAAGAAGATTTGAAACAGCTTGTTTTTGCCTGATTTAAGCCTTGAAAACTTAACTTTCCTCGAGTTTCTGGAGTTGCTTTGCGCCATTTTGAGAGTCAAAAACTTTATCAGAGTCAAATTAACAAATTTAAATTATAACAGTAACAGTTGCTAACAGGAAAGCAAAAAAAAATCAAAAACTCAAGTACTGCTAAACTTAGAAAAATTTTAAAATCAATCAAAATGTATTGTTGTTCTGAGGTTAAAATTGAAACGATATATCACCTGTGATCAATTTTCGTTAAGTTATGGGGGTTTGACAACATTTTTTTAATAGCCTTCAAAAGCTTTTTTTTTTGTCCTGAGCTCAAATTTGAAACGTTATTTCACTTGTGATCATTTTTTTGTTAAATTATGGAGCTCATTTGCCATAACTAGTTTGTTAATAGGATCGAAATTTATCATTTTGAATTTTATCTGGCGTGTTGGGGGATGATTTTCACAAAAAAACCTCAAATAAAAAAAAAACAATTTTTTTATAAAATTTAATTTTCTCTTGTTATTAATGCTCAATAGACGTTAAAAGGCAGTCGAACCATTCGCGGCTTCGCCCTGACACAAGCAGTTCTGTTCCTTGTAATGTTTTCTAACTCTGGAGGCTGATAACTATTTTAAGTCAACTTTTATTATTACCAATCAAAATGAAATTTTTTTGGTACTCTACTAATAATTCATCAATTAAAAAAATGGAATCGATATAATTGGAATGTTGTGAATTCGCATTCTTTTCCTTCTGTTTTTCTAAATGAATGTCTGAGTAATTTTTGATTTTCTGTCAATTTTTTGTCAAAAGGAATGGATTTCATAAAATATGTGGCATGTAAATTTATTTTTCTTGCAAATAAATTGGCTCTTTCAAATATTTTTTATGATTCATCGGGGAACAAAAAAATTGTGCAATATGTTCGAGTTATAGGGCCAAAACTCTGTCACCGTTTTTGAAAAAAGTCGCAATTTGCAATAAATCTTATAAACAACATGTTAGCTGTACTTTTGCTGACCACATTTTTGATCAAAAAAAAGTTTCTCTTGCTAACTTCTTTTTTGGATCTGCTTTACAATTTGATGACCGCAGTTGTTATACTTTTTCGAGTACCAAGTTCAAAATGTTCAAAGTGTAGGTAAGTACGCCATGAACTCCGTTTTAAAGGTGAATATCATAGATTCGTATACGTTCGTGAAAAAGTTTTCTCTTTTTTGATGGTTTCTATCTGGCAATTCCTTAAAACTATATGGGAAAGGATTCCGTTTTTCGAGTAATTTGGAAATTCATTTTAATTTTACAATCAATGTGGTCGAGGTGTAACTCTCTTTGTTTTTAACTTTGGAGCAAGGTTCGTGAGCTGATCTGTTTGTTTTTGATCGGACTTTCGAAGAAACTGAATATTTATGCTCAGTGTAGTTTTTTTTGTTCAGGCAGTTTTTACCGATCGAAATAATGATTTTCAACAAAAATGTTTTATTCCCCATTGAAGATATCGACTTTTTGAGTTCAAATGTAAAAAAAGATTATTCATCCCCGATTGTTTTTTGTAAAGTTTTGGGGGTTTGAGATTGCCGAATTTTCCATGTTCTCGACTAAATTATGCGCGCTTTGAAGAATTTGTCCATTTTGCTGAGAGCGTAACGCGAATTATTTGTGGGTGGCGAATATCCCCCCAAAAAAAACCAATCCAAACTGAATTGAGGCTAGCTAATTGGTCGTATTAATTTCGTACGACTCAAAATTTTACACTTTGATATATATTTGCAATATTTTCTTTTCCCAAAAACTATTTGATATGAATTAGGGACAGTTCGAACTTTCAGGGCTTCTTCCTGATATACGAGCAAGCAGTCTTGTTTCCTTTTATACTTTTGACCAGTGGGTGTTCTCTTCTAAAAATACTGCAGTGACAGTCCTTTCAGTAACAGCGGTGGATTGGGATTTTGAATAAAGTGTAGCTACTCTGTCAGTAATGTTTTGCATTGAATTCTGCTTCACATTGATTGGAACAGATATATTGCTAATTGCATATTGCATTGATATATTGCATATTTATTCAATGTTTCTTCATCATAATCATTTTTGGTGAATAACAGATCTTGCCGTCAAGTTTTGGGAGTCCTTTCATTTGTTTTTGCAGTAACAGGTTGTGGGAAGGACGATAAAACTTGTGTATGATAGTCTGAAAGGAGTTTTATAATTGATGTATAACCTATTTTTGTTCCGACTTCTTGAAACTTTGTGGGGAGGAACTTTGCATTCAGGTGCCTTTAAATGTTTTATAGTTATTTTCGTTTTCCCTACAAAAATGTTCTCGAGTAAACTTAAATTTCGGAGTTGGTTTGCCGCATTTTGGTAGCCAAACTTTTTTGTTCCAAGTTTTGATGAAAATGGAACCAGTTTGAAACTGGTGTTTATAGTATTTATATCGAATTAGTATTTATATGCAATTATATTACTGACAGGGCGATCTCTATAAAATATTTCTTACTAACCAATCATGATCCAAAACTGGTACTTCGAAAAATTTGTAAGGCTGAAACTATTATTAGTTTCAACCAGAACAGCATAAATTTCACTTAGCAAACAGTTGCTCTTCTAAAGAACAGTTCTAACCTCGCATTTACCAGTATACACTAGATCTATTGAGACTAGGAGATATACTAGTAAGACTTAGATCGGTATTAGACTAAGAAGTTGCACGAATCTATTCGGCCAAAAATAAGATAGCGTTACGATCAGCCTGTGTACCTTATGTCAAGTTACTCTATGAGTGAGCCACTTCGGAGGTAAACTCATCTGGTGCGACAAGAGTCTCGAACAAGACCTCAGGAAACATATATTTATCAAATTCAAAAAAGACATAAGATATAAGATCCAAACGCATAACACAAAATGTTAAAGAGTATTGAAAACTTACCTCCACGTCTAATTAAGTCTATACAATACCAATGAGTTTTCAAGCATGCCCCAGGTCAAAACACGAATAGTGGACCGAAAATCTACGTCATGGAACGAAAGAGCAGACTGCAAGGACTACTTCTCAACAAGACTATCAATGAAGTACATTTTCATTCACTAAAATGAAACAAAATACTTGGAGCTGTAAGATTCATTTCCAAGCTATATACTTTTTAATGATGTATAACTAATAATATATTAAATCACAACCACTGATAAAAAGATACAAACGTCGTTCATTTTTAAAAAATCTGCAGTAATTTTATATATTGTTCTATAATTATCTAAATATGTTTAAATTTAATTGAATAAAAAATATATAAAAGTTATTAAATTTGAAAAATTGAAGTTGGTTTTACCAAAATTCTAAAAAGTGCATTGCATCTCAATGACTCATATCATCATCTTCTCATCAATCGTTGCTTTTTTGTTTCTTCAACTAAAATATAACACATGATCATTCAAAACTTAATATCATTTAATTTTTAATTTTTGATTTAATCTTTTCTTAAATTCATTACATTTTCTTAAATCTTAACCTATTGATTAAATCTTATCAAGGCCTATCTTTGTTTTAAAACAACTTAATCATTCTTTAAACCAGATTATCAAGGCTATCTTTGGATCTTTCTTTTTTAAACCTAATTTTAAAATTCAATTCATTTAAAAGTATTTGATCTTCATGGCTTACCTTGATTCAATCAGAAAAACTATGTTCTGCCCACCTCTCAGTACAAGTTTCCAACAACCTCAGAAATCGGTTCAATCTAAAAAGTTCACAAACGACCCGGTACTAATTGAAACTTTTAAAATAACTAACCATTTCAATTGAACAAACAGTAAAGAACTTCGGTTAATCGTCTTCACTTGAGCCCCTCCTCTTAGTTGACCCATGCTTAAACACATCGTTAGCCTAGTAAGAGCTAAAAAAAAGTATCTAGTGATCTACTTGTGTTCTAATTACACCTGAACCTTGCGAATTGATTTACTATTCTCCAACCCTCGATCAGAAATCACAACCCTAAATAAGATTAAGTCGGTTTTTCTCAAAACAAACTTGACCACAGAGAAAGTAGGAAATCAATCTAACGAATTGATATACTCTATCTCAAACCCGTCAATACTCGATAGTCTATCCCCCAGGATTCAGATAACCTCACAAAAATTGTAAGGACTAACAGTCTAGAAAATAAAAAAGCCATCATTCCAAAACTTATGTCAAAAGAAAATTTAGGAAACAAACAAAAAATTGTACATAACATTTGCTTAATCAAATACGAAAGATACGATCCTTTAATTACACCACATAAACAAAAAATTGGATCTATTAGATTGAAAAAGCAAACAAAAAAGAAGGTAATAATCACGAAACAAAATCAAACCATTAATCAAAAGTTTCCAGAACGCGAATCTTACTCGGCTACAAAACAAGAACTTAAAAAACTTCGAGATACAATCCCGGACTAAAAAAAATGTAACGGATCAGAGATAATTTTTGGAATCAGAATCCATAACAGCATGATCTTTAAAAGGCAAACGCAGAATGAGATATTCATATCTTCATAAGCCAGTAAGACTATAATTGGAATCAACCAATAAGACATATTGAAAGTTACACATTAACTGTAATTCTACACAAAAAATGATTTGATACGATGATAGTTTTGAAAATCAATATTTTTTTGTCATTATTCCACTAAAACTACTCCACTCCACTAGAAAAACTTTGCCACAACCTAATCGTAAATTTAATTCAAAAAGGAAACAGCCCATGTAAACATGAAGTTCCTGAAAAAAAAAGAAAAGACAAGTACTCGATACCTATCTACCAGGCATCATTGTTATCACTTCACATTACGGCTCATACCGAATACATAGAATGATGAAGAATTAGATTTCTCAGAAGTTTTCACTGAATATACCAAGAAATTTCAACATCAAAACTCTCAAAGAGCAATTTTCTTCACAAATGATGTTTTTTCTATCTTCGTGATACACTCACTGACAACGATATATCACAAATAGTTTAAATTGACCTACATAATTTCTAGCATGGCTCATTATAGATTATTTCAACATAATTTAGATCTAATTTCACAGGAGAAAAATTGTTTTTGGCAACAAACAAATGAGGAAAACAGTATTAGCAGAAGAAACAGATTGTGCATGGGACCCTGAATGGTATCATGTGTTACTTTTTTCACATACCAAATGATATTTCAAATGCAACAATTACATTCGTTTCTGTACACAGAAAAAAAATAGGAAAAACTCCACTCACAACTGACACCACTAATTTGAATTATAACGCAGTTTTAAATGACAAGACAAGCAACAATAGCTTAAAGTCAACATTTATAAAAACACAGGAAACCCTTAATGCTACTAGATTTTTAACACAACAAGATATTCAAACGCCATCACATTTTGTGAACGAGGAAATAGTTGAAACACTACTACACTAGCTACAACAACACAACAAAATATCTCACCTATTCATCCAACACTTACAACAGCACATAGCAAAAATAATATCCCTTTCCTACTAACGACCTTGCAATCAACAGTCAAACCATCCGTCAACAGTCAAACCAACAGTAACGGATCGGAGATAATTTTCGGAATCAGAATCCATAACAGCATGATCTATAAAAGGCAAACGCAGAATGAGATATTGATATCTTCATGAGCCAGTAAGACTATAATTGAAATCAACCAATAAGACGTATTGAAAGTTACGCATTAACTGTAATTCTATACAAAAAATGATTTGATACAATGATAGTTTTGAAAATCAACATTTTTTTGTCATTATTCCACTAAAACTATTCCACTAGAAAAACTTTGCCACAACCTAATCGTTAATTCAATTCAAAAAGGAAACAGCCCATGTAAACATGAATTTCCTGAAAAAAAAGAATAGACAAGTACTCGATACCTATCTACCAGGCATCATTGTTATCACTAAACATTACGGCTCATACCGAATACATAGAATGATGAAGAATTAGATTTCTCGAAGTTTTCACTGAATATACCAAGAAAATTCAATATCAAAATTCTCAAAGAGCAATTTTCTTCACAAATGATGTTTTTTCTATCATTTGTAGTAATGATTCTATATTAGAAACAAGGAAACTTTTTACCTATCACCACCACAAAGATCTCGACATGCAATAGTAAGACGAGAAATAAATTTTTTCTCACAATTTAGACACCCTTCGTGAAAACTCACTGACAACGATATATCACAAATAGTTTAAATTGACCTAAAAATTTTCTAGCATGGTTCATTATAAATTATTTCAACATAATTTAGATCTAATTTCATAGGAGAAAAATTTTTTCGGCAACAAACAAACGAGGAAAACAATATTAGCAGAAGAAACAGATTGTGCATGGGACCCTGAATGGTCTCATGTGTTACTTTTTTAACATAACAAATGATATTTCAAATGCAGCAATTACATTCGTTTCTGCACACAGAAAAAAAATTAGGAAAAACTCCACTCTCAACTGACACCACTAATTTGAATTATAACGCAGTTTTAATTGACAAGACAAGCAACAATAGCTTAAAGTCAACATTTATAAAAACACAGGAAACCCTTAATGCTACTAGATATTTAACACAACAAGATATTCAAACGCCATCACACTTTGTGAACGAGGAAATAGTTGAAACACTACTACACTAGCTACAACAACACAACAAAGTATCTCACCTATTCATCCAACACTTACAACAGCACATAACAAAAATAAAATTCCTTTCCCACCAACGACCTTGCAATCAACAGTCAAACCATCCGTCAACAGTCAAACCAACCGTAACGGATCGGAGATAATTTTCGGAATCAGAATCCATAACAGCATGATCTATAAAAGGCAAACGCAGAATGAGACATTCATATCTTCATAAGCCAGTAAGACTATAATTGAAATCAACCAATAAGACATATTGAAATTTACACATTAACTGCAATTCTACACAAAAAATGATTTGATACAATGATAGGTTTGAAAATCAACTTTTTTTGTCATTATTCCACTAAAACTATTCCACTAGAAAAACTTTGCCACAACCTAATCGTTAATTCAATTCAAAAAGGAAACAGCCCATGTAAACATGAATTTCCTGAAAAAAGAAAAGACAAGTACTCGATACCTATCTACCAGGCATCATTGTTATCACTTCACATTACGGCTCATACCGAATACATAGAATGATGAAGAATTAGAATTCTCAGAAGTTTTCACTGAATATACCAAGAAAATTCAATGTCAAAACTCTCAAAGAGCAATTTCCTTCACAAATTTTGTTTTTTCTATCTTCGTGATGCACTCACTGACAACGATATATCACAAATAGTTTAAATTGAACTACAAAATTTCTAGCATGGTTCATTATAGATTATTTCAACACAATTTAGATCTAATTTCACAGGAGAAAAATGTTTTCGGCAACAAACAAACGATGAAACAATATTAGCAGAAGAAACAGATTGTGCATGGGACCCTGAATGTTCTCATGTGTTATTTTTTTAACAATCCAAATGACATTTCAAATGCAGCAATTACATTCGTTTCCGTACACAGAAAAAATTTAGGAAATACTCCACTCACAACTGACACCACGAATTTAAATTATAACGCAATTTTAAATGACAAGGCAAGCAACAATTGCTTAAAGTCACCATTTATAAAAACACAGGAAACCCTTAATGCTAAGAGATATTTAACACAACAAGATATTCAAACGCCATCTCACTTTGTGAATGAGGAAATAGTTGAAACACTACTACACTACCTACAAAAACACAACAAAGTATCTCACCTATTCATCCAACACTTACAACAGCACATAACAAAAATAAAATTCCTTTCCCACCAACGACCTTGCAATCAACAGTCAAACCATCCGTCGCTCTGAAACATTCACAGATGGATTATCAAACAAATAGACCATTAAGCAAAAAACGACAACCTAACAAACAAAAACGAAGCAAAAATTTGGTTTGCTTTTTTCGCTAATAATATTATTAGTAATCCAAAAGCAAGACCACTTTACACAACAAAAAACCATTCTCATGAACATAATTATACCCAACAAATACAAAAACTAGTACCTCAATCAGTCTTTTTTAATGATGAACGAAAAACTTCGACAGAACGCACTGAAAATTACCCGTTTTTCCGACAAAATAAAAACCTCTTTTATGGCGTTTTATAAGAAGCCACCAGCTTATTCTGAAGATAAAGATTATTTCCATCAAAGTCAACAACAAGATAAACATAACAATCAGTGAAAAGTCACTGGAAAATATAAATCAACCAGATGACTTTCTTCAAACAGGTTTTTTCGAACCTTTTATAAACTCTCAACAACTAAGGCAAATGCATCATCAACATCCTCAGCGACAAAATTTGCCACCACCTAATCATAATCTACCATCACAAAACCATACGAATACTCAAGGTTACCAACCCGAATCGATGAGAAACGAAATCCCATTTACTTGTTAATTACAACAACATGAAAAAACGAAAAATAAGCTGACAAGTTTTACACAAATACCAAACAGAGCAGATTCACTCCAAATGACAATGAACCCCTTCTTTATGGTTGCATTTTCTATATCATCTATTAAACCAATTATGGTATTCACAGTAACAGACCCTGAAAACTCAGTAGAAGACTACTTAAATGCTGTCACAGCAAATCTAATTTTAAACATAGGTCCAGAACGAATAAACACACCACTTCATCAAAATTGGATACATAGACGCTCAGCTCTTTTACAAAACATACTCAAAATTGGCACAGCTCAAAAACGGTTTTCAGTTTTACCCATTGACACTAAATGAGATTTGAAACGATTTACACAAAAATTTTCAAAAATATTCGATTCTGAACAAAATAAACGACTGTTCAATTCTGAACGAAATTCATCGACTTCCGAATGTAACAATGAAACAACTTGCGGTATGAAACAAAACCCTAGTACAAACAGCTTATTCTCTCAATACACATGATTACAAAATTACGAAAATGACATAAATCCTATGATGACTTAATTACGATAAACCACAATTACGAAAAACTGCAAAAAAAAGAGAGCATCACATCCATCATCATATTGGGTACCGGATATATTTTTTCCGAAAACAAATAGACAAAAAAGAACAAGCTGAAAACACAATGAAACTGGAGAAAACAGCAAATTTAAAGCTACAATACGTAAACAGTAATCAAACAACAACTCCACATATTAACAATATTCGAGAATCTGACAAGATTTCAGCAAAAAAATTACTCAAATCCTAAACATTAAGGAAAATAACACAATTTTTAAAGGCAAACCAACATCCACAAAATGATGTAACTACTGCCGCAGATTTGGAAATAGCACCGCTGAATGCATACAAAAACAACAAGATCATTAAACGGACCACCAAAGTACAAATAACCAAACAAATCGTTTTATCAAAACATGAAAAAAGATCAGAGTTAATCGAATAAAAATTTTCAGAGTAATATTAGCTCAGAAAAACTACTACCAAATAGCTACAGTGTTAACAGATCACGCTCGACTTATTCTAATAATGTTCGCTGAAGATCATCAGACCGACGAAATTCACAAATCTATCCATGAAATACATTAGCAGATCAAATTGTCAAGACAATCAGTATAGAAATGATTACTATAGATCAAATTCAAGCATTTGATTCAAGTTTACGTAAGAGTAATCACCGTTTTCCCAATGGAGACCGAGTAAATAATTTCTTAACCAGTTGCAAGCTGTTTGTTCGAGCTTTAGTAGTATATTGAAATTAACTGGAGGTGAAAAATGAGTCCTTCGCTGTAAGCTGAAATTTATATTGCTAGTTCTTAAACCATGAAGGCATTTTTCTTGTAACGAAAGCCTTCCACATCAATCACAACTGATCTCTCGCTTAGCATTCTAGTAAATTATAAATTTTTGGTATTTTCAACTTAACGAAAAGGCAGAAAGCTATTCCACTCAAACGTCCCAATAAGCTGTTGTTACAGTTCCAGGGCGACATGTAACAGTACCTGGAACCCTTTTGAGAAAACTCGTGTATAAATCCGGCCGCATTGTGCGTGCAATCGTAAAATCTTGGAAGAGCTATTAATACCAATCAAGCCACCATAAGGTCTCAATTTGATTAAAATGTCGTAGTTAAGATTATCAGAACTAACAAAAAACAGAAAAAAGAAGAAAGTTTCGTCGGTGATACTTATCAGGATAAGATTGTTTCAAAAACGTATAAATTTCGTGAGTTTTTTTCAAGTCAATAGGAAACACTGCTTTTTTTGCAATTCCATTGTATACTTTTTCCAACACACCTCTCCAACCTGCTAAATTTAAAGCCAGTGGCAGAGTAAAAGTGACCTTCCAGATACCATTTAGAGCCACTAAGATATCGGTGGTAAATAATCAAAATAAACCACAGGAATTTTTTTGTATTTTGATAGCTTGTTGAAACGTAGACGGATGTTTCTCTTCAAGTCTTTATCAGCCCATTTTGAGTTAAAATCAAACACGTATTCGAATACGTTTTCATAATCAGCAAAAATTAGTACCAAAAATCGCTCACAGTACCACATTTTTGTTTTGTACAAATGCACCAAAAGATTTGTTGAAGCTCACTCACATAAACTTTTTCTTTGAAATTTAACTTGTTGTCTTTCTTTCAAGTTTCTTTTGCCCTCTCAAGAAACACGACGTAGCGTTCAAAAAAGAGTTTGAAAAACAAATTTTTTCCGTGGTTGAAAGCATTCTCAATTGTAAATGTTAATTATCAATATCTTCAGTACACCAAGTTTTTTCTTATCTCAAAATTTGACAAATTTACCATTTGCCCAGAATCCACCGCCACTTTTGGAGAAAGATTTCAATTTACTGCCTTTTCACAAAAAAATATAGCACAAGTTGCGGAAATAGTTTACTGCTGCCAACAATTAAGCTACGCTGCCGAAATCGCCGGCGAATGTTTATTATGTACCAAAAATGTCAATTCCCTTTTCACTAACAAATTTCAATTAGGTCGAAAGTTCATTCGCCCGAAACAAATATAACAATTAACATGATTCACATAATTAACTAGAACCAATAATTATGACCCCAAAAATTGGAATTAGAAAGAAAATTGTATCGTGTCCCTTGTTGTTAAGCTAAGGTTAGCAAGATCTTAAGTAGGGGGTCTTCTGCTTTTTGGGTGAAAAATTTCTTTCGTTTACAAAAACCTAGGATGAGGGTCCTCCAAAAAAATAAGGACCCTTTCCTAGGATTTTGCTTCACGTGAGAACCCCCCGCAGGAAGGACCCTCCTTAGGATCCGGGATAAGATACTATACAACAGATATCTTTGTACGAGAATTGTTAAGTGCAGGAACAGTTTGTATGCGGGTTCCACTAAAGGGGAATTTTATTGATAGGTATGTCTTAAGCAGAAGTTCGGAAAGTGCGCTAGAGTGATATGTTATGAAACGTTTTTTCGTTACTGCATTAACTGTCGCTTGAAAGCTGCGACTCGTTCTTTCTTGACAATATCAATGTAGAACTCTATAGGTCTTTTCGGAATTGCCACTTGATGGGTTTTGGTCTCCTCGCGAGACCTCTCGTGGTAAATGGTCTCTTGGTCTGTGTAGTTTTCCATAACCACATATGTTTTCTTTTGCCCCAGCATTTTTCCCATGCCGCCTGCCCATTTATCCTTCACAACCGGTCGCTGTTTAGTGACATTTCTAACTTCTGCTTCCATATAAGGAACCTGGATTGTGTAGTTTTTCGTTTCGTACTGTGTGGCTTCGGCGTCTCGTCTTCGATTTGCTTCGGCGTTTATGTCGTTTTTCAGCGCCTGGAGATTTGTCAGCTCGTACTTTTTCACAGCTCTAATTTTAGTTAACAAACTCTCAATTTGAAGTGTGAGTTTTTTAGGATCCAGGCTTTTCCAGACCCCTGAATCCGGTTCAACGTGACTGTTTTCCCAGAAAACAGCGGGTACTTTCAGATCGGAGCAAATCTGTAGTAGGTTTCGTGTCCTGCCTTCGCTTTGAGGTTCCTTTGTCAAGACGACAACGCACGACTGTGTCACTTGAGGTCCGAATGTTTGAGTCAGTGTTGCCAAGTTCCGTCGCATTGTTATCGCTTCACCTATGAGAAAATGATCTCGAACTTACATATAATAACGGTCTGTGAGAGCTTCGACGCCATTGGGTGGGATCCCGAGAAAAATATTCAAATCGGTTTTAATGTATTTTCTAAAAAATTATTATTGAAATTAATTGGTATAAAAAGTAGCAAAGAGTTGGAACAGACAAAGTTTATGAAAAAGTGCAATCCGCCACTTTTGAAAAAAACTTTTATGTGGCTAAGAATTTTTAGGCAACCGTTAGATATAGAATATGTTAAAAATCTAGCTTTTGCATGTAATTTGTGTTTTGAAATAAGTCAATTGCTTTATTCAATTTATTTTGTATGCTTCAATTTTTTGCAATTCTCTATTTCTGTTTGTTTCTAATTTTTTATGCAATCGATAAATATCTCAAAAAATTTTGAGCGAATTTTCAAAAAAAGGCAAACAAAAGCCAGCGAATGTTTAAAACATAAACTTTTTCACACCACTAAAAAAACTTGTCAAATACCGCAAAAAAAGTTGATAAAAGATTGAAAAACTCATTTTACACCACTAAAGAACAAGTCAAACATCTTCAAAAAATTCGTTGAAAATTTGGAAAACGTTTTTTCAACCCTTAAAAAGAACTTGTCAAGAATCTAAAAAAAAAACTGAAAAACATAGAAAAACGTTTTTACGCCACTAAAGAACATGCCAAAAACATCTCAAAAAACCAATAAAGAGTTGAAAACTATTTTTACACCACTAAAGAACATGTCAAACGCAGGATTGTTGTTCCTAATAAACTTTTGGAAAAAATGAGTGTAGAATGTTTCAACTTGGGACTTGCATGCATTACGTCAAGTAAGGCTAATAGTAAGCTGAGCGTAAGATTTATTAGTCATTAATTAAGTAGCACAGCAAACAAATGGTCGAGCTCAAAATAGTTCAAGTTTGGAAGCATTAGTCACCCTTATGCCAGAAAATAAATTTTGACGAAATCGGCAAACCCCCCCCCCCCCCCCTAAAAAAATCGGACCTAAGGAAGCTAATGTTATGGAATTCAAAGTAGCGATTCTTGAGATATTTTGACCCAGGCATACGAAAAACGGAAACCCTCAGCCCTTAGAGGGGCAAGTGCTAACGGTTCTTAGAAGTGTAAATGGCTCTATCAGAACGCGGAAACTAGCGCCGTATTGGGCTCGAGTTTGAATATGTTGTAAGCCTAGTTAAAAGAGCTTAAGTTTGGAACCTCAGAACTCTAGACCCGCACTTCCGGTTTTATGCCCTAAGTAAACAACCCACTCCTATATTCCGGAAGTCGTTTCTCGGCCTACAATGAACGCAGAGAGCTGAAACTTAGAGGGATGATAAAAAGTGACAAGGTCCATCTTGTGATATAGTTTGAGCTATTTTCAACGGTTGGATCGAGAGCTAGTAGCACTTAAAAAAAATTCTCTCTAAATCGGAAATAGGCAACTTACGCAAAATATTGAGAGAGCGCATACTGCGTTTATTGCGGCAATAGACATAAGATACGAACCACGAAAAAAGACCCCTTGTGAGTGAAACCCCTCTGATAACTCCTTCCTTTGTTAAAAGCCAGTTCCCGGGAAAATGTGATAATGGCTTAACATGTGAAGTATAAATGAGATATGGTTGGAACTCGGTTCTTAGGAACCCCATAGGATACTTAACCCAAATATGGAAACTTGAACCCGAGTGACCGACCCTTGAGTGACCTTAAGATGACCTTTGACTCCGAGACCATCACCGGATAATAGCGTATTTGCCAGCCCAACCCCTAGAATTATGAACCGGTCACCTTACCAATAACTGAAGGAAACTTGTATTTTGGGACCTGAGCCAGAAATAGATCAGATATAGTTTTACATTACAACCTTGGAGTACCAGAACTAATTCGAAGTGGACGTGGTAAATATTGGGTTAAGTTTAGCTTGGCAAATAATCTATTAATAGCAGTTCAACTAGACTAAAGAAAAGTAATCCCAGAGAAAAAAGATAATTATAGGACCGCGGCACAAGAATTCAATCTCCTAAAAAATGAACGGACAGGGAATTAATTTGGCTCCCCGGAGGTGACTTTTTGGTCTAATTTTTCCCCTAATATACGAACTACGTTCCTCTGATAGCTAGAAGATCGAGAATGGAATAGAGTAGAGATAAAGTTGTTAGATACCCAAAATGATTTCGCTACCAATGAAAATGATCTCCCCCTACCTTCGGGAGGTCAGAACGTTGAAGGGTAATTAAATAAAGACCTTGAGAGGATCATTGAATAAACATAGCATGGTTTGGGGGTTGAGTTCAACTCGAGGGCTGAAGTCTTCGAGGTCAAAAATTATTTGACAAGAATCGTGTGAAATTTGTTTGCTCGGTAAAAGTGTGACACCTACCGCGTACCGGGTATCTAATAAGAGTGAAAATATTGATGAAAGAAACCGAACTTGACACGTGGCGCTGTTGACAGTGGAAGGGACGTCGTCATGAAATATGTGCGGACGGATGGTTTAAGCGGATGCCAGGACTGATAGGGAATGGCGTGACTTAACTTAAACTAAGTGTAAATAAAGAGAGGAAATTGGAGGGCACCGGAGAGCCTTTAAGGGTCAGAGCAATTGATACTGAGATAGTGTATAGTTGGTTCCCAGTTAGTTAGAGAGAACAATTATTGCTAGTTAACCAAGTAATTGGTTCTCGGAGTAACAGAACAATTATAGCAGAGACACTAGATAGTTGGCTCTCATCAGAGTGAGAACAGTGGTTCTTGAAGCTAGCGAGATCAGTTAAAGAAACATTCGAAAAAAAGGTATCCGTAGATACACTATTAATTTAGCGGCCAAACTGTGTTTTTGCGTGGAATTACTGTGCGTTGATTAGGTAGGATTCTCTAGAGAGAGAGAGAGAGAGAGAGAGAGAGAGAGAGAAGTGTTTAGTGGAGTCAGTTGGAAGTCAAATTGTAATTAGACAACTGTGCTGGTAAATCGCGGACATTTTCCTTTTGATTCGTTTATTAGATTATATTCTGGCTACTCAGAGACTTCTGTTATTAGACGCTTATCAATTTAAATTTAATTACATTTGGAAATTCTTGCGATTGTATCAGAGTGAGAACAGTGATACTTGAAGCTGGCGAGGTCAGTTAAAGTACCTCAAAGGAATCGTGATCCGTAGAGACACTATTAATTTAGCAGGCCAAACTGAGTATTTGCGTGGAATTACTGTGCGTTGATCAGATAGGATTCTCTAGAGAGAGAGAGAGAGAGAGAGAGAGAGAGAGAGAGAATGAGAGAATTGCTTAGTGGAGTCAGTTGGAAGTCAAATTGTAATTAGACAACTGTGCTGATAAATCGCGGACATTTTCCTTTTGATTCGTTTATTAGATTATATTCTGGCTACTCAGAGACTTCTGTTAATAGACGCTTATCCATTTAAATTTAATTACATTTGGAATTTCTTGCGATTGTATTAGAGTGAGAACAGTGATTCTTCAAGCTAGCGAGATCAGTTAAAGTAACTCAGAGGAATAGTGATCCGTAGAGACACTATTAATTTAGCAGACCAAACTGAGTATTTGCGTGGAATTACTGTGCGTTGATTAGATAGGATTCTCTAGAGAGAGAGAGAGAGAGAGAGAGAGAGAGAGAGAGAGAGAGAGGGTTGCTTAGTGGAGTCAGTTGGAAGTCAACTGTGAACTGTGCTGATAAATTGCGGACACTTTCCTTTTGATTTGTTTGTTTGAATATATTCTGACTACTCAGAGACTTCTGTTATTAGACGTTTATTCATCTAAATTTAATTACAATACGAAATTCTTGCGATTGTATTGAGTAGATAAGACAGCCTGAAGAGCAGTAGTACACAAGAAGGGGTCAAGCAACATAAAACAGTTCAGAACAGTTGCCACCAACTTAAACTTTTCGGGATTGTATATCTTACTGCATCTCGGTTGCCCCGCTGAATTCACTACCCAGGGGACCACTTTGAGGTGTCTTTAAGAAAGAGAGAACAAA
This sequence comes from Symsagittifera roscoffensis, assembly GCF_963678635.1. Taxonomy (NCBI): domain Eukaryota; kingdom Metazoa; phylum Xenacoelomorpha; order Acoela; family Convolutidae; genus Symsagittifera; species Symsagittifera roscoffensis. Next base: position 8,395,825 of record NC_087065.1, on the reverse strand, counting down.
CCTAGAAAAGCAATCCCCTAAATCTACAGCAAACATATGAAAGAAATTCAAAAAAAGCTTATAAAACTTTTTTCACCACTTAAGAACATGTCAAAAATCTCGAAAAGAATTCCATAAAACAATTTAAAAAAAATTACGCCTCTGAAGAACATGTCACACATCTCAAAACTTTAATGAAATGTTGAAAAAATTTTGTACACTACTAAAGTCATTTCAAACATACTTCGGAGGCTTTCGAAGACAAGGAAAGCATCCACAGCAGTGGTGAGTGAAGTGCTGAGATGGTACTCCAACTTGGTCCTGATCTCCTTGTTTGACAGTCGCAACCTGGAGTCATTCATGCCCGGAGTGTCATATATATTCAGCTTCTTCCCTCCGCTCAATTGCGTCGTACATTCCGACACTTCTGAACATCACCACCCTCAATGTTTTCAGGTATAATAACCGATTATAATCGGTTTTCGTGGTGAAAAATGAAGCCATTATAATCAATTATAATTACACTTTGCCTCCGCGCACTCAGTTATTATCCGTTAGAATCCATTTTTTACAGAAACTAAATCGATTTTAACCCATTTAAAATCCCGTTTAAGATCGAATTACGGGCAATCGTCAAAGAATTCCATCTAATCTTAGTAGGATTTTATGAAAAAAGTGTTTTTGTTTGCAAAAGTTTTGGCTTAAAGCTGGGGCAAAGTTTTTTGTACACGTCTTCATTTAAAATGTCAAATATGTTGCGTTTCTGGTTTGATTGTTTATTTGATGCTGCACTTTTTTTATCGAGAGTCCTTCCAAACAACCAACTCACCAGCAGTCGTGGACTCTCCGTTGTCGCCACCAACTCGTTTCCAATCACGCCTGTTGACAATCGTGTTCACGAACGAGGTCTTGCCAACCCTCGTGTCTCCGATCAACATCACGTTCAATTCCATCATTCAGCTTTTTTCCTTTTTTTCAGTTCTCCCGCAAAGTTAGAATGCAAAATTTAGTTTAATTTTTTTTATTGAAAACAGAAACAATTATGCTTTTTTGTGCGGTGTTGCTTTTTATAATTTATTTTGTTTTTGGTATTCAGCCTCTGCAACTGTTTTTGTAGCAACGAGACGCAAAATTAACAGAATTTACTACCAAAAATGGAAAGAAAAGTAAAATGCAGGCGTTCACTTCTATGACGGAAAAAAATATTGCAATATTTGTGTGAACATCATTGCAACTGAGTGCTCTAAGGACATTTTAAATTTATAGTCCAAATGTGACGTCAAACGATATTTTCAAAGAGGTGTGTGATAACCGAACGATCATTAAAAAAATCTAGTATTTCATGTTCTTTTAGTTTCCAATTTTTTTCTGCTTAGTTATCAAGTAACCGTTTTAGTTTCGATGGCTTAAAAGCTCTATGATGCATTTTTTGAATGATTGTAAAGTTTCCGGTCTTTTGTTCAGACATTTCGCTAAATAAAAATGGATTGACGTCAAAAATGAACTGCAAATACATTATGTCGCAATACTAATTCAGCATGGATCTTCAATTATATAGAGCAAACAAGGAAGTTTTGACCACAACAATTAAGGAAAAGAAAATGAGCAAATAAAATATTGAGCAGAAACCAAAAAAAATGTTCTTTTCATTAAATTATCTGTCATTTTATTTTTAGTTACAGACGATTAGATTATATTAATTTCTACCAAGAAAAAAGCTATGATTGGCACAAGGAGCAATGAAATTAGCTAGTTTCACACCAAAACTATAAATTAAACTGAGAGCTCAAAGCCTCATCGTGCCTTTCGATGACGTCAGTAGTAGATGTTGGATCTAAAAAGGGGGGCGGACCCCATGTATTGAGATACCTTATAGAATTCCGTTCCGCGATGCTGTGTATTAACATTGGATATAGGGTCTACAATATATTAAGATAGGTAAGAGCATTGGCAAGGTTTCAGTGTGATGGTAAAAGATGGTAAGAAATACGATATGCTTTTTAAAATTTTGTGTAGTAATGTCTAGTTTTTTCGCATAAATTTTGGCGCGGGTTATCTATTTGGTAAATTTCAATAGTGTATTACGTGTAGATTGTAGGCTGAAGGTAATATATTCTGTTTTTCGTTCATGGTAAGTCAATGGTAGGAGTTTTTGGGCAAAATTGAGATTTTTTAGAAAATTTGAAATTTTTTCATAAAAACTCCAAAACACGATAAGATTTGACATGATTTGACATATTAAATATTTTATTAGTTCATCTTACTCTTTAAAATAGCACTCTATAGCACTCTATGAAATTATGCTGATACCTACTAAAACTTCGAAAAATTCAGTTTTTGAGAAAAAAAATTAATTTAATAAGATATTATTTAAATCACTACATCGTATAGTAAATTTACAGCAAGAAATTACCCATACAATTAAAAAACTACAAATTAACATAAAATTACAAATAAAACTAAAAACTTGCACATCGCGAAAATGATTCAAGTTTCTCTGGTAAAATGTAACAAAAATAAATGCTGAATAAACTGTGTAAAATCCTTACAAGTTATCAGTTTTTTTTTGCAAATTCCGCTAATACTTTTTTATCAGAGAGAAAAAAGTTGTTTTTTTTTACCAAAAGAATCAGCCAAGTAGTAAATTTGGTCCAGTTGAGCTATCATGAATCAGTGTTCTCCTCTATCATTGCTTGGAGTTGATGATTGCAAAAGATTATTTTGTTAATTGAGGTAGTTTATCAGAGGGGTAAGATCCCATGTACTTGAACCTGAGCTCAGAAATTTTTTCAAAAATTTGTATGAACGAAAAATGAAACTGATTAATCGATTGTGCAAATTAAGATAAGAAAATTAAGAATAAACACTTACATGCACAAGGTATTGAATCAACAAAGTCTATACACAAGTCTTATGAACTTCTCGTGTTTTCAATTAAACAGCCTTAAATGTCTTTTTTTCTGGAGATATAGGTCTGAAGAAAAAAAATTATAAAGTACAGATACAACAACAATGAAATGTCCCTAGAAAATTTAAAATATTTTTTGAGGAACCTTAAAACTCAAAAATAGAAACATTTTTAGCGACTGTTCCGAATTTGTCAATTTGAACACTTGATAGTCTTTCTCTTAAGAATATCACTTCCGTTACTTGCTCCAAGGGAAAACGAAAAAACATTTCCGATATCAAGCTTTCTCCACTCGGTTCTGGTTAATGCAACTGTTCAGCTACATCCTGTAGTAAGGACAAGTCAAAAACAAGAAATTAGTGACTTTGAAATACCTCCATAGGAAGAGCTGGAACATTTTCGTTAAATTGCATTGTTTTCATTGTTGTACAAAGGGGTGACAAGGAGAAGTTGTGTCTATTGGCACAATTGCTCTTGCGCCCCGATTAGTTCGAATCTCTCTCAATTGAAAATGTTAATATTTGAAAGGATTTTTATGAAATATGCGGTTACAGCTGAATCTGGGTTCATTGCAACTGCTATTCTCTCTTTGGAGCGTTATTGAATATAATTTTCTGTATGAGTTGGTTTTGACGAGGTTGAATGATAAAGGTTCTTACTACAGTTTCCATTTAATTGTTTTGAGCAGGTTCTCTTTCCAGATTCCATTGCAAGTAATAATGATTAGGTTCACCAACGGAAATTTTTCTAGTAATTTAGCAAACAATCAACAATTTTCAGACTGAAATTTGGATAATCAGATGGCATGTAAAAATTAGGACTAGCTCGAATTACTTTATTTCGAACTTTGGTATTTGGTAGTAACAATGTTTTGCAAGAACATAAATCAAGGGCGAGCCTCCCATAGAGTGAAAAAGTTATCACTGCTTCAAAGGAACTTGCTCTATCAGTGAGCGGATGCATATCAAATGCATCAGGAATATCTTCAAAATTGTCTTCATGACAAGCAAGTATTCCTTTATCACTCACGGTCGACGAGTTGAATTCGTTCGGTGTTGGTGCCTTATGAGGATATAATCCATTGGCGTTGTAAGCCACTGTATTGTTAAAAATTCTTCACAATTGGAAAAAAGAGACAGCAAGAGAATGTTTACATAAGTTAAGTAAGGTTTTGGTTGCTGATCTGAGTCATCCTTGGATTTTGCTTTATGTTCTGTTTTTTCTCTCTTGAAAGCATCAAACTACCTTTTCTTGAATATTTGAAGCTTTAAATTAAGTAGGGTATCACGCATATCTAAGTAGAGATTACGATTAGTTTCAAATTCAAATTCAAACTCAAAACTGCTTTCATCTTGATAAGTACTGGGGAACCCTTCTTGTGAGTAAGATGCCATAATCGTTTCCAAAACTGGGACTTTATCAAAACTCCAACGAAGAGTTTGTAAAACTCCATACAGAAATTGAATGACCACTTTGATTTATACTCATTTTTTTTTTGTAAAAATGTCTTAGCGAGAGCGACTGGTTTTATATCTATTTTTCGAGTAATCAGGTTCTTTTTGTTCCACGCTTGGATTTTTTTTCCACCTTCCAATTGTTTCCAAACTATTTTTGTTCCCGCATCTTTTGCACATGTTTTGAGTTTTTTGCGCCCTCTAACAACTTCCCCAATCTCTGGAGCAGCGACTTCGAACAAATCTACTCAAATTCTTGTTACAGCTGTGACTATTTATTTTTTAAAGAAGGGGATTGCAGTTCTCTCAAAAGTTTGCGCAAGAGCACCAAAACTTTTTCCACGTTGTCTTCCATGTCCTCGAAAATGGGAAAATCAGCTAAAGTTTGAGCAACGATTTTGTATGGACTATAAATCGAAAATGACTAATCGAAATCTTGCAGAGCAAGAGAATAACTTGTGTAATTCCTACGGAAAAAAGCTAGATTTTTTCGCCTATACAATCTCTTAGTTCTATCTTGATACCATGGGATAAAAAATTTTAAACTTGTAAATGGTTGATAATTCATGTACTGTCCTGTAGATATGTTGTCTCTAGTTTTTTATATAAGAGATAAAAAAAATTTTGTATAACCGACGTTTTTATATTCTTTGATATCACTATACGTCATCAAAGAATGTCTTCTTAAAATGTCGTAAAAATAGTGAGGCTAATATGGTCATTTTACATTCATTATAAATCCTGTTTGATTTTATGCTAATTTACAATCAAAAATGTGACTCAAATCAAAACTTTGAATAAAAAACACTGATTGATCCTCAGGTAAATAAACGGCTATCTTATGTGTAGTTTTATTTTCTTAAACTTGTATTCCGCTTTAATCAAATGCAGGAGCACCTAGACGTTCTCGAATTTTTTTAATCATGGCTAAAACTATAACAACTAAACTTGGATACAATCATGGTTCAATATGCATCGGTTCACTCTTCCTTTTCGCCTCAGAATTTTCTCTGCTACTTACGAATGTAAGCTTTCCCTCAGCAACATTTTTGTACAAAGAAGGGTATGATTTTTCTAAAATAGCAACCTCCCATTTTCCTTTCAAATGTATTTGTCGGCTAGCAAATTTGTAAAGTAACTAATACTGTTATCCGGGTAACAGTTAAACGAAACGTTAGAAACTAGCTCTACAGCAAACGAATCCATGACAATATTTCGATAGAAATTAAAATTAAAAAAATACCTTTAATGTGAACATTTATGTAAAGACTTACCTTTTCAGATTTTGAAAGGGATCCAAATGCCTCTTTTGCTTTGGCCTTCTTCTTGATAAATCAATTTTCGAGAAATCTTTTTTTGAAAACAAGCTAAGTGTCTTTGGCTTATTTTGTTATCAATGTTTGAACTCGCGAAAAAACATCAACAGCAACCAATAAATAAATGACTCCTAATGACAACAATTGATTTGACTCGCTAGTTTGTCCTCGAAAGCCAAGTCCAAACACCAAATTTCATTGATATATTTCGGGCTTCGGAAACGTCTGATTGGAGGACAAAAATTTTTAAATTTAGTTCTACTTTCCTTTTTAATAAACCGCTGGCTTTACCTAAGTTTCGCACAGAACCGTACGCCGCTCTATCCCTAGAACATATGTTGAAACTTACCTTTTCAAATTTTGAAAAGGATCCAAATTCCTCTGTCTTTTGCTTCGGACTTCTTCTTGATAACAAGTTTAGTTGGAATTTGGGTTCCTTCCAAAAAATGTAAAACAAAAATCTGGAAAATCAGTACTTTTTCGCTTTAGTGCATACACAAAGTCTACAATAGATTCTTTTGTATCTCGATTGTCCGATGTGATACTGTGTGACTGACTTAGTTTTGACTCTAGAAGATTTCAAAGTTAGATTAATAAGGTGCTTATTGTTACTCGTTTTCAACCTCGCATTTACAGCACTGTAAGTATAATCAAAGTCTTTTAGTACAATCACCTGTTTTTCTTGCTTTTTTCCCAAATTTTTCAAAATCAGTTCTCCTTTTATGCATTGAAGTTTTTCTTCGTGTGAGTTCTGATATTTTTCTTCGATATTTTATTAGGGCTACTTTTCGGAGATCCTGTAGTTTTCCTCGTGGCAAATTTATTCCTCGTGTAGTTTTTGCATGACAAAATGGGCAGTATTTTTTTCATAATTACTGCTCCAGTTGATTTCATGAAGATGCTTCGTACACGCAGATTGAGATGTTGCTTTGAAATTTTTGAGTGGAAGAAAAGAACAGCCCACAACGCTATAAACTCCAATATATAAACTCCTAATTCTTTCACTATTTTGTTTTCAATACACTCAATATCTAAAACAACCAGATTCATGATATTCACTGTTTAAAATTTTGTTTGAAAAGACTAAAAATCGAACAATGCATACACTGTTGAAGCAAAAATTCAAAGATAAAAACAGAAAAGCAATCTAGTCACATGACCAAGAAATCAAGAACTAGGAAATCTAGGTACAGTATAACAAAAACCAGGGCTCTTATTCGTATTAGACTTCACAGATCCAGCTGCATCATGAAGAACTGAAATAAGTCTGAACGCTTTGGAAACGCAGAAAAAAATAATCCATACAAGAATTTCAGATTCAATTAGACCTCCAAAAGGAAATTTTTAGTCCATTACTTTCCAATTTATGTTCGGGTACAAAACAATACAGGTACAAAGAAAAAAAATATTCTTATTGTAATTGAAATACATTTACCTTAACCAACTAAAAAAAATCTGAGAATTTCATTCAATTTCTGAACGTTCATTTACTTAAGTGCATTCGTCAAAAAAGATACACATTTTTTGAGCGTCTCGACATAAGACAAAACCGAGCAGATAAAAGCAACTGGTTGTTCATACTTCTTTTTTTCTAACTAAAATTTTTGATTGCTTTTCCAAGGGTTTTCTTTCCTACGATATTCTATATGATTCATTTTTTAATATCTGAACAATAGCTTAGAAAAATGTTACGTCTTCCATTATGCAAAGTCCATTCAAATTGAAAAAATTGTAATTCTGTGTCCAAATCTTGCAATTTTGGTAAACTTTGAGATTTTAAATTCGTCAGTCAAAACTTCCTAGACTTTTCTTGTAAGACGATATGGAAAAGACCCAATTCACTTCGAACTTTAAAATTAGATTTCCAGAAAAACCAATGTTCCAGCTCATACAACTCAGCTCAATAAAATTTTAAACAATGATCCAAGAAGATGAATATTTGAATTACATGACTATCATAACATCACTCAATGAAAATATCGAAAATTTCAGTAGAGAGAGAGAGATTCTCTAGAGAGAGAGAGAGAGAGAGAGAGAGAGAGAGTTGCTTAGTGGAGTCAGTTGGAAGTCAAATTGTAATTAGACAACTGTGCTGATAAATCGCGGATACTTTCCTTTTGATTTGTTTGTTTGAATATATTCTGGCTACTCAGGGACTTCTGTTATTAGGCGTTTATTCATCTAAATTTAATTACAATTGGAAATTCTTGCGATTGTATTGAGTAGATAAGACAGCCTGAAGAGCAGTAGTACACAAGAAGGGGTCAAGCAACATAAAACAGTTCAGAACAGTTGCCACCAACTTAAACTTTTCGGGATTGTATATAGTACTGCATCTCGGTTGCCCCGCTGAATTCACTACCCAGGGGACCACTTTGAGGTGTCTTTAAGAAAGAGAGAACGAACCTAGAAAAGCAATCCCCTAAATCTACAGCAAACATATGAAAGAAATTCAAAAAAAGCTTATAAAACTTTTTTCACCACTTGTCAAACATGTCAAAAATCTCGAAAAGAATTCCATAAAACAATTGAAAAAAATTTACGCCTCTGAAGAACATGTCACACATCTCAAAACTTTAATGAAATGTTGAAAAATTTTTGTACACTCTTAAAGACATTTCAAACATACTTCGGAGGCTTTCGAAGACAAGGAAAGCATCCACAGCAGTGGTGAGTGAAGTGCTGAGATGGTACTCCAACTTGGTCCTGATCTCCTTGTTTGACAGTCGCAACCTGGAGTCATTCATGCCCGGAGTGTCATATATATTCAGCTTCTTTCCTCCGCTCAATTGCGTCGTACACTCCGACACTTCTGAACATCACCACCCTCAGTGTTTTCAGGTATAATAACCGATTATAATCGGTTTTCGCGGTGAAAAATGAAGCCATTATAATCAATTATAATTACACTTTGCCACCGCGCACTGAGTTATTATCCGTTATAATCCATTTTTTACAGAAACTAAATCGATTTTAACCCATTTAAAATCCCGTTTAAGATCGAATTACGGGCAATCGTCAAAGAATTATATCTAATCTTAGTAGGATTTTATGAAAAAAATTGTTTTTTTTTTGCAAAAGTTTTGGCTTAAAGCTGAGGCAAAGTTTTTTGTACACGTCTTCATTTAAAATGTCAAATATGTTGCGTTTCTGGTTTGATTGTTTATTTGATGCTGCACTTTTTTATCGAGAGTCCTTCCAAACAACCAACTCACCAGCAGTCGTGGACTCTCCGTTGTCGCCACCAACTCGTTTCCAATCACGCCTGTTGACAATCGTGTTCACGAACGAGGTCTTGCCAACCCTCGTGTCTCCGATCAACATCACGTTCAATTCCATCATTCAGCTTTTTTCCTTTTTTTTTAGTTCTCCCGCAAAATTAGAATGCAAAATTTAGTTTAATTTTTTGTATTGAAAACAGAAACAATTATACTTTTTTGTGCGGTGTTGCTTTTTATAATTTATTTTGTTTTTGGTATTCAGCCTCTGCAACTGTTTTTGTAGCAACGAGACGCAAAATTAACAGAATTTACTACCAAAAATGGAAAGAAAAGTAAAATGCAGGCGTTCACTTCTATGACGGAAAAAAACGTTGCAATATTTGTGTGAACATCATTGCAACCGAGTGCTGTAAGGACATTTTAAATTTATAGTCCAAATGTGACGTCGAACGATATTTTCAAAGAGGTGTGTGATAACCGAACGATCATTAAAAAAATCTAGTATTTCATGTTCTTTTAGTTTCCAATTTTTTTCTGCTTAGTTATCAAGTAACCGTTTTAGTTTCGATGGCTTAAAGGCTCTATGATGCATTTTTTGAATGATTGTAAAGTTTCCGGTCTTTTGTTCAGACATTTCGCTAAATAAAAATGTGACGTCAAAATTGAACTGCAAGTACATTATGTCGCAATACTAATTCAGCATGGATCTTCAATTATATAGAGCAAACAAGGAAGTTTTGACCACAACAATTAAGGAAAAGAAAATGAGCAAATAAAATATTGAGCAGAAACCAAAAAAAAATGTTCTTTTCATTAAATTATTTGTCATTTTATTTTTAGTTACAGACGATTAGATTATATAAATTTCTACCAAGAAAAAAGCTATGATTGGCACAAGGAGCAATGAAATTAGCTAGTTTCACACCAAAACTATAAATTAAACTGAGAGCTCAAAGCCTCATCGTGCCTTTCGATGACGTCAGTAGTAGATGTTGGATCTAAAAAGGGGGGCGGACCCCATGTATTGAGATACCTTATAAATGACTCCTAATGACAACTATTGATTTGACTCGCTAGTTTGTCCTCGAAAGCCAAGTCCAAACACCAAATTTCATTGATATATTTCGGGCTTCGGAAACGTCTGATTGGAGGACAAAAATTTTTATATTTAGTTCTACTTTCCTTTTTAATAAACCGCTGGCTTTACCTAAGTTTCGCACAGAACCGTACGCCGCTCTATCCCTAGAACATATGTTGAAACTTACCTTTTCAAATTTTGAAAAGGATCCAAATTCCTCTGTCTTTTGCTGCGGACTTCTTCTTGATAACAAGTTTAGTTGGAATTTGGGTTCCTTCCAAAAAATGTAAAACAAAAATCTGGAAAATCAGTACTTTTTCGCTTTAGTGCATACACAAAGTCTACAATAGATTCTTTTGTATCTCGATTGTCCGATGTGATACTGTGTGACTGACTTAGTTTTGACTCTAGAAGATTTCAAAGTAAGATTAATAAGGTGCTTATTGTTACTCGTTTTCAACCTCGCATTTACAGCACTGTAAGTATAATCAAAGTCTTTTAGTACAATCACCTGTTTTTCTTGCTTTTTTCCCAAATTTTTTAAAATCAGTTCTCCTTTTATGCATTGAAGTTTTTCTTCGTGTGAGTTCTGATATTTTTCTTCGATATTTTATTAGGGCTACTTTTCGGAGATCCTGTAGTTTTCCTCGTGGCAAATTTATTCCTCGTGTAGTTTTTGCATGACAAAATGGGCAGTATTTTTTTCATAATCACTGCTCCAGTTGATTTCATGAAGATGCTTCGTACACGCAGATTGAGATGTTGCTTTGAAATTTTTGAGTGGAAGAAAAGAACAGCCCACAACTCTATAAACTCCAATATACAAACTCCTAATTCTTTCACTATTTTGTTTTCAATACACTCAATATCTAAAACAACCAGATTCATGATATTCACTGTTTAAAATTTTGTTTGAAAAGACTAAAAATCGAACAATGCATACACTGTTGAAGCAAAAATTCAAATATAAAAACAGAAAAGCAATCTAGTCACATGGCCAAGAAATCAAGAACTAGGAAATCTAGGTACAGTATAACAAAAACCAGGGCTCTTATTCGTATTAGACTTCACAGATCCAGCTGCATCATGAAGAGCTGAAATAAGTCTGAACGCTTTGGAAACGCAGAAAAAAATAATCCATACAAGAATTTCAGATTCAATTAGACCTCTAAAAGGAAATTTTTAGTCCATTACTTTCCAATTTATGTTCGGGTACAAAAAAATACAGGTACAAAGAAAAAAAATATTCTTATTGTAATTGAAATACATTTACCTTAACCAACTAAAAAAAATCTGAGAATTTCATTCAATTTCTGAACGTTCATTTACTTAAGTGCATTCGTCAAAAAAGATACACATTTTTTGAGCGTCTCGACATAAGACAAAACCGAGCAGATAAAAGCAACTGGTTGTTCATACTTCTTTTTTTCTAACTAAAATTTTTGATTGCTTTTCCAAGGGTTTTCTTTCCTACGATATTCTATATGATTCATTTTTTAATATCTGAACAATAGCTTAGAAAAATGTTACGTCTTCCATTATGCAAAGTCCATTCAAATTGAAAAAATTGTAATTCTGTGTCCAAATCTTGCAATTTTGGTAAACTTTGAGATTTTAAATTCGTCAGTCAAAACTTTCTAGACTTTTCTTGTAAGACGATATGGAAAAGACCCAATTCACTTCGAACTTTAAAATTAGATTTCCAGAAAAACCAATGTTCCAGCTCATACCACTCAGCTCAATAAAATTTTAAACAATGATCCAAGAAGATGAATATTTGAATTACATGACTATCATAACATCACTCAACGAAAATATCGAAAATTTCAGTAGAGAGAGAGAGAGATTCTCTAGAGAGAGAGAGAGAGAGAGAGAGAGAGAGAGAGTTGCTTAGTGGAGTCAGTTGGAAGTCAAATTGTAATTAGACAACTGTTCTGATAAATCGCGGATACTTTCCTTTTGATTTGTTTGTTTGAATATATTCTGGCTACTCAGGGACTTCTGTTATTAGGCGTTTATTCATCTAAATTTAATCAAAATTGGAAATTCTTGCGATTGTATTGAGTAGATAAGACAGCCTGAAGAGCAGTAGTACACAAGAAGGGGTCAAGCGACATAAAACAGTTCAGAACAGTTGCCACCAACTTAAACTTTTCGGGATTGTATATAGTACTGCATCTCGGTTGCCCCGCTGAATTCACTACCCAGGGGACCACTTTGAGGTGTCTTTAAGAAAGAGAGAACGAACCTAGAAAAGCAATCCCCTAAATCTACAGCAAACATATGAAAGAAATTAAAAAAAAGCTTATAAAACTTTTTTCACCACTTGTCAAACATGTCAAAAATCTCGAAAAGAATTCCATAAAACAATTTAAAAAAATTTACGCCTCTGAAGAACATGTCACACATCTCAAAACTTTAATGAAATGTTGAAAAATTTTTGTACACTCTTAAAGACATTTCAAACATACTTCGGAGGCTTTCGAAGACAAGGAAAGCATCCACAGCAGTGGTGAGTGAAGTGCTGAGATGGTACTCCAACTTGGTCCTGATCTCCTTGTTTGACAGTCGCAACCTGGAGTCATTCATGCCCGGAGTGTCATATATATTCAGCTTCTTTCCTCCGCTCAATTGCGTCGTACACTCCGACACTTCTGAACATCACCACCCTCAGTGTTTTCAGGTATAATAACCGATTATAATCGGTTTTCGCGGTGAAAAATGAAGCCATTATACTCAATTATAATTACACTTTGCCACCGCGCACTGAGTTATTATCCGTTATAATCCATTTTTTACAGAAACTAAATCGATTTTAACCCATTTAAAATCCCGTTTAAGATCGAATTACGGGCAATCGTCAAAGAATTCTATCTAATCTTAGTAGGATTTTATGAAAAAAATTGTTTTTTTTGCAAAAGTTTTGGCTTAAAGCTGAGGCAAAGTTTTTTGTACACGTCTTCATTTAAAATGTCAAATATGTTGCGTTTCTGGTTTGATTGTTTATTTGATGCTGCACTTTTTTCATCGAGAGTCCTTCCAAACAACCAACTCACCAGCAGTCGTGGACTCTCCGTTGTCGCCACCAACTCGTTTCCAATCACGCCTGTTGACAATCGTGTTCACGAACGAGGTCTTGCCAACCCTCGTGTCTCCGATCAACATCACGTTCAATTCCATCATTCAGCTTTTTTCCTTTTTTTTAGTTCTCCCGCAAAATTAGAATTCAAAATTTAGTTTAATTTTTTTATTGAAAACAGAAACAATTATACTTTTTTGTGCGGTGTTGCTTTTTATAATTCATTTTGTTTTTGGTATTCAGCCTCTGCAACTGTTTTTGTAGCAACGAGACGCAAAATTAACAGAATTTACTACCAAAAATGGAAAGAAAAGTAAAATACATAAATTCGCATAAATTTCGGCGCGGGTTATCTATTTGGTAAATTTCAATAGTGTATTACGTGTAGATTGTAGGCTGAAGGTAATATATTCTGTTTTTTCGTTCATGGTAAACCAATGCTAGGAGTTTTTGGGCAAAATTGAGATTTTTTAGAAAAATTGAAATTTTTTCATAAAAACTCCAAAACACGATAAGATTTGACATGATTTGACATATTAAATATTTTATTAGTTCATCTTACTCTTTAAAATAGCACTCTATAGCACTCTATGAAATTATGCTGAAACCTACTGAAACTTCGAAAAATTCAGTTTTTGAGAAAAAAATTAATTTAATAAGATATTATATAAATCACTACATCGTATAGTAAAGTTACAGCAAGAAATTACCCATACAATTAAAAAACTACAAATTGACATAAAATTACAAATAAAACTAAAAACTTGCACATCACGAAAATGATTCAAGTTTCTCTGGTGAAATGTAAAAAAAATAAATGCTGGATAAACTGCGTAAAATCCACACAAGTTATCAGTTTTTTTTTGCAAATTCCGCTAATACTTTTTTATCAGAGAGAAATAAGTTGTTTTTTTTACCAAAAGAATCAGCCAAGTAGTAAATTTGGTCCAGTTGAGCTATCATGAATCAGTGTTCTCCTCTATCATTGCTTGGAGTTGATGATTGCAAAAGATTATTTTGTTAGTTGAGGTAGTTATCAGAGGGGTAAGATCCCATGTACTTGAACCTGAGCTCAGAAATTTTTTCAAAAATTTGTTTGAACGAACAATGAAACTGATTAATCGATTGTGCAAATTAAGATAAGAAAATTAAGAATAAACACTTACATGCACAAGGTATTGAATCAACAAAGTCTATACACAAGTCTTATGAACTTCTCGTGTTTTCAATTAAACAGCCTTAAATGTCGCAACCTGGAGTCATTCATGCCCGGAGTGTCATATATATTCAGCTTCTTTCCTCCGTTCAATTGCGTCGTACACTCCGACACTTCTGAACATCACCACCCTCAGTGTTTTCAGGTATAATAACCGATTATAATCGGTTTTCGCGGTGAAAAATGAAGCCATTATAATCAATTATAATTACACTTTGCCACCGCGCACTGAGTTATTATCCGTTATAATCCATTTTTTACAGAAACTAAATCGATTTTAACCCATTTAAAATCCCGTTTAAGATCGAATTACGGGCAATCGTCAAAGAATTCTATCTAATCTTAGTAGGATTTTATGAAAAAAATTGTTTTTTTTTTTGCAAAAGTTTTGGCTTAAAGCTGAGGCAAATTTTTTGTACACGTCTTCATTTAAAATGTCAAATATGTTGCGTTTCTGGTTTGATTGTTTATTTGATGCTGCACTTTTTTCATCGAGAGTCCTTCCAAACAACCAACTCACCAGCAGTCGTGGACTCTCCGTTGTCGCCACCAACTCGTTTCCAATCACGCCTGTTGACAATCGGGTTCACGAACGAGGTCTTGCCAACCCTCGTGTCTCCGATCAACATCACGTTCAATTCCATCATTCAGCTTTTTTCCTTTTTTTTAGTTCTCCCGCAAAATTAGAATGCAAAATTTAGTTTAATTTTTTTTATTGAAAACAGAAACAATTATACTTTTTTGTGCGGTGTTGCTTTTTATAATTTATTTTGTTTTTGGTATTCAGCCTCTGCAACTGTTTTTGTAGCAACGAGACGCAAAATTAACAGAATTTACTACCAAAAATGGAAAGAAAAGTAAAATGCATAAATTCGCATAAATTTCGGCGCGGGTTATCTATTTGGTAAATTTCAATAGTGTATTACGTGTAGATTGTAGGCTGAAGGTAATATATTCTGTTTTTTCGTTCATGGTAAACCAATGGTAGGAGTTTTTGGGCAAAATTGAGATTTTTTAGAAAAATTGAAATTTTTTCATAAAAACTCCAAAACACGATAAGATTTGACATGATTTGACATATTAAATATTTTATTAGTTCATCTTACTCTTTAAAATAGCACTCTATAGCACTCTATGAATTTATGCTGAAACCTACTGAAACTTCGAAAAATTCAGTTTTTGAGAAAAAAAATTAATTTAATAAGATATTATATAAATCACTACATCGTATAGTAAAGTTACAGCAAGAAATTACCCATACAATTAAAAAACTACAAATTGACATAAAATTACAAATAAAACTAAAAACTTGCACATCACGAAAATGATTCAAGTTTCTCTGGTGAAATGTAAAAAAAATAAATGCTGGATAAACTGCGTAAAATCCACACAAGTTATCAGTTTTTTTTTGCAAATTCCGCTAATACTTTTTTATCAGAGAGAAATAAGTTGTTTTTTTTACCAAAAGAATCAGCCAAGTAGTAAATTTGGTCTAGTTGAGCTATCATGAATCAGTGTTCTCCTCTATCATTGCTTGGAGTTGATGATTGCAAAAGATTATTTTGTTAATTGAGGTAGTTATCAGAGGGGTAAGATCCCATGTACTTGAACCTGAGCTCAGAAATTTTTTCAAAAATTTGTTTGAACGAACAATGAAACTGATTAATCGATTGTGCAAATTAAGATAAGAAAATTAAGAATAAACACTTACATGCACAAGGTATTGAATCAACAAAGTCTATACACAAGTCTTATGAACTTCTCGTGTTTTCAATTAAACAGCCTTAAATGTCTTTTTTTCTGGAGATATAGGTCTGAAGAAAAAAAATTATACAGTACAGATACAACAACAATGAAATGTCCCTAGAAAATTTAAAATATTTTTTGAGGAACCTTAAAACTCAAAAATAGAAACATTTTTAGCGACTGTTCCGAATTTGTCAATTTGAACACTTGAAAGTCTTTCTCTTAAGAATATCACTTCCGTTACTTGCTCCAAGGGAAAACGAAAAAACATTTCCGATATCAAGCTTTCTCCACTCGGTTCTGGTTAATGCAACTGTTCAGCTACATCCTGTAGTAAAGACAGGTCAAAAACAAGAAATTAGTGACTTTGAAATACCTCCATAGGAAGAGCTGGAACATTTTTGTTAAATTGCATTGCTTTCATTGTTGTTACAAAGGGGTGACAAGGAGAAGTTGTGTCTATTGGCACAATTACTCTTGCGCCCCGATTAGTTCAAATCTCTCTCAATTGAAAATGTTAATATTTGAAAGGATTTTTATGAAATATGCGGTTACAGCTGAATCTGGGTTCATTGCAACTGCTATTCTATCTTTGGAGCGTTATTGAATATAATTTTCTGTATGAGTTGGTTTTGACGAGGTTGAATGATAAAAGTTCTTGCTACAGTTTCCATTTAATTGTTTTGAGCAGGTTCTCTTTCCAGATTCCATTGCAAGTAATAATGATTAGGTTCACCAACGGAAATTTTTCTAGTAATTTAGCAAACAATCAACAATTTTCAGACTGAAATTTGGATTATCAGATGGCATGTAAAAATTAGGACTAGCTCGAATTACTTTATTTCGAACTTTGGTATTTGGTAGTAACAATGTTTTGCAAGAACATAAATCAAGGGCGAGCCTCCCATAGAGTGAAAAAGTTATCACTGCTTCAAAGGAACTTGCTCTATCAGTGAGCGGATGCATATCAAATGCATCAGGAATATCTTCAAAATTGTCTTCATGACAAGCAAGTATTCCTTTATCACTCACGGTCGACGAGTTGAATTCGTTCGGTGTTGGTGCCTTATGAGGATATAATCCATTGGCGTTGTAAGCCACTGTATTGTTAAAAAATCTTCACAATTGGAGAAAAGAGACAGCAAGAGAATGTTTACATAAATTAAGTAAGGTTTTGGTTGCTGATCTGAATCATCCTTGGATTTTGCTTTATGTTCTGTTTTTTCTCTCTTGAAAGCATCAAACTACCTTTTCTTGAATATTTGAAGCTTTAAATTAAGTAGGGTATCACGCATATCTAAGTAGAGATTACGATTAGTTTCAAATTCAAAATCAAACTCAAAACTGCTTTCATCTTGATAAGTACTGGGGAACCCTTCTTGTGAGTAAGATGCCACAATCGTTTCCAAAACTGGGACTTTATCAAAACTCCAACGAAGAGTTTGTAAAACTCTATACAGAAATTGAATGACCACTTTGATTTATACTCACTTTTTTTGTAAAAATGTCTTAGCGAGAGCGACTGGTTTTATATCTATTTTTCGAGTAATCTGGTTCTTTTTGTTCCACGCTTGGATTTCTTTTTTCCACCTTCCAATTGTTTCCAAACTATTTTTGTTCCCGCATCTTTTGCACGTTTTGAGTTTTTTGCGCCCTCTAACAACTTCCCCAATCTCTGGAGCAGCGACTTCGAACAAATCTACTCAAATTCTTGTTGCAGCTGTGACTATTTATTTTTTTAAAGAAGGGGATTGCAGTTCTCTCAAAAGTTTGCGCAAGAGCACCAAAACTTTTTCCACGTTGTCTTCCATGTCCTCGAAAATGGGAAAATCAGCTAAAGTTTGAGCAACGATTTTGTATGGACTATAAATCGAAATTGACTAATCGAAATCTTGCAGAGCAAGAGAATAACTCGTGTAGTTCCTACGGAAAAAAGCTAGATTTTTTCGCCTATACAATCTCTTAGTTCTATCTTGATACCATGGGAAAAAAAATTTTAAACTTGTAAATGGTTGATATTTCATGTACTGTCCTGTAGATATGTTGTCTCTAGTTTTTTATTTAAGAGATTAAAAAAATTTTGTATCACCGACGTTTTTATATTCTTTGATATCACTATACGTCATCAAAAAATGTCTTCTTAAAATGTCGTAAAAATAGTGAGGCTAATATGGTTTTTTTACACTCGTTATAAATCCTGTTTGATTTTATGCTAATTTACAATCAAAAATGTGACTCAAATCATAACTTTGAATAAAAAACACTGAGTGATCCTCAGGTAAATAAACGGCTATCTTATGTGTAGTTTCATTTTCATAAACTTGTATTCCGCTTTAATCAAATGCAGGAGCACCTAGACGTTCTCGAATTTTTTTAATCATGGCTATAACTATAACAACTAAACTTGGATACAATCATGGTTCAATATCCATCGGTTCACTCTTCCTTTTCTCCTCAGAATTTTTTCTGCTACTTACGAATGTAAACTTTCCCTCAGCAACATTTTTGAACAAAGAAGGGTATGATTTTTCTAAAATAGCAACCTCCCATTTTCCTTTCAAATGTATTTGTCGGCTAGCAAATTTGTAAAGTAACTAATACTGTTATCCGGGTAACAGTTAAACGAAACGTTAGAAACTAGCTATACAGCAAACGAATCCATGACAATATTTCGATAGAAATTAAACTTAAAAAAATACCTTTAATCTGAACATTTATGTAAAGACTTACCTTTTCAGATTTTGAAAGGGATCCAAATGCCTCTTTTGCTTTGGCCTTCTTCTTGATAAATCAATTTTCGAGAAATCTTTTTTTGAAAACAAGCTAAGTGTCTTTGGCTTATTTTGTTATCAATGTTTGAACTCTGAAAAAACGCGAAAAAACATCAACAGCAACCAATAAATAAATGACTCCTAATGACAACTATTGATTTGACTCCCTAGTTTGTCCTCGAAAGCCAAGTCCAAACAACAAATTTCATTGATATATTTCGGGCTTCGGAAACGTCTGATTGGAGGACAAAAATTTTTAAATTTAGTTCTACTTTCCTTTTTAATAAACCGCTGGCTTTACCTAAGTTTCGCACAGAACCGTACGCCGCTCTATCCCTAAAACATATGTTGAAACCTACCTTTTCAAATTTTGGTCCAAATTCCTCTGACTTTTGCTTCGGACTTCTTCTTGATAACAAGTTTAGTTGGAATTTGGGTTCCTTCCAAAAAGTGTAAAACAAAAATCTGGAAAATCAGTACTTTTTCGCTTTAGTGCATACACAAAGTCTGCAATAGATTCTTTTGTATCTCGATTGTCCGATGTGATACTGTGTGACTGACTTAGTTTTGACTCTAGAAGATTTCAAAGTTAGATTAATAAGGTGCTTATTGTTACTCGTTTTCAACCTCGCATTTACAGCACTGTAAGTATAATCAAAGTCTTTTAGTACAATCACCTGTTTTTCTTGCTTTTTTCCCAAATTTTTTAAAATCAGTTCTCCTTTTATGCCTTGAAGTTTTTCTTCGTGTGAGTTCTGATATTTTTCTTCGATATTTTATTAGGGCTACTTTTCGGAGATCCTGTAGTTTTCCTCGTGGCAAATTTATTCCTCGTGTAGTTTTTGCATGACAAAATGGGCAGTATTTTTTTCATAATCACTGCTCCAGTTGATTTCATGAAGATGCTTCGTACACGCAGATTGAGATGTTGCTTTGAAATTTTTGAGTGGAAGAAAAGAACAGCCCACAATTCTATAAACTCCAATATATAAACTCCTAATTCTTTCACTATTTTGTTTTCAATACACTCAATATCTAAAACAACCAGACTCATGATATTCACTGTTTAAATTTTTGTTTGAAAAGACTAAGAATCGAACAATGCATACACTGTTGAAGCAAAAATTTAAATATAAAAACAGAAAAGCAATCTAGTCACATGACTAAGAAAACAAGAACTAGAAAATCTAGGTACAGTATAACAAAAACCAGGGCTCTTATTCGTATTAGACTTCACAGATCCAGCTGCATCATGAAGAACTGAAATAAGTCTGAACGCTTTGGAATTCGCAGAAAAATAATCCATACAAGAATTTCAGATTCAATTAGACCTCCAAAAGGAAATTTTTAGTCCATTACTTTCCAATTTATGTTCGGGTACAAAACAATACAGGTACAAAGAAAAAAAATATTCTTATTCTAATTGAAATACATTTACCTTAACCAACTAAAAAAAATCTGAGAATTTCATTCAATTTCTGAACGTTCATTTACTTAAGTGCATTCGTCAAAAAAGATACACATTTTTGAGCGTCTCGACATAAGACAAAACCGAGCGGATAAAAGCAACTGGTTGTTCATACTTCTTTTTTTCTAACTTTTTGATTGTTTTTCCAAGTGTTTTCTTTCCTACGATATTCTATATGATTCATTTTTTAATATCTGAACAATAACTTAGAAAAATGTTACGTCTTCCATTATGCAAAGTCCATTCAAATTGAAAAAATTGTAATTCTGTGTCCAAATCTTGCAATTTTGGTAAACTTCGAGATTTTAAATTCGTCAGTCAAAACTTTCTAGACTTTTCTTGTAAGACGATATGGAAAAGACCCAATTCACTTCGAACTTTAAAATTAGATTTCCAGAAAAACCAATGTTCCAGCTGATACAGCTCAGCTCAATAAAATTTTAAACAATGATCCAAGAAGATGAATATTTGAATTACATGACTATCATAACATCACTCAACGAAAATATCGAAAATTTCAGTTTTCAACAAACATCAAGACGAGCACATTTGTTCTTGACTTAATGCCGTAGAAAAAGTGATAATAAAATACAAAGAAAAAACTCCAAACAGAACGTGCAAGTTTCAAAAAAGAATAGTTGCGTTAAGGTTTCATTATCTTTTTGTAAAATCTCTCTCAAGATTCTGAAGTAAAGATAGCGTTGACCAACTTGTATTTTCAAACATTTATCAGGCAGTAGTTCGAATATTTTTTAAAAAATGTGCGCTATCATGAGTAAAATACGTAAAGTCTCTTTTTTAGTTTCAGTGCATACTACTGGCAGATTCATAAGTCTTAACTTTTGATCGAGTTCCTTGCCTCATTTCGATAAAATCAAAATCAAGTAAGAACCTAACAAAAATTCCAAGATTTTGTAAAACCACCTCTGTGAAAAATTGTTTAAGAAAGATTTCGATATCAATATCAATGTTGTATTCCAGCAAAAATCATTTTGTTTCATCAACTTTTCGTTTGAAAAAAAGTGTTCTTAAAATTTGTTTTTGCATTAAATTAATTCTTCTAAGAAAGGTTTTAGATGGAAACCCATAAATCAGAATTCCAGTGTTTATAACTGATTTGAGGTAAACATTATAGAAAAACATGAGAGATGTCTTGGAAATCAAAATTCACGCTTGATGGAGTACTGTTGAATTTTGCCGTTTTTTTGCATACTTGATCAATATGAGGAGTTAAAGTCAGTTTTTTATCAGTGAAAACTTCGACATATTCAAATTAACTGCAATCCTGTAATTTTTGCAATTAAATGTTAAGCTCTATCGGCGGACGCAATTTGCCAAAACATATATACAGGCGTTTGGAACTTTGAATGGATATTTTATCTACTTTGCACCAGTCGTCTGAACATTTTTATATCGTATCTGAAATTTGAACGCCCGGGGATTTGTTTTGTGGTTGCTCAAAAAGTTGTATCGTCCGCAAAAAGAGTAGCTTGCGAATAAGCCATTTGATCCGCAAGTTCGGCAAAACATAACAAGAAAAGTGGAACCAGATCTAAACTACAGTTTATTATTGGTTATAAATTGGATATTTTATAACTATAAAATACTTAATATTAACCAATCATAATCCATCTAACTAACAACCCACTTTTTTGTAAGTGCTGAAAATACTTGTAATTTCAGCACCAGAGAGAATTGAATTTAACTTACAAATAAGTTACCTCTCCAAGAGACCTTCTAGCTATCGCAATCAGCCAGTTTACTCTAGATCTACTGAGCCCAGCAGAGACTAGTTAAACACCCTGAGACTAGTAGATATAAGAGTAAGATTAGGATTGGTATTAGACTAAGAAGTTGCACGAATCTATCCGGCCGAAAATAAGATAGCTTGACGAGCAGACGGTGTACCCTATCCGAAATTACTCTGTGAGTTAAACCTCGGTCATAACTCATCTGGTGCGACCATAAGTGTTGAATAAGACCTTAAAAAACAAATTAGCTTAGAACTAACAAAATAGATTAGAAATAGACAAAAACATTTCCGAAATGTTACATGATAATAATTTAATTGAAATGTCTCCACGACTTAATAGATCAGAGCCGCTATTACGTACAATACGAGAACTACCAGGAATTGGAAGAAAACCTCGGACAAGAGACAATCTATGACTACGAAGAAACTTACCATTAAATTTCATGGTCGTACGGCAAAAGCCAGAACAAACTTTTATATTTAGAATTTTACTAGCAATGAATTTAGATTTTCATTTGCAAACATAAAACCTTGAAGAATAATCTTCAATGATTATTTCAGGCGCTATACAAAATTTACTTTTGTACAATAACGGTTGATAAAAACATCTCAAATCGTTTCCTCCAAAACTGCAGTAAGATTCAAAAAGATATCTGAAACATATATTTACTAAAAGAAAAACAAAAATTAGTTAACATGATCATAAATTATTAGTATATACAAATCATCATGTCATCTCCAGCTTCATCACCTAACCATAATAGCAATAATAAAACTACTAACATCATCAAAAACCAAACTTTCCATCAATAAAACATAAAATTTTTTTAAAGGCTTATCCTAAATTTTATTTTTATTTAACTTAAATTTCTCAGCACCTTAAATACAGATCATCAAGGCTTTCCTTGGATCTCCTTAAATACCTAACTTAATTCATTTTATACCATTAAAATTTATATCTGATCATCAAGGCTTATCCTTGGATCAAATAAAACAATTTTGTTCTCCCCCACCCTATTAATAAAGTGTCTAACGACCTCAAACGTCGATTCACTATCCAACCCTTTCAAAGACCCAGGACTAATAGAAATTTTTCAAATCCCTCTAACTATTCTAGTTAGGCTAAACAGTGAAGAATTTTGGTTATTCATCCTTCACTTGACCCCCCTCTTACCTGACCCAGGCTAAATCTTAATTCATAGTTAGTTTAAAATAGTACCTAACGAACTACTCGCGTTCTAATTATAACCGAACCTTGTAGATCGATTTACTATTCTCCAACCCTTGAACACAATCACTACCCCTAAATAAAATTAAGTAAGTTAACACCTTAACTTAGAATAGTCACGAGAAAGTAACAGTCATATACTTTTCTCTCCAACCCTGAATAAATAAACCCGAGTGAGGCTAACCAAAAAATCGTAAGGACTAACAGTCTAGGATATTATATTCACAAATAAAAAACCTTGCATCCTTCATCCTAAACCTTATGTCACTGAACAATTTAGGAAATAAACAAACAATCGTATTACAAAATTGCGAAATAAATAACGAAACATACGATCTCGTAATCACACCACACAAACAAACGATGGGATACATTCGAACAAAACGACAAACAATAAAAAGGAAAATTATAAGTAAACAAAGACAAAATATAAGGAAAAGATTTTCAAAGGAGAATAAAAAAGATATACAAAATTGAACCAGTACGTTTATACAATTGGAACCAACCAATCAGACACATTGAACATTACGCACTGACAGTTATAAAACGAAAAATTGAGCCAAAGTCCAAGTGATGAAAGTCCAGACGAAAATTCTGTTTTGCCATTTCTCATAAATTCACTCACTGAAGATAGAGGACAAATACAATTTTGTACTAACTTAATTGCAAATGTGTTTGAACAAGGAATCAGCCCATGTAAAGCAGAATTCCCAAAATTAAAAATCAAAAGACAAATTATCGACCATTATTTAAAATGAATATGTAACCTAACACAACCATATAGAATCTACACCATAGAACTCAGTACAGAAAGTAAATTCCATATCAAACATGTTATTCAAACAGACGATGTTGACATCGAATTTTCAAAAGTATTCGCAGAATACATCAAAAACATACAACACCAAAATTCACAGAGAGCAAATTCAATATTCACTAACGATGTTTTTTCACTAATATAAAATTATATATCCATATTAGAAAAAATAGGAACTGAAAGTACATCACCAGTTCAAACATCAAGACACACGAATGTAAAAAATGAAATTGCCGCATTTTCAACATTTTCAAATACAATCCGTGAAACTTTTTCAAGCAATGAAATTTCACAAAATGGTAAACACGATTTTCAAGAAATCTTAGCATGGTTCATAATTAATTATTTTACACATAATATTGATTTAATTGCACAAGCAAGAAAAAATTTTAGACCTCAAAGTACCAATGACGACACTGTCATTGCAGAACAATCAGATTAAATTGGGGACCCTGAATGGTCTCATCCATTTTTTCTGAACATTCCAATAGACATCTCAAGTCAAGCAATCAGTACGATTTCTATTCACAAAGACTATGTAAAGGTATTTCCACTTACAATAGATGCAACACCTTTAATCTATAATTCATTTTTAACTGATAGAAGACAAAATAATAGCTTAAATTCAACCCTTGTACAACAAGAAAATTTGAATGGAACTAGAAACCTTAAACAACAAGATATTCAAACACCATCACATTTTGTAAATGAAGAAGTAGTTGAAACAATAGTAGCAACTACACAACAAAGTATTGCACCAGTACAATCAAACCCTACAACACCAAAACCTAAAAATTAAACATTATCACAAGTAACATTGCAATCTACGGTTAAACCCTCGGTTGCTCCAAAATATTCACATATGGATTATCAGACATATAGACCAATGACAAAACCAACACACAGACAAAGAACAATCACTAGAAGTAATTTCGCAGAAGACAATTATAATTATGTAAATCCATCGAAAACAACTCATCCTCCCCGTATACATAAGCAAAATCATTTATTTTCACAAAAGTCGAATTTTCCAATGACATCAACAAATTCAGTAAGCTTTCATGACTATCCACATTTCTCTCAAGATCATCCATTTATCCATTTATTATAATTATCCATTTTTCCAACAAAATAAGAATAAACAACAAACACCATATTACACATCAAATTATTTATCTTCAGATGATGACGATTATTATCAACCAGATACTTTTGCACCATACACAAAAGAATATCGTACACAAAAACCTCGACAAAATCAATTATCTCAAAATATAAAATATCACCCACAAAATTTAGCTAATACACAAAGCTATCAACCGATGAATATACAAAATCAACCAATCACACAATCCTATCAACCAGCACAATCGCAAAACCCAGCCATTATGCATTCTTATCAACCAACACAAATGAAAAATGAAATACCACTACCATATTATTTACAACAACACGAAATAACACAAAATCAACTTACAAAATTTTTACAAACGCTAAATGCCGCAGAATCACTACAAATGACAATGAAGCCATAACTAACTAATGGATCGATCATCAATAACATCAAATAAACCATTGATGGTATTTACAGGTACAGACCCTGAAAACTCTGTAAAAGATTATTTAAATACAGTCACAGCAAATCTAATTTTAAATACAGGAATTGAACCAATTAATACGCCACTTCACCAAAATTGGATACCTAGACGCACAGCGTTAATATAAACAACACTTGATGGCGCAGCTCAAAAATGGTTTTCAGTTTTACCTATAGATATAAAAACAGATTGGAAAAGGTTCACACAAGATTTTTCAAAAATGTTTGACTCTGAAAGAAATAAACAACATCAGAGAGTTTTATGTAATGAAATTCGCAGACTACCAAACGAAACAATTAAACAATTGGCAGTTCGAATCGAAACACTAGTTCGAAAAGCATATTCACTTAACATCCATGATTATAAAAACACGAAGATGACAGAAATTTTAATGATGACTCTAACACCCCAATTAAGGAAAATAGCTATTAAAAAGAGAGCATCACATCCCTCCTTAATTCGAGAACCAGATTTAGAATTCAAAAAACTAGTTGATAAACTAGAACAAGCAGAAATTACAATGAAAGTCGAAGAAACAGAAAATCTTAAACTACAATACGTCATTAGAATCGAAACAAATACTACACATATAAACAGCATACAAGATTCAGATGTAGATCTAACTGGAAAAATCACTGAAATTTTAAACATATGTGAGAAAAACCCAAATTTCAAAGGTAAACCATCTTTCAAAAAATGGTGTATTTATTGCCGAAGATACGGACACAGTATTGCCGAATGTAGACAAAAACAACAAGATAACCAAAACAAACCACAAAAAAAAACAAAGAACCAAATAAATCATACTATCAATACTTGAAAAGAGACCAAAATTTACCAAACAAAAAAATACATAGTAATAACAGCTCTGGTAAACCACTTCCAAATAACTCAAATTACTCAAGAAACCAATAACCCTATAATTCTAGTTATAGAGGTAGATCACCAGAACAAAGAAATTCACGAAACTTCTCACGAAATAGATATAGTCGATCAACTAGTCAAAACAATCAGTATAGAAATAACTATTCACGCTCAAATTTAAACAGAACAGAATTGTTTGATACCAGTTCCCATTCAAATTCTAGGAGGAGACACTATTCAAACGATAGATCACGAAACTCATCATACAATAGAAACAGAAACTATTCAAACAATAGAAATAGGAGTTATTCCAATAATCGAAATCAAAGTTACCAAAACAGTAGATCAAGAAATAATTCATACAACAGATCCAATTATCAACGAACAAATAACAACAACTTCCATAATAGATCACGAAATAGTTCACAAAATAGGAATCCAAACTACCACAATCAAAAAAGGATTTATTTTCAATCTCCTCATAGAAATAATTATCGCTAATCCATTTCCCAAAACAGATATAGAAGCAATACACCGAAACATCAAAGACAATTTAATCAGGTACAAACAACTGAAGAAACAAATTCAGACCCTTCTGGTATCGATTATACAGAAAGGACAGAATTACAATTAAACCACATTAATTGTGAATCAACAGACAGCGAAAGTGATACAAATAATACTATCTCAGTTAATATGATCACAACTGAAAATGATTACAAACCTATTATATATGAACAACCTTTCACTTCACACATTTACGAGTTTCTAGTTCCTAGTTCCCAGGAGAACAATGGAACAAAACAAAATCTTAAACAAACCATTTAAACAAACATTCCACATAACAGATATAAAACACAATATCATTGGCATACCATTTATTACTCAGTATATTCCCACAATAAATATTTTAAATAGTAAACTTCATATAGAAGACAAGTACACAAGAATGAAAAATACATCCTTAACATTTTTTCAAAGATTAAACAAACAACCACCATTTTTCTCTAAAGTTTACCCTATATACAATCAGCAATGAAAATATCTGAAACCACTATCAGGAAATGTATATAACTTTTACAAGTAATAAACGAGTTCACCAATATGATAAAAACCGAAATAAACAACATCTCTTTATGTCAGATCTTGAATTTAAAACCATCCATAAAATTTTTAGAAAAACAATCTCATCCATAAAATACATGAAACAGTCAAACTGCGATATTATTTCGTTACACGTATATAACAATTCACCATACCAGATAACATTACCTCTAGGACTCTTAGGATACTGTGAAACAAATGCCATAATTTTACCCACAAACGAAAGAGCATATCGAGTCAATAATATATTACAATTACTAGACATATGTCAATCAACAATTCATGATGAAGAATTATCAATAAATAATATAATAAACAATAAAAAAAAGAAACACAGATTATTTCACAAAAACACCATATTTTAAACCAACCTTTAAAATACCACATTATACAGAAGAACAACAAAAAATTCTAACAATGTTGAATTTTCAACATTCTCAATTAACACAAAACGAATTCGACAAATTAGCCAAACTGTTATTAAAAAATCCAACAGTTTATGCAATATCAAAATTCGATGTCGGAAAAATTAGTTCACCACTACATTTACCTTTAAAACCTGACGCAATTTTCAAAAAACAAAGAGCAAGCAAAGTACCAATGCACTTAAAAGATAAAGTAAATACACTACTTGACAATTTAGAACAATATGAAATTATATCTCCAGTAAATAAAGAAGAACAAACAAAAGGTAACACCTTTATCAACCCAGTTATCACCCTAGCTAAAGGAGAATCAATAAAAATTGTTCTAGACTCTAGATATCTCAATTCCCTAATTGAGGAGTCTAAATGTAATTGGCCCATAGAACCAATTCAGGTAATTCTAACAAAAATAAATGGTAAATTTTTCACAACCGCAGACATGAATAGTGCATATAATCAAATTCCATTAGACGAACAATCACGAAGATTAACACAATTCGTTATTGGAAATCAACAATACGAATTCAACTGAATATTGTATGGAATATTTATAGAACCATCAGCTTTTTCAGCTTTTATGAGTTAAATTTTTAGACCAGTTATACTCAAGAAAAATGCAATCACACATTTAGACGATGTTTTCATGCAATCACAAACTAAAGTTGAAATGTTTATAATTTTAGAACAGTATCATCAAAAACTCAAAAATGAAAATATGAAAGCAGCCCCAGATAAATCACATTTTTTTCTAACACGCGTAAAGTTTTTTTGGACACATTATTGAAACCAACACTATAACTCCATTAAAATCACGTAAAGACGCAATTCAAAATTTTCAAACACCCACAAATAAAAAGAAAATCCAAGAATTCCTTGGAATGTTAAATTTCCTCAGTAAATATGTATTTAAAATGCAATTATACTTAAGACCTTTCTATAACATCCTTAGACAGCAAAACAACTTTGAATGGACTACTGAACATCAAACACGATTTGACGAAATTAAAAAATTGGTAACGGAACAAATATCAAATACAATCCCAGATCCAAATCAACCATTCTATGCAATGTGCGATGCTTCAAATTTTGGCATCGGCGCAGCATTACTACAATCACACAGTGGAACAAATAAGATGAATCTTACATCAGCAAATTTTCGCTTATTTACACAAGCCGAACTACGACTCTCTACTCTTATGAGAGAATGCACAGCTAGAATATACACACTTACAGAATATAAATTTCTGATACTTGGATCAAAACATCCAACAGTTTTTTTTACGGATCACAAACCAATTATATTTCTTTTTACACAAAAATCGAATCCAAACCATCGAATTTACAGATTTCGATTAACTTTAATGAAATTCCCAAATTTACATATAAGTTGGACAGCAGGAAAAAATCTTGCATTACCAGATACACTAAGTAGAAATACACCACCTGAATTACTCACTCGAAAAACTACAGTTGAAAAACCACAAAAGATTAAATTTTTCACCTTGCAAAAAATGAAACATCACCACGACTAGAATGTTAATATGCAGTAAAAACCGTTATGGATCAATCACAAATACACAATTTACAACATTTTCCACTTTAGTTAGATTGTCAAAACAATCACTATGAAGTCGATTTATTAGGTACACCCACATTTAAACCAATCCCATATTCACATTGGATAAAAAATAATACTCACCAAAGGCAAAAAAGCAACAGCCACACAAAAAAGAATCCTTCCCTTTAATAGAAAAAGAAAATCTAACTGACATATTAAATTTATCAGGACCACCGACAACTGATTTAAAAGACACAGTAAATCAAGTTTTTAACCTTCATGACCCACATGACACAATTCCCCTATCAAAAATAGAAGTCGAAAGTATTTTTTCACCACCAACAGAGAAAATCACACCACAATTATTACAAAAATACCAAAATTTTGACCCTGTTATTAGACAACTCAAACCATGGCACAAATATAAAACAAACCCAGCAAAAGCTGATACAACGATATTAGGAAACAAAAAACTCCTTCGATACAATAGTAAATTCAATAATACTACTATAAATTAAAATACAGATCTTTTAGAATATCAAACATCCGATTTTAAAGTACCCTATCTTCCCCTCAGCATGATGTTGATAGCATTCAACATATCAAACACACAAAATACAAAAGGACACTCAGGATCAGAAAAACATATTCAAATTTTACACAAAATTTTTACTTCCCAAACGCACGAATTTGGAGTAAAGTATTATGCAATAATTGCATAATATAACAATTAAAAAAACCTTACCCAAATCAATAACAAATAGCACCAAAACAAGACTTTAAAGGCCAAAGTATATATTTCAATCATAAAATTTCATTTGACACAAAAGGATCAATTTCACCAACCTCCGAATTAAAGTCCTATATTATGGTCATTTTTGATGCATTTACGCACTACGTAGCACTCAACCCAGTACCACATTGTCATTCTTATTACGCATACACAACACTCTACGAACATTGGATAGCTAAATTCGGAATACCCGAAATACTAGTTACAGATAATGGCACAGAATTTATAAATAATGAAACCATCACATTATGCCACTTATATAACATCAAACATAAGCCACGTACATCTCATGCACCATGGACAAATGGATTAGTTGAAGGTATGAGCCGTTCACTACAAGAATATCTTCGATGTATCATAAATGGAAATGATACAAGATACACTGAATGGTCAGCAGATGTAAAATTATTCCCCTTATCTTATAATTCACAAATCACAACAACCCTAGGATTGTCACCATACGAAATGGTTTTTAATCAAAAGCCACGAAAACCAATTATGTTCACAGCAAATGCCCATAAAAATACACAAGGATATTGTCAACCAAACAAAGATTCAATTTGTTATAATCTACCATGATGAGGACCACTTTCATCATCCACAAATTTTGAAATTAGCTTCCGGTACACATACCGGATGGATTTTAAATAGAGATGAAAAACATAATGAAATATACCAAAAAGTAACAAAGAAATTGTTACAAAGGCAAAACATAAATAACCAAATTAATTCACGCTTCATACCAGCCACCGATTTAAAAATTGGAACATTTGTTGTAGTACCCATTTTTATTACACAAAAAGGAATATCCAAAAAACTACAACCACTTCGAAAAGGACCATATCAAATAATTGATAAACTTAATGAAGTAACATACAAACTTACTGACTCTTACCTTATTATCCAAAAGAATACGCACTCCGCGATATAACTCAATTATATTGTTTCACAGGTTTACACATCGTTCAAAATCATTCACAAATAGAAGAAAATCAAAACGTTATTACCACAAAAAATAAAAATACAATTCAACAGCAAAATGTAGACCCTCAAAAATCAAACCTACCAGAACCAAAAATAACTCAGAAAGAAAGAAAAAATAGAAAACTGACAGAAAAAATCTTACCACAGGATCACCAACAAAAATCCGAACATAGAGAATCATCACGTCTTAGAAGTCAAAAACGAAAAAACTATAAGACATTCATTCCACAATCTGAAATATTAAAGAAAGTTGAATTTCAGAAACAACTTTAATTTAGATTACCGTAAGCATTCTTTTTAATCACTTTAAACTTAAACATTTCTGAAAAACATGCTGAAAATAACGTCGATCAATTCTAGTTCAAATTCAGCCAATAGAAATCGTTCAAAATTGCCACCTTTATATCTCTAACACAAACTCATTAGCCGATAGATATTAATCTCCAGGCATATCTCAAACTATAACTTTACAACCTCCAGGTCAAAAATAAGCAACTTGCTAAAACTTGACAACTAAAATAAACATTAATTCAATATTACAACCCTCCCTTATCAGATTATGCAAAAATTAACAAAAAATCCCCCAACCAAAAATGGCAAATTAGCCTAAAGTGAAAAATACCCATGTTCATTTGGCCTAAGGTACAAATATTTCAAAGATACCCCCACTTACCCAACAAATAAAAACAAAACTATGAAGACCTCCCAAATACCATAAAAATACATCCTCAACAATTTTTGACTAAACCCAACCCACTTGTCAAAAAATCAATAAATAATCAAACCACACTTGAATTTCGCCTCAAAACTTTAAAAAATATTCGACGAAACAAATTATTTCTTAAATGCTTTTTTCCATAACAGTTGATCACATAAAACAAAAACTTCAAAACCTCTCCACAAAACTTTTCACTCTATTTAAATTTTTGCTATTCTTTTTCATTGAAACTTTTGAATCTCTAATAATCCTTTCTATAATTTTTTGCAATCTTTTTTTAAATTTTCTACTTCCGATTTGAAATATATCTCCAAATTTTCCAAATCCTTGACCACATCTACAGGTACGAACACATAAAATCTATTTAAATGATACGAACCATTTTTAGTCGAAAAGATATTTTTCTTTATTCATAGTTTTTCTTACATTTTTAATACCCCTAATCATGACAATGTGCAAAAGTATAAAAAAGGCAATAGTCACATTCGTCTTAGCAACTATTCTTTTGATACTTTTTATTGAAGAATTTTACAATAAACATAAATTTTCCCAATAAGAATTAAACACTCAAATAACTTTTCAAAATTGCTAATCAACCACCACCAAACCAGCCCCCACCAACAACATCCCAAGAAAGTCCAATAACACCTACAACTACCAATAATCCCCCACCATCAACTCGAATTTCTTTTCAAGACAACCCATACACTTTTGAAGAACGACACGCACGATTATCTGAACCCTTAGATCCAGTTCATCGCCAAGCACCTTTAAGTGAACCAATATATAATTTATACCCCGCCTTGCAGCAAGATCTTAATCGAGTAAGACATATAAGCCAAAATCAAAACACACTTGAAATAAATAGACAAATCATACACCCAAGAAGAAATAGAAAAATTCAAACCCCCAGAGTTCATTTTAACATACCCCAATCACAGACACCAACTACCTCAGAACTTTCAAGTAGTACACTAACAGAAACTCCCACATTTTCCTCACAACAAAGCATCTCAAATATCCCATCAGATTATTTAGATTCAACTCCAACATCAGAACAAATTCGAGAAAATCCTTTTAACCCTCCAGATACCACCGAACGACCACCATATTGGTCAACACACTCATATACTCAAGGTGAACCAAATTTAGTGAATAAACCAATAGATATTTCTTCTGATACAACATTATCATCTCTACCAGAAACACTTTCACTTCCATCAACACCATCTTTAAGTCAAATTTCATCAAAACTTTTCCCCCTAAATTTAACCACCAATCTCGACACCAGATACCAAGAACAATCATCGACAAATACCCCTCTACGATTAGATTGGAATAATTTCGTAGCACCTCCCCCACTATTTGGACAACCTCAAGAAAGTAGCCGACTCCACAGTTGGGCACTAAATAGATTACAGTACAGACAAGAAATTCACAAAGATAATCAAGAACACAACATTCAAATACTCCAACAAAATAGTTTCCAATTAAAATTTGAAATCACAGTCAGACTTAATAATATTGTTCAACACCGTTTTCCTCTAAGCCCACCAAACATAACAGCTCAATCTTTACATCCCCCATTTATAACGACTGAAGTCATATATAAATACGACAGATATATCAAAAACAAAATTGGATATATCACTTGTTATAACCCATATTCAGGATTATCATACACATGTATATTCTAAAAATATTAACATTTCAACACATCCTTTTTCTAATTTTTTTCCAAACAAAACACAAATCCAACTCCCCGCACAGGACCTCAGGATTTGTTAGTAACACACTACGATTGTGAGGAAAATGAACAAAAACGCTACACAAATATGCAATAAACCAAGTAACACAATGCGAATCAGAACCACAAGCTATAGAAACAACAAACATAGTAGCAACATTATACTTAAAAGCCCGAGTAACAACACTTACAGGCTATAAGTTTACAGCAACATTTTCTGAAAAGAAAGTACATTGTTCACAAGTTTCAAATGGAAATAAAAACCGACTTGATCACGAATCAATCTATCAAAGTAATATAGAAAGACTTTTACATCTAAGCCCCGAAGACTGTAAACACTAACTACATCAGACGCTATTCACGATGTTTTCCCTCACGGCTTTTTCCCCGACGACAAAGGTAAGTATGAATTTAATATTTTAAAACTAACTAATTTAAAATAAAAACTAACCCTTCTTCATATTTAATTTACATTTTCTTTAGTCTTCACCCATGATCAGCTACAACAAGAAGAAAAAAAAATAAAAATGCAGACTCTTTTTTCAGAATAAACTCTATTAAACCTATAGCACTAAATGATGCAGTAAAATTCGATTCGAAAGCAATAAATTCATCTATGAATTATTTCCCTGAATGTAGTAAAAATCATTACGATGATAATCAATTCATAATTTTCAATCCCCACAAAGCAGTAAAATTTAAACTTAAAGTAGTAAATTTATACAAAAAATGCAGTACTAACCTTTTATATATCTTCTGTTTACCCGCACAAGAGTTCTATCGACAATCGCACAACTCGCCTACGAAGAATTGTTTAAAATAATGAATTTTAAGTTTTAATTTTGCACTAACAACAACTCAAACAAGCAATAGCAAGTTTCCAACTTTCCTTTAACCCGGTTGGAATGGAATTATATAATAACCAAACTAACCAATGCAGCTAACTAAACACCATAAACCACAAACTAACAGCATGACTAAGAAAAGAACACCGACGGTACCCAAACCGGATTAAACCAGCTTAAAACTGGATAATTTATTTTTTGAAGACTATTACCAAGTCTAAAAAAGAAATAATAAAAAAAAAAGTCGCAAGACAAACCCAAACAAAAAACAATTTGATTTTTGAGAAAAGGACACAACCAAAGTAACAAAAGGAAAACTAGAAATAATATAACAAAAACGTTAGCACAAAACAGGACCCCTTAAAAAACCAGCATGAAATCATGCTCCCACTCCTGGCCTAACCCACCAGAGAGGACGTCCTGAGCATGCTCTATAGCCGGCCTAACCCACCGTGCTACATCCACGCTTTGTGACCACATCAAATTTTTGACAAGAGGTACTCAAGGGTGAAAAACTCTTAAAAATAACTGAACTAAAACTAAAACGCTTTTGCGAAAACAATTAACCAAAATCATAACTAAAAAATTAAATTAACAAAATTTTAAAAAATGTAAATTATTATATGCAGAACATAGATCGCGAACAACCGCAAAGACGAGCATCCAAAGACTAGGCGACCACATCACACTCAACCTACAGAATGGCTAAACACAACCGACATGCCGCTCACAATCACGACTCAAAAAAGGATTTAGAGTACGACTTGACTTCGCAGAAAAGGACTTCATTGAGTCAGACCAATGACCACCTCGATGTTCAAGTATACGTACAGATCCGAGTTACAAGGCATTTCCTCCAAACACGATCTTCACGCCTTTCCCAGACAAGAGTGATACTCGATCAGTTCTCCACCCAAGCAGAACAAACAATCATAGCCAACCAATTTGAAATCAGATCGATTTCACCGGCGGTCGCAGCCATCGTCGAACAAACAAACTAACAACTTCCTATCGACGACTCCAGCTTCCTGGAGCTTTCTTCTCCAAGAAAAAAACAAGAAATGATGCTCGCCAAATACCAACGACCATCATCCATCCTTCATTACAGATAGAAGATAAAAGATTCAAAACTCTGTAAACCCCGGATGGGTGGAGCCAGATCTAAACTACATTTTATTATTGGTTATAAATTGGATATTTCATCACTATAAAATATTTAAAATTAACAAATCATGATCCATCTAACTAACAACCCACTTATTTGTAAGTGCTGAAATTACTTGTAATTTCAGCACCGGAGTGATTTGAATTTAACTTAGAAATTAGTTACCTCTCCAAGAGACCTTCTAGCAATCGCAATAAACCAGTATACTCTAGATCTATTGAGCCTAGCAGAGACTAGTTAAACACCCTGAGACTAGTAGATATAAGAGTTAGATTAGGATCGGTATTAGACTAAGAAGTTTATCCGGCCGGAAATAAGATAGCGTGACGAGCAGACGGTGTACCCTATCCGAAATTACTCTATGAGTTAAACCTCGGTCATAACTCAAAAGCAATGGTCCCAAAATTGACCTCTGCGCAATTCCTCAGGTGACAGTTTTTATAGAACATACACGCTTATCTGATATTACAAGAAACGTCCGATCTTCTGAATAGGATTTAAGAAATTTCAAAAATTACAACGGAAACAATAGTATTCTAGTTTTGTCAATAAAATTTTATGATCAAGAAGGTCGAAAATCAAAAAAGGGCTAAGCCGAATGTTATTTTTTTCAATGAACCAAATTATCCCTTTAAATTTGATTTTTTTCCAAACTTTGCTGAATACAGGAGAGAGACTGATCGGTTTATAGTTGTTTGGATCAGATTTATATACTGATTTCCACAAGCGAACTACATTAGCAATTTTTAATGTAATTTTTGCTCTTTAAATTATCTATTGAACTATCATATTCCTATTTGTCAATTGGTGCAAAAACAAAAGACTTTTCAAGGCAAAAAAAAGTTTGATGGCAGCAGAACGTTCTTGAATTGAGGAAATCAATGTCTTACTAATACTAGCAAAGAAGTTTCCAAATTTTTTCACTTTTAGTTCCATGTTACTTCTTAAAATATCTCGAGATGTCTTTACTTTCAAACTGAAAAGTTGTAAGCTCATTGAAGAAAAATTAAAAAGTGATTGAAGAAAAAGGTTACGCTAACCTTCGAAACTCATGTTTTATATAATCCCTCAAACAATTTGAACATTCAATAAATAAATTCAACAAAATGAAAACAAGTTATCGACTATCAGTTTGATTTTACATCCGGTTTGTAGTGAAATAGAGTAGATAAAATAATATTCCATGCGAAAGTTACGAAGTTTACATAAGTTACTCTAAATGCTGGCTTGACAAAATAAAAGTTGGCGAATTGAGCAGCCGGCCAAATGCACAAATCGAGGGCGTAAATTGGGATGAATTTCTGTTTGCACTCTTTCACTGATTGTGACCAATTGTTTCCTTCTACATATGCCAGACATGTGATGAATGTCAGGTAAAGAGGGACTGCGTTCAACTGGTCGAAAAAGATCTTTGCGCCGATTGTTTTGAAGGCTAAACCTAAAAGCAGCAATCAAATATAAAAATGATAGATAAGACCAAGTTAACACGACCAACCCCCCCCCCCCCCCCCCCCCGCAGCAGTTTTGGGGGATGATAACTTTACTCTAAGTGGGAATTTTCAGCCAATCAAAATCGAGCATTTTACATGCAGCGATTAGCTAGCTAATCTAATGTTAATTGAAGGATGTTAACTGATTCCATAGATGAAATACTTTGTTCCATTACTATATAAAGCCGTATAGGCTGTATCACAGAAAAGATCAAATATTCGACCCCCTCAGGGATTCGAACCCCTAACCGCCCAAACGCTCCCCCATTTGGTAAAAGTTCGAATGCAATTTTTTGGTCAACTAACGCCTTTGGCACCAATGCACCTAGTTTACCCAAAGGCAACTGCTAACAAGCACACCAAGCTCAAGACTCCCAAAAAAACTACTTCAAAGCGACTGTTCAGCCCAGAGAAACTTTTGTTCTCTTGCATCTGAAAATTTTATTCTATTACTTGAAAAGAACTTAGTTTTTTCTACGCCATCTGGCGTTAGATAGTCGACGATTTTTCAAATCAGAAAGCAACTTTTGCGGAAACTTGGTTAAATATAGAATTTTAGTTATATTTAGGTGCTTTATTTATTTAAGAGAGCTTGGAAATTCAGCATTCATTTTGGTCGACCTAAACGTTTATAAAACATAAATTCGCAGAGAAAATTTGCCTCTTTCCTCAAGATCTGAAGCGTGGCGGGATAAAAAAAAAACGAAAAGAAAACTTTAAATTGTCCTTTTAAAGTGTTGTCGCAACATTCAGGGCTTTCGTAACTTTGATATACTAGGAGTCAGGGGCGGATCTAGGATTTTTTCGAGGGGGGGGGGGCGGATTTTCACGACCTTTTTTGACGACCTTTTTTTTTTTTAGGTCGACCAAATTGATTTTTCGAGCTCTCCCAAAGCACTGTTTTGCCCCTATTTTTGGTAAATTTTCTGCGCCGCAGGCAAATTTTTGAAAAAACAGTCAAAAAAGCCGTTTTTGGGCACTTTTTGAAAAATTTTGACAAAAAAATCGCGTTTTTTTTGGCGCGCGCTCCCCCTCAAAGTTAGTATATATTGGCGCGGAAGGCGTTTTTAGAAAAATTTTAGGGTCGGTCGGCAAAAAATGGATTTCTTAAAAAGTACCAAAGGGGGGACCCTTTGGGTCGGCAGGGGGTCGAATCCCTGAGGGAGGGCGTAGCCCCCCCCCCCCCCCACTAAATCCGCCCCTGCTAGGAGTCTCGCTTAGATGAGGCTAATTTGGCCATTTTTACTTTGCCGACATCCTATACTCTATATCATCAATTGAGCCTGGCAACCTTTGATGCGGAGTGCCAAAGCTGCGTAGGAAATCTTTAAGCTTGGCTCTCAAAAATTATTATAGTAAAAATAGTTGAACAGCGCAGGATGTTCCTGCCTTTGTTTTGTTTCAACCCGAATTGAAATATTACCAGAAATTTATTTTAGACAAGCAAACTTAATAAAAAGTTTAATATTCGATATTTTACCATCATGACTTAACCGCTGGATTTTTTTACCATCATGACTGGGTTAGTGTAAACTAAGTAAATTATACAGAGGGCGGGGGACTTTTGACTTTAAATGCTTCTGACCTGGCAGTCTTCTGTCCAGAACGAGGTAGAACCCAGTCTGCCAGGGACTGATGATGAAACTCATACTCGCCATCCGCACAGCCCTCTGCAAATCAATCTGACCTTTGACCCCTTCTTTATGACCTTCAACTGAACTGATCGTCTGCTGTGACAGTTCAATCTTCTGGGCGGCTATGTCTCCCATGAAGTAGAGTGCGAAAGAAGAGGCAGTGTTTGTGACCCACAGCAAGCGACCTGAGAATGCCTTTCTCCATGCCATTAATAACCAGAGGTTTATAACTAATAACTTGATTATCACAATAACGCTATACAAAACGATTTCTGTACACCGAAACCTCCAATGAGCTCCAATTAACAATTATTTTCAATTAACAAATAGAAGTCAAAAACAAGTAAGGAGTAAAATTAAAGTGGCTAAGAGCTTCAATAACGAATATGCTATATTTCATACCTGGATCCAAAATTAAATCTTACACTTCTTACAAGCCTCAAATTACAATTTTCTACAATTTGTGGAAAAAAAATTGAACTGATCTTCTTCAGAAAAAAACACCAATTCTTGGCAAGTAATTTAAAAAACTTCAATTGGACTATCAAATTAAGAAGCCAAAATAAACGAGCAACTTGGTGTGATGGCTAAACTGACTAAGAACTGGACTAGATTGAACTTCAAGATTGAACTTCAGCATTTACGAGTGGCTCAGAATCAATTTTAACTAATCACCAGCAACATTTTATACCCGTATCAGGTGCAAGCCTTTAACATCCAATTTTAAACCTTCATTCTGACGTTCATTCTAATTTGTAAGACAAAAGTAATACCAAAGAGTGTCCAGAAAAGAAATGCAAAATCTAACCCCTTATTTTTGGGTACTTTGGGGTAATTCAGTTGACGTTGTGGAAAGGAAGGCGCTGATGAAAAAAGGAGAACTGGTAGCGCAATGCGGAAACACAGTAAATGACTGTGTCAATTTCATTAGCATAAAGTATCTGCAAACAGAACTCGATTGATGAAGATTGACGCCATTGACGCAGACCGTAATTTGATTAAAATCTTGTTGCTGTTTTCGATGACTGTTGAAAAAGTCTTTTTTTCTAATGATATTTAACAAGAACTCTATATATTATCAAGTGCACAGTTTCAAGTTGCATCTTCGAACTGGGCCAGCAGGAAATCGAAGCATTAGTTGCGAGATAAATTATGAACTGTTTGCTAGAGATTATATACAATGTAGCTTATTTTCTAAAAAGAACTTTTATTTTGAACGCGTGTGGTATATTATTATAAGTCACCAGATAAGAGTTTAAGCCAAACACCGAAAGTGCAAGTCACTCACAGCAGATTGAAAACTTCAAAAACTACGATGAAACGAGTGGACAAAATTAAAAGCAAGCTCATTTTTATGATCGCTTGAAGGACAGTTTGTAGGACGATTTAAGACAAACTTCACTGAAGAATTCGAACAACATTTTACATCGACAAAAGTAAATAAACTCAGCTATCCTGTGTGAAAGGATCAATGTTTTCAGGTACTTAGTATGGGATTCCCGGTCTGAAATTGCCAGTTTTCACCATCTGGATTAGGTTTCCCTATCGGCGTGATTTTTATTCAAAGCGAAATAAAAACAAAGATAGCCAGTTACTGTGCAAGTAGCACAGAATGTTTAGACCATAAACTTTTTTTAAAAATATATCAAAAACACTATTAGTCATAGTAATATAGGCAATTTGGACAATTTTTTTCCAAAATTTGTAAAAATTACTAAATAAACAAAAATCGATAAAAAAAATTAAATATCTTTTTTTGATATTTTTGGTTCTCAAAATGGCGCAAAAAACCAACTTTACTTGCTTCAAACTAACTTTTCAGGGCTTAATTTAAGCATAAATAAGCCGCTGTAAGCCTGCTTGCCCGATTTGTTTGCTCAAAATTGAATTGAAATCAAAAATTTTAAAACAGTGTTTCTCGATACTGAGACAACTTTTTGAAAACGTTTTAATGTCGTTTGAATCAAGACTGAAAGGGCTTCAATTTGGAATACTACTCACCCATTCCAATGAAAATTTTTAGTACTTGACTTTGCGCAGAAAACAAAAGTAAAACTAACTCGCCCCCGAAGACAAAGTTCCTAATTTTTCAATTCGTCGGAACAAAAAGGTTCACAGTGTGAAACATTCTCAGCCATAGAACTGAACTGTTCAATGTGACAACGTTCCTACACTTGACTGTGTTTAAGAATTTTAACTAATTGAGAAAATTTTACCTCATTGGCAACATTGGTCTTTTCAGACCCAAAAATAAACATTACTTCTTTGAAATCAAGGAAACGATATTTTCACTGAGGGTAGCTGAGATTGTTTGTTCTCCGTGGATGCAAACAATTTACTTCAATTCGAAGTTAACTTTGTGCAAAATAGTCCTAGAACCGATAACATCTCAATTGGTATAATTCTCAAATGGCATAATTTCTATGCAACAGTTGCATTCATACTTTTTTTTTGAAGAGAA
This sequence comes from Symsagittifera roscoffensis, assembly GCF_963678635.1. Lineage (NCBI taxonomy): Eukaryota > Metazoa > Xenacoelomorpha > Acoela > Convolutidae > Symsagittifera > Symsagittifera roscoffensis. The sequence continues at coordinate 8,354,405 of NC_087065.1, read as the reverse complement.
CTATTTTGTGAATAAGGTATGAAAACTAGTAAAATTGTTAATGTAAATTGATTGAGATTTTATCTTGAAAAAAGTTGTCAGAACTCATATCAAAAGCATGAGTTTGCTGTTACTAAGTAATGTTTCCAGCATTGCAAATAGCGTAGCAATTTCTCCAGCACTGCGATCATTTTTTCAAGTTGTCGCTCCTGATGAAAAGTAAAAATATTAGTAGATAAGAACTATTAGAACTATCAAAGGAGAAATATAAGTTAATCCTTAACCAGCTTCTCCAGCATTGCAGATCAATTTTTCCAGAAAAATTTGAACTTTTTCATTATTTGTTTGTAAGAAATTATTTCCGAATTAGTGTTTTTCACTCCTTGTAAAAAGAGGAAATAACAGTTCATGGAAAGGGTAAAAACTTAAACATAATGACATTTGTGAAAGTTTTCATTTTTGTCGAATTTGGGATTTATTCCATTTGGGAATTTACCCTTGAAAACAGGCAGTTCTAAAAAACGGAAATAAAAAACTGAATTTGCGTTCAATTTTGTTTTTTTTTCTAAGAAGGAACTAAAGACTATTAAATTTTATTTTACTATTACGCGGCGTGTTCTACTGTGTTACACTTTTTCTGGACAATGACCTGAACAAATATACTGAACCAGTATTTGATCACTGAAGCCTATATTGTGCTCAATTTCAATTGAACAAAAACGCAGAAAAATCAAACTAAACAAAGCAAACGTTATTATCTTGCAATAGTTTCTGCTAACTGCTAAAAGACTTTCTTAATCCACATAAACTTATTTTAACAATTGCACATCTTAGAAAAAATATTTAAATGGCAAAAAAAAAATTAACTGATAAGAGCACTGAAATATATTTAATGCAAATTTGGAAAAAAGGCAAGATTTATTTCGCTGAAAACTCAGACGCCTAAATTTTTGACAAAGAAATTCTAAGTTAAAACCATGACGTCTACTGTAACCGCTTTTAGTGTCACTGAGAATTTTCTTCAAAACATTGAGTAAATTATTGACTGTATGTTAATTTATCTTATCGAACAAAAATAAGGTTTGCAGTAGGTATAAAGTATAACTTTGGGTCAGTCGTATTTAAGTATTATAGCACTGTGTTGCACTTCGCATACACAAAAAAAATATGACCAATAACGCTACTTAAAAACATCCGACCCTTCCTAGTTTCAAACCCTCTTAATTTGTTGCGGGTCCCCTTCCCTACCTCTACTCTACGCTACATATCAAGGATACTTTGCGGCTAAAGTGCTAGTCTGTGTATACATCCTTAGCATTGGCTGTACTTAATAGCTGGTTATTGATCAAAATGAACACTTTCAATAAGACATTTTGTCGCAACGATATTTGCGTCGCAAAAACATTTGCGACTTAGGTTGAAAAAAGAGAGTTCATGGTATGACACAAGCTTTGCTTGTGTTAACAACTGAACACTGTTTATTTTTGTTATTTAAATAACTTGCGCGTTCGAAAATTACACACTGATCATTCAAAACTTGTTCAAAATTGAACTAATGCTGTTGCAGCTATTCGTTTAACATGAAGCACCACGAATGACAAACCACGATAGTATTATCAGAAAAATTTGAAAAATCCAAGTCGTAGAACCAAATTATGAATTTTATCTAAGCAATATTTCAAACAATGAAACAGTTCTTATCATGGTAACGTTAATATATATTTTTAAAATTGAACCATTTCTAGGAATTTTTATGATCATCTCACGTGATTTTCCTTGAATTGCGGGAGACAAACCCTGCGCCATAGATAAAAATTACGATATTCGAAATAATAACAAGGATAGCCGGTTGCTGTGCAAGTAGCACAAAATTTTACTACAAAGTTCACAGAAAAGAGTTATTTCTTTTTCTTCTTCAATTCAGTTTCATGGTGGCTTTTTTGTGCGTAGAGATAAGAGGATCAAACAAACGCGTCTATCAGTAATGAATTAAGCTTAATCGACAACAATTTACAACTTAAAATTAACAACACAATTAAGGAAATTCAAAAAACATTATAAAAACTTTCTTTTCCAATTTTAGACATCTTTTTTTTGCCAGGAAGCACTGAAAGATTAATCAAAAACTACTGGTCAAACCAAGCTTACTGAGACTAAAGGACTAAATTTCTCACACACAGGCGAATGGGAGCTTCGTATCACTGGCGGTACAGGGCAAGCGCAGCATTGCAAGCAAGCAAATAGTAAGAGAGACGGAAATAACAAAATTTAAAAAATGGTAAAACCTAGTAAATGTATCCGAGAAATACTAGTATTAAAACTACAAAATCAGTATTAGTTGATTTTCAACTAACTTCTCCAGCATTGCAGATCAATTTTTCCAACAAAATTGACACTCATAATTTCCTTGAGAGCAATTAATTCTCAATTCGGGTTTCCACTTCCGACAAAAAAGAAACAACTAGCAGATGGTTCCGGTGAAACACTATTATAACTATTAACAGAGAAATTTTAGATGATTTCCAACTAATTTTTCCAGCGTTGCTTAAGAATTTTCCAGCCAAATTATCACTCAATATTTATTTGTAAGAAATTTATTGAGAACTTGTGTTTTTACTCCTGGTAAAAAGTAGAAATAATAGTAGATGCCAGGCTTGAAAAATTGAAAATTAAGCCATTTGAGAATTTTTTTATCCAACTTAGAATTTACGCTATTTGGGAATTTCGTACAAAAAACGAATGTTATTTCTTGTAATGAATTTTTGCTAAAAATATACTTCTTTAATCCGCATCAACAACTTTTAACGCTTGTAACGAAGGTCAGAAAAAGTTTTTTAATAAATCGCAAAAAATCATCACCGATAAGAGCATTGCAAAAAATTTAAGGCAAGTTTGGAAGTAGGGCGGCGCGATTTTAAGGCTAGATGGCTTGCTGGTTGGACAGATGGCTAGATGGCATAATGTATGGGTGGCTGGGTGGATATATGGCTGATTGACTGCATGTCTGGCTGGAAGTATAGATTGCCGGAGGGATGGATAGATGACTTGAAAAAGGCTATCTGGATTGATGGACGATGGATGGCTAGATAGATGGATGGCTCGATGAATGAATAGAAGGAGTGATTGGATGCTTCTTTAGATGGTTGGATGGATAAATAGTTAGCTGGATCGCTAGATGGAAAAAGTGTTTGATGGATAGATGGCTTGATCGATTGATTGGTAGATTGCTGGATGAATGGATGACTGATTAGATGGTTATCTGGATGCATGAATAAATGGCTGGAAGGACACGAACCTGTCCTGAACCAGCCTGCTCTGCCCTCTTTGCTCTGCCTAACCTTGCGCTGTCTTATCTTTGGCTAACTTGCCTTGCGTTGCCTTACACTGCGCCGTCCTGCGCTTCTCTACCCTGCCTTGCACCCCCTTACAAAACCCTGCTGCCTCTCGCCCTGCCCCAACGGACCTAGCGCTACCCCGCCTTGCCTTAAGCTTCCATGCCTTGCCCCTCTGCTCTCTTACGTGCGTTGAATTTAACCCAGGCCTTGCGATTTCTCGTGCAGCCATGCACTTCAACGCTGGCCCTGCCTTGCACTCCCTACCCTGATTCGCCCTTTCTCGCCCCTTTTCTCCCTGCCCTGCCAAGCGCTGGCCTACCCACGCCTTGCCCCTCCTCGCCCACCTGCCTAGCACCTCATCATTCCGCGCTGCCCCACCCTGCCCCTTCTCGACCTGCCATATTCTCCTCGTCCTGTCATGCCTTTCGCTGCCCTGCCTTTCCGCTCCTCGCCCTGCCTTGCGCTGCTCTGCCCAGTCATGTGGTGAAAAATTTTTAGAGCACTGCAAAACAAGTGGCAGCTTAAACGTGTACAACTTCGTTCGTTTCTGAAAGCTTGAACATGAAACATGGTACAGCTTAAACATGGGAGATGGGCACAGGCATTTAAATATAGAATAGATTATTAAAAGAAAAACTTAAAAAACCAAGCCATATGCCCAAAAAATGAATCTAGTCAATAAAACATTGCAAAAATAGGAATGTTCTTGTGCAAATAGTATACAGCGTGGCAAAGTAACTTATTTTTCGATTTGATTCGTTTCGCTTTAAGTTTAGGATCATCCTAAGCCTTCTTCTTTATTTGATAAAATAAAATCACGGCAAACCCTGCGTCATTGTTTTCTGCAATTTTTGTTGGACCGGAAAAAAGTGCTATATTCAAATTAACAACAAGGATTGTGGGTTGCTGTGGAAGTAGCACATAAAGCCATATCATGATGACATTCATAAAAAAATTACAAAAAATATTCCGTTTTCATGAAAAGTCGTTCAGGTGCGTAGTGTGATGAGAAAACTAAGCAAATGCTTCTTAAGTTAGTAAATCAGGCATAATCGACTGTAGTCCACAATTTCGGAAAAAAATTAATAAATCAAAAAAAAACTTTTAAATCCAAAACAAGTTTCATAAATTTTCTAATCTCTTGCGCTATCTTTTTTCACGCGTTTTTGGATTGTTTTTCGCCAAAGGAGCACTGCAAAAAGCATCCATATCTTGTATCACCAAAATTTTTTAAAGTAAGACCAATAATCATACACGGCGATACAGGGTTAGAACAGCATTGCAAGCTAGCGAGTAGAGAATGAGACGAAAATAACAAATTTAAACAATAATAGTTTTAAAACAGTCGAAAAACTGCCAGCTTTAAATATGTTTCTAGTATTACCCAGCAGTACCCTAGCAAATCAATGGGTAGGCACCTCCATCTGAGAAAAACCATAAAAGTTAACGTCGTAAAAAACTTTAAGCAATTAAGTTTTGAAAACTTTGAAACTTTGCAACATAAAATACCTGAAATTTTTGAAAACAAAATCTCAATCGAATTTGTTTTGAAGTGACAAATACTAGAATAATTGAGCAGATGAAAATTCGGCCGAAACTATTCAAGCCGAAAAAAGCTTTTGAAGTGACAACTTAGACAACAAAACGTAAACAGAATAACATAAGTTCGGCATTCAATTTTTCCAGGATTTTTTCCACTTAATAAATACTCCAAAATGAAACAAGGTCCGACCGGGACTTGAACCCAGACTTTAGGGTAAAAAGGTATCTGCATTACATCTAGGCCGAGTCAGGAAAAAATCTCGAAGTTGCTAAGGTTCTTTAAAAAAGTAAATTCACAATTTCTTACAGCTGTGTGAGAAAAAATATTTGATTGAAAAAGCGAAAATCCCATAAACAAAAAACGTGCTCTCGCAAGTGTAATAACGAACGTTAGTCATTTTCATAACATCTATTTTTCTCGATATCGGGACAACTTCTTTCGAATTATGACTAAAAGGGTTTAATATTATATATCACTCGAACCATTCCATTATTTGAGGTACCTGACTTTGTAAGTAAACCAAAAAAGAAACAACTAAAACACACCCGATTACAAAACTTCTCCTCATTTTCTCCTCCAAACAAACGGATTTAACGCTCAATGATCAATTTTCGATAGAAAAAGACAAGAACGGCAATTAGATAGCAAGTGACTTCAAAAGCTGTTTTGATGTTTAGTTTCATTTGGGTGGCTACAAAAGAAGCCACACTTTTTTGCCAAAATCACAAATACATATTGTGCTTCTGAAACACGTGATAATATCAAAATAATTTGAAAAAAAAACTTTTTCTCTTCAAATAAAAATTTCACTGAACAAATTACAGCACAGCAAATCTGCCTACTACAGCACAGCAAATCTGATAGTTCGACAAGCGACAACTCACTTTAAAAAAAAAAACATTTTATTTCTTAACATTTTTCAAATTTTGAATCAAAAATAGATATTTAACTTCTAAAAATAGAAAATTCAATTTTTCCAATTTCTTGATTGAGTACAGTAGGTTTTTCCCACTACTTGCGTTTCTTTCATGGTAGATCGTAATTTATCATCCATTCATCTGATAAAATTGCAGTGAAAATTTTAAAGTCCAGCCTCGAAAAAATAAAATCAGTGGATCGATTCTGAAGTGATAATCTTTCTTATCAACAAGTTTCAAGAGAGTTCAATTCAGACTTCAAGAGTGTTCAATTCAGACGTTGGTATGTTACAAATTACACTGAATTTCAGAATCAAATTTGGTTTATTTCATGATTTATCAAAGTGCGGGAAAGTTGCTCCAGCAACATGCTCCCGGTCCCCGAGTTGGGCTCAAGTCAAGGAACTTTTTTGAATCGAACGAAAAAACGCGTGCGAGTGCACTAGCCCGGCGGTCAAAAGTTCGCTACGCCGTTCTTACGTTAACGATTCGAGTAGTCTCATCTCGTTCAGGATGTTCTGCTGTGGCGCGTCCCAAACGCCATATTCCACGCGGCGTCAGATATTTCAAGATCCAGATTAAATCCGTCTTTTTAGCGGTTGGTCTGCGAACTTTTTCGCTTCAACAGATTCGGTAAATGTTCCTTTTATAGTCTTCGCCAGATCTGGTTAAATAATTGTTGTTGTTGAGACCAATTTTCAAGGCGGAGTAGTAAGTTGATCGTCAAAAGTTGCTGGTGGTAGGTTGCTGAAAGTATGTTGGATTTTAGAATGATTCGGGGTCAGTGGTTCTTCATTGTCTGCGATATCGGCAACGTTTGTCAGAGATCTGGAGTTTAACATCGAATCTGTTTCCGTGAGAATGGTATTGAAAAAAAACTAGGGTACGTTTTTTAGAGCCAAGAATAACTAAGATCGTGCGTTTGGCGACCTGGACTAATTGCTCCCAGGCCCCAACAAAACGAGGTCCATATCGTGGGTTAAATTTCCATTCAATCCCACCCAGGAGCGCCAAAGCATGTAGTGTTATGTTATTCTTTCTTATCAACAAGTTTCAAGATCGTTTAATTCAGACTTCACATTCATATGCTACAAATCACAGATACTTGCAGAATCAATTTTGACTCATTTCATGATTTATCAAAATGCGTGAAATTCGCTTCAGCACCAAAATCTCTGATAAAACTTGAAATGCTGCTGAATATGTTAACAGCCTGATTAACATGCGCTTGAGAAGTCTAGAAATTGTAATCCACCTGTGAATCTGACAGTTGAGTTCCATTTCCCTCCATTTTTACGTTTTGTAGTTAGTTAATCTCAGCGTAGCAAGCCTCCCATTTGTCAAAAAAATTTGAATTGAGTTAACCAAACTGCTGACCACTACAACATCCAAAAAACATCCTAGGAACAAAACCAAAAAAAAACACGACCTAATTAATTGAAACATAACTGTATTCATTAACTCTTGGTTTTTTTTTCGTGAAAATATCACGAAAATTTAGCCACTGAAAATTCATTCAAATTTCATTAGAAATTGTATATCTATATATTGAGTCATTCCATCATTTTATTGCTTTCAGCAAGCCAAAATGCACAAAAAAGGCCAACAGACAGTTAGGAAAATCACTTGCCACAAGAAAACAGAAAAAACACCGACTTGTTTTTTGAAAAAATCTCCACTTTCGAAAGTGGATCATAATGCCCGAGTCCATTGGTTGCGAATAATTCCACCGAGGTGAAATCTGGATTTTCAATAAAAAACAGCTCATGCAATAATTTAATAATTTTGGACCATATAGCAGAAAACACCCAAAATTCCTAATAAACAGCAAAATTCTCGTATTAATCAGCAATTGACAAAGATCACTCGAAACTTTAAGGATCTCAGAGAACTTAAGAAAAAAATTATTCAAAGTTAAATTATTTTCTTCAACCGACAAACTATTATAGCTTTATTTATCAAACTTATTTTACATAGTTAACTAAAATATGAAGACACTCCCGGTGACAACGTTTATTTAAACGATGGAAATTGGTCATTAAATGGAAGACAAAACACATATTTGCAAAAAAGATAGCAAAAATAGAATTATGATGCTGACATTTTCAGGTTAATTTTCAAAAATTGAAAAAATCGCTAAACGGTGTCCAAGATAATGACGTTGTCTGTATCAAAATCAAATCAATCTTCAAAATCGGTAACATTTTCTAATTGTCGTCCAACTAAAACAGCAGCACCATCACGCAATAACAATTTGCAAGCAAGAAGTCTATCTACATCTATTTCATGTCTTCACACCAGTTCTGAAAACCATATTTACCAAATACGAAGTTTTTGCGCCAAAAATGATCATAATTAACAGCAACATTGTCGACAGTCGACAAGCGTTGTTGAAAAAAAGGCAACCCAAATTCTAATAAAAGAGACTCGTATAAGTTTTAAAATTGCTTTCGATGAACTTCAAATGCGTATGTAGAGTCAAGACAAGAAGAAATACGTTTCATCCGACTTCGATTACGCTTGATTTAACACTCGTTATGAACAACTGCTTTCGGGCTCTAGAGAGTGATTACGTCATATCATTGCATGATTACTTCATCAATATTTGTTCCAAGTCCAACAACGTCATGTGATTGATCGATGACGTCATATAACTGGATGACGTAATTCGATTGTGATAATGATGTAATTGTTTTGGTCTAGTAGTTGGAGCTGGTGTCCGACCACTGGTCTATTTCTGTGGTCTGGGTTTGCAGCTCGGATAGAGTGTGTACTAGGTTGCTCCAAGCATCTGGCTGAGGCGTGCAGATGTTCTATGACACACATATAGATAAGTTTAACCTTTTGTATCAAAACGAAAACAAAAATGAATCAAACGTTAAGCTCCAAGCAGATTTAAAAAAAATTATGATATCTGAAATTATTAAGATATAAAAAAAACATTTGAGATTTAGACAACTGAGATTTTCGACACAATTTGAATGAATTTGTGATTTAAAGACAAAATGATCATATAAATTTGTCAAAAACCACAGACAAAGGAAATTGCCAATTAACACTGAAAAATTCGGGTTTTGAACAATTAGATGAGATTCATCAAAAATTGAAAAACTTGTTTAAACTTCATTTGGGGTTAATTATAGAAGGATAGCACACCTCTCCTATGTCTGCCACGTGTATCTTCCCGTCATCGTCACCCATCACAATCTTGCGTCCGTTCTGGGCCCACTTGGCCTTGATGATAGCGGGGGATCCCTCCAGCTGGAGAGAAGAGAGGGGCACTTCTGTGTCGTGGTTGAGGTTCCAGATGTCCATTCTGCCAGTGGTGAGTGTGGTGGCGAATGTAGAAGGATGCGTGGGACACCATCTACTCTCAGTCACATACTCGCCCAGTCCTTCCAGAGAGTGCAGAGGTCTTCCTGGAGCCTGAAACCAAACAAATTTTATCAGTTTAGTATAATAAAAATCATAAATTGCTCCAAAACCAATTTTTCTTTGTACTGGAAGTGTACAGGAACTTTGATTTCGGGTGTTTTTCCGCGTTAAGTGGTAGGAAGTCAAAGATAAATTATAGTGACGCTCGTTCAGTCGTTTTTCGATCCACCGATGTCAAAAAATCAAACTCCAAAAACTGAATAACTGTGAAGAAAAAAATAGAGAAATTAAAAAAAAAAAACTACTTTAACATAAATGCGAAGTTTCAATTCGCGGATACATTCAAAATTAAAGACAAATTCGACCCGCCTACTAAATCAAAAAAAGTTCAAAAAAATACTGACTTGTTTTCGAAAAAATCTTTCGAATTGCAAAGCAAAAAATAGATGGCCTTAAATTTCTTTGAAGTTCTAAAACAATTTATGATTGACTCTTTTTTGATAAAATCAACCCAATTTGAGAAAAATGGACGCTATTGCTATTCGATAGTAGAGTTTGCCTTCCTTTCAAAAAAGCAAAAGAACTGAACTGAGCGAAAAAATAAATTTCCTGGAAAAAAAGCATCAGGACCTATAACAGTCTGAACTATGTTCATCGAAACTTAAAAACTGGTATATAGCTAATAATAATAATCTTAAATCGGTCAATTTAACCATTTCTAAATAATCATAACTTTCCAAAAAAAAGTCGATTTTCTGAAATCGGGATTAGGACATCAGTGTCTTTCAGATGGTTTGAAATTGGAAAAGTCTGTATTAATATCATCAACAGCTATTGCAAGGAGAACTGGAGTACATGCAAACACTGTAAAAAAAATTGAACACAGAAGTTGAGCTCAAAAATTAGGGGCTTCTCCTGGAAAACAAGGACTCGTAATATAACAAGCGTTTTCTTGTATCAAACACACTTTGTTCATCAACACTCAATAAAAAATTTCAGGTTTTGAATTAAGAAAAGAAAAAATATAGACATACGAGATCTGGATGAAAAAAAATGACTGATTAGGTTTTTATCAAAAAAATTACGGCCTGATCGCACTTTGAATTTCAAGAGCAGTTTATGATTGATACTTTTGCGATAAAATTAACCCATTTTGAGATAACAGGATAAATTGGTAAACTTTCTATTTCGCAGGGAAATCTAAAAGTCAAAATTTACTTTCGAAACAATTAACTTTTTTGCGCCGTTTTCGCTTCCACAATCGCAGAGCGTAATTATCATTCATTTTAGTAAGTTAGTTTAAATTGCGCTGCAAACAACTCTTAAATTCAAACTTGGCATGAACAAGTTTTATAGACTTTTTCCTGAAAAAAAAACAAAAAAATTAAACAAAACAAAAAAAAATAAAACAAGGATAGCCGGTTACTGTGCAAGTAGCACAGAACGTTCCGACCATGGTCTTTAGAAAACTACGGTTTAGAAAGTTTTTTTTCCAACTTGGTGTTGTTTTTTCTGCTGGGTGTGATGAAAGGATCTCACGTAAAAATATAAATAAGGCATATTATACAGTCATAGTAATAAAGGCAGACTGGACAAAATTTTTTGTAGAAAAATTACTTGGAACATATAAAAAATTTTCGAAATTTGCAAAAATTTTTTGATTTTTTGAAGTTTTTAGTTCCCAAAATGAAGCTAAAAAAACCAAAAACCAGTTTTACTTGTTTAAAATGAAGTTTTAAGGACTTAAATTAGGCATAATTCAGCTGTTGTACGCCTGCTTGCTTGCTTTATTCGCACGAATTAAGACGAGAAACCAAAAATTTCAAACCGGTTTTTCTCGACACGAGGAAATTTTTTGGAAATTTATTAATGTGGTTCGAATCACGACTTAAAGTGCTCTTATATGATATATCACTTAACCAAGATGGATGATTATTTGTGTTACCTGATTTTGCGTGGAAAACAAAAAAAAACTAAAACACACCCGAATATAAAGTTCCTCACCATTTTTCAAATGGTCGGAACAAAAACACGACCTATAAAAGTCGTCTAGAACCATGCGCCTTTTTTGGACTCTGATACGATTCTTTCATCAATTACGTCACTTAAGAGCTGACTCAGATTCACTGAACTGAACTACTATGATTGAAAGTTTTCGATAAAAACAACGCGATTTGCTCATAACGTTTTTTTCTTCCGCTGATAATACTCATAACTGAATCTCCCTTCGGAACTAAGAGTAAGAGCAAATTTTTGCTTTATTTTATCTTTCGCAAAATTGCAGCAGCGCATTCTGAGCTTCGCTTGGAATAATAATTTGAATTTTACGAAAATGATAACTTGACAAAAACTACAAAAAACTATCGCTTCGCTGTGTTAAAATCAGTTTTTTTTAATGGAAAAAATGGAAAATTTGAGCTAATTAACTATTAAAGCTGTGAAATGAATTTGAACATCACTTCATCGATATCGAGTAAAGCGCTCCTAGAATCATTGCATGTATTCTGTACATAATTAATAGACTTCTAAAAAAATTTTACCCAAAAATATGGACAGTCCTTAGAAAAAATTTGTACGCTTTAGCTTGGCGTACTTTAAAAATATATATATATTGATCTGAAAATCCATTTATTTATTTGGCGAGACCGGATTCTGCAAATCTGTTAAATTATTAATTTAATTTTATTTGACATCATTATTCGTCACATAAACGCGTGTCGTTCAAAACTCATGATGCCTTCAGTTTAGGAATTCAATTATAAAAGCAAATTAAAAAAGACAACAGACAAAAGTCATAACAGATACGCGCAAACAATGAATATTAATTATAAAAATGAGGCCCATTTTTTGATTTATCATTTCCGAATATTATTTTGCCTATTATAGTTTTTTAATAGCAAGTATAAAGCTAGCGTCTTTCTAAATCAACACAACAATGCTTCGTACATCAGCTAACTATGAAATGACGCCAAATAAGGTTAATATTTGAAAGAAAAATTAATTAAAATCATTTAATAAAATCGGCAAACAAAAATGATACAAAAATAACTATTGTTATTCACACAAATAACAAAAACAATTGTCATTAAACAAAAAAGATGAGAGACGAATTATTGGCTAGCAACAAAACCACAATTATGGGAGAGGAGGACAAAAAAGAGCATTTGATTAGAATCAGAACAGACGAATGAAGCTTCTTTCAGATTAGAAGAGGAGCTATTTAGTATTTGCAGAGCAATATTAGAGAGAGGCTATCAAAATAAATGAGGGGATCAATTTTTACTAGAAACATTAGCAACCTGTGATTAAAGAGGAGCGAAAAAAGAATTTTAATTTCATACTCTTTCTCGGTCGAGATGGCTAAAGATTATGTGCATTATTGTTAAGTGGGACACTAAAGACAAGACGGATCAACTTTACTCTTAATTATTCAATTCCCTCTTCAATAAAACAACCCCATCAACCACCACCCACCACCCAACAACCCCGTCGCAACATCACCACATCACAATCAACTCGAGAGAAAAACTCGAACGGACCCCTGCACCGCTTTCTCAACACTTCGCTATTCTATCATAGTCCCCCCCTCACCGGCCAGACGCCGTTTGTTCAAAATCAGCCGGAAAAAGGAGCCAGCAAATAGCAATAAACTCGGCATCAAACCGGATCAGCGGCCTCTTAATTTCCGGCTTTCATTGCGACACACTACACACAGGAGTTACTCTCAACGGCAGACCCGACCTCATCCAGATTAATTACTTCATCTCATTTCTATTCTATTGTCATAATAATAAAATTCCACAAAATCCTCCAATAAAAAGTAATAAAGCGAACAGAAAAAAGTTCATTTGATTCACTTAAATTAAAACTTATCATTTTTATTTAGGAATCGGTCGAGAAATATTTTCTGAAATTATTAACAAAAAACAGCGATTTGAGCAAACTTTCAGCAAAAGTTGTTTTTATTCATTTTTTCGCGGCTAATCCGTAATTAATTAATCAACAGCGGCGCCCATTCATAACGCATCACAAGTCTAATCGAATAATTGCTTTTAAATCCTTCGATTAGTCGCTATTCCTCAATTGATTAGTTTGAAATGACAGCTCTGTGTCCCTCTCCTCAAAATAACAACAATAAACAATCTTCACCCGGAATAGTAACAGCGAAATTGGAACCTTCCGAGGATCGACAACACATGTCATTTCAGTTGACCCCCACCGGTGAAAATCAAGACAGCCCCCTATTAATCAATCAGCCCACTAATCCCGCCCAAATTAAAAGCCCAAATCACATGAATTACACCCGCTATCCAACTCTAAACCCGTCTAATTGTTTCTCATTAATCGATCATCAGAATCAATTCTCACTTTTAAACAGCGCATCTTTTCCAACAACTTTACAAAACTTTCAGTTTTCGCATTCCAACTCAAAACCAACTTCGCCAAAAACGGCAACTCAAACGTCGCCACTTGGTCATAGCGTTTCAACATCCGTGGAAAACTCGCAGAAACCAGTTCCTAACAATTTCAGCAGAGAACTCCTTGAAATGTTTTACAACTACAATGCTTGTCGCTATGGACCTCAATTAACTTCAGGGTTCCATAATATGGCCAATTCCGAGGTCCACACATCTGGTCATAATACTATGCCCTTCTCCAATTACCCAATGGGAGGTCCGATTTTACCCCAAATTCAACAATGGGCTTCTAATTCCCCAGTAATGAATGCAGTCTCAGCTGCATCAAATAACCAAAATTTAGATTCACGATCTGATAGCAACTCGCTCCTAGATCAGAACGATTCGGTAATTTCGGCCCATAAATCGGAATATGTTAACAACCGATACACTATTGATAAAATCCTGGATAGCACCACTTCCTCAAAAGATAAATCCAAAAGAATCCAACTTGATACAAAGAGTTCGAGCTCTGCTGCTTTGAAGGGAAAGAAAGAAAGAGATTTGTCGTCATCAACTTTTGATTCCAAGGATTTCCAGGTTCACCCACACAACAATTCGCTTTTCCACCACCAGCAAGCGGCAGCAGCCAGTTTGATGCTGACTCAACACGCCCAGGCTGCTCTGATGCGACAATGGCAACAGGGTCAAATTTTGAACTTCGGGCAGGCAAAGGACTCAGATCAATTTACAGGTACAAAAAAGAATGTCGACACATTGAGCTTTCTAACAATTAAAACAGTTCTAACAAAAACTTATGCAAAAATTTGAAATAATCCAACGCAAAAATTAGTTAAAATGCGTTTTTCTTCAGCCATAAGAGAGAGACAATCAAGTTCATTTAAAAGATGGTTTTCTGTTTTTAGATGGAGCTTCACGTCCGCTACCACTGTTGAATAAAGACAACCAAATCCAGATGTCCATCCCGACATCAAACCACGGCTTCTCTCTGGATCCCTTCAGTGGGGCTAACTTCAGGTCAAACCCAGGCCAGCCACTTGACCTCACTCCAAACGACGAAACAAACCCATTGTCTCTTCTCAGTTCAGGAGGGGACAATGACCCTAACTTTGGGGAGGGCTCTGGCGTGAATAAGAAGCACACTCGGCCGACATTTTCAGGACACCAGATATTTGCTCTGGAGAAAACGTTTGAACAGACTAAATATCTGGCTGGACCTGAGAGAGCGAGGCTCGCATTCGCACTTGGCATGACTGAAAGCCAAGTCAAGGTAAATCCACTTTTTCTCAAACTTTCGGCGAAGCTTCAAATAGCAATATGAGCCTATTTGAAATCGTATTTTACTCATTCGATTTGAGAAACACTTCGATATTGATTTGATTTCAAAAGCTTCAATATGATAGCTTAAATAAGTTGTATTTAAATTTTTCGTCGCTTTTCACTTCAAAACTTTTCATTTTATTTCAGGTGTGGTTCCAGAACAGACGCACCAAATGGAGAAAGAAACACGCAGCTGAAGTGGCTTCGAACAGATTCAAACTACAACAGTCCATTTCATCCTCGAACAACCCCCACTCAGTCGGTCACATGGTGGGGGGAGCATCCGACCTAGACCACGACTGTCCCCCCAATACTCTCAACCTCACATTGGGAACCGAAGACGATTTAGATGACAACTGTCTTTATAGCGACTCAGATTAAACAAACAAACAAACAAACATTTTGCTTTACATTCACGTTTTTGGACATAAATAATAAAAATTTGAAATATGTGTGAAAACATAGGTGGTGGCAAAGAGGCTTCTTTTTATATAATTTTCTCATCAATTAACTCGGTAGTTTCAGCGTTCTTCTTGATTAACTAAAAAAGCCCAAATTACCCATTTTTGGAGGAAAATGTTGGCTGCGAATTTCGAAAAATAGATTGTACTATAATAATTCTGGTGAAACTCTGAGCAACTTTTGTTCACTTCTCACTTTATCTAATCTTAACTCAATTTGAGAAAAAAGCCTTTGAAATTTCAAACTTTGTTCGTTGTGTCCGGTTAATTTAAATCAGCACTATATAAATCCAAAACACAGCCCAGAAAGAGTTGAGGTATTCACAGAAACTAAAAAATCAAGGTTTTTTGCAACACTCGATGGTCTGTCACGAAGTAAAATATGTCACCTTGAAGCTCTCTGAGTTTGATTAAGCTTCTACACATTTTTCCTTCCGGACAGAAAATGAAACTAAAAACCGAAAAATTAAAAGCCACAAGAAAATATGAAAAAACCACACCACAAATATTAGCATCTTTCATCGACGACTAGAAAAAGACCACGTACCGCAACCCTGACAGGTCGAATAAAACGGCCCTTTAAATTTTTTGCATTGTTAAATTAAGTTTGCTGAAACAAAATTCGGGGTGTTCAAAACAATCAAAGTTGATTAGTATAATGCCAAAACCGAGCCAAAAAATGTCTTGAAAATTGGAATAATGTTGTAGTAATTTAATGCAGGTTACAACGTTTTTGCGTCAACACAAAGGCGATGCAGCACTTCTCAAAGCCAACCACTAAACACCAAGAAACAATTTATACAGAAGCGAAGCCGCACTTCGCTAACACTAGCCAGAACACGACAAAAAAGCTGCTTTATAAAGTGAAATAGGAAGTAGAAATAAGCCACGAATTAGAAAAACTTTGCTACGTATCGGATTCGAACTTGCGACCTCGAGATTTTGAGTCTCACGCCCTGCTCGCTCTATCATGAACACTTGACATCCGAGAAACACTAGCATTAGTGGCATCAAATACAAGTAGATACAATTTGTCATGAAATAATTTGAAATATAACTAACTGAAGACATCCACGCAAACTTTGCTCATAATTAATTCGAAAGCATAAAACCACATTATGAATGAACTAAGCATTTCAAAAACATTGCGAGATATATTGAGTCGGAAAGTTTCTGAAATCGAGTTTTTACACAGAGGCGAAGTTGCACTTCGCATACACAAGCAAAAATATGACCGATAAAGCTGCAGGGAAAAACTGAACGAGTAAAACCAGGGGCTGATTTAGGGGGCGGACGCCCCCCCCCCTTCAGGGATTCGACCATCTGCCGACCCAAAGGGTCCCCCTTTGTAATATTTTGAGACAACCATTTTTGGCTGACGGACCCTAAAAATTTTTAAAAGCGCCAATATATACTTATTTTGAAGGGGAGCGCGCGCCAAAAAAAACGCAATTTTTTGGTCAAAATTTAAAAAAAATGCTTATAAACGCTTTTTTAGCCTTTTTTTTCAAAGCTGTTCTGCGACGCACCTTTTAGGGTCTTTTTGGTGATTTTGGAGAGCTCGAAAATCAATTTGATCGACCTAAAAAAAGTCGACAAAATTTTCGAACTTTTTTTGAAAATCCGCCCCCTCCCTCCTCGAGAAAATTCTAGATCCACCCCTGGCCCCTGAATAAAACTTTGAGTCTACAAAATTTCTTTAGGGACGCAAGCCAAATACAACGAATTAGCAGTACCAGTCAATTTGAAAGGGAAAGAAATTTACCAATTGCACATGCCTCAATTTATAGAGCGGACGCATTAGAGGCCAGTTAAAGCTAAAAAAACCTGTTTGATAATTTTTGAAATTTTTGTATTGATGCGGAAGTACAAGGGTATTTTCAAAAACAGACCTATAGCAAAGAAAAGTAAATCCCAATTTAATGACTTCAAAACCTGTTAATTTCATCAATTGAATCAATTTTCTTTTGAAAACTTGAACTGAATACAAGAGCTTGTTAGGTTGAAAGATAGTTATAATGTTGCACATTAGATTTGGTTCGGTAGTTTTCGAGAAAAATCAAGTTTCACAAACTCCATTTCCTCGCTGTTTCAAGGGTTTGTTGTTGTTTATCAAACATGTTTTTCCGGCCCAACAAAATTTTTGAATTCTCAAAGGATTGAAAAGTTAAAACTAATTGGTAAAAATGCTAGCCAGTGGCTGTGCAAGTAGGAGAGAAATTACAAACAAGTTGATTAAATTTTTAAGAATCTGAAAAAAAAAACAATTTTTTCAATTTGTTTTTTTTTTCGAAATTTCCGATCAACTAATTAAAAGCGAAAACACAGAGGCTAAGAATAGAGAGAAAACGACAAAAGGCAGCTCTATAACGTCAACTAATAAAAAATTGAAATGAGCTTAGATTTAGCAAAAGTTTTCCTATGTCAAATGCAATCCTGCGAACTCGAGATTTAGAGTCTCGCGTTCCCAAATCTGCTCCGCCGGAACTTGAAAGCTGGTTAGCACTGTCCAACTATGATGCAGCTATAGATGCTAATAAATTGCCAAGGCTTTGCACCAAGAATGCCACCAAATATAAATAAAAAGTAGTGCTTAGAGTAAGGTTGAACCTCCGACCAGTAAATTAAGAGTATCAAGACCTTCCATCTATTCCTCAGCCAATACGCGATCGACAAATACTAGCCACAAATAAAGCAGAGAACAGATACTTCGATTTTTTCAATGCTACATATCGTGATTATCGCAAAAGTGCCGCCAAATGAGCATTATATTTGCGGGCAAAATGGCAAATTTCAAACACCCAAAACTTTACGAAAAATGATCACAGGTGAAATATCTTTTCAAATTTAAGCTCAAGACAGCACTACCTTTTGAATGATTTAAAAAAAAAACACCGTCAAAAATCGCTAGTTAAAAAGACGAATTTTGTCTGAAATAAAAAAAACCACCCCGAGCACTATTAGTCCGCGATCGACAAACACCGTAAAAAAAATTCCGTCAACAGTTCCGTCAAAAATGGCTTGTTAAAAAGTCGAAATTTGTCTGAAAAAAAAACACACCGACCACAATTATTCCGTTACTTTCGTTACGAAATTCGGAACAAAAATAGACGGTGTTAATATTGTTAGCATTGGCTGTACTTAATAGCTGGCTATTGACAAAATGAACACTTTCAAAATGAACACATTTTATCGCAACAATATTTGCGACTTAGGCTGGAAAAAAAGATAGTTCATACTATAACACAAGCTATGCTTGTGTAATCATTGTACTGCTATTTGAAACAAATAACCTTTTTAGTTCATTTGATGAATTAAAAATACATCAGCTGTTTTAACTTTTTACTAATCAAATGCTAAAGCACTTATGATATTATACTGCTACCACAGCCTACCGATTCAAAGGTGCCACCAAAAGTAGCACTTTTATTTACGACTTCGGTTGGGAAAAAAAAGAAAGTTCGCACTAATACACTTTGCTTCGCAAGTGCAAAAAGTGTTGATATCGGAAAAATTTGTAGATATTTTTAACAGCTGAACATACTCTTGACAAATACGTCCCAAGTACGATGAAATTTATACATTTGGAGAAACTTATACTATCTCGAAATATGAAGCTTAAAATTCAGTACATCAAAGACATAAAATCAAAGTTGAAAAGCGTGAAAGCACCTGAAGGTAATTATAAAACCTTAACGCATGCCAAGCTACTTCTCCAAAAATTATCTCGATTTCCGATAGCTGATGATTTGGTTTCCCTGATCTTGTTAACAAACCAACCCTCCCCTAGATACCTAATGAACAATCTCCTCTGATACAGTAGGGATCGGAAATAGTTGACCAGTTCCGACTTCCATGCAGCTACGTCGTGGTTATTTGTTCTAAATTGGATGTATTTATGTTTGTAACTCTTTGAACATTTCCCAATGTTGCAAAAGTGAAGAAATAGTCGAAAAGTTCCGATTTATCTGTAGCTAAATTGGTAATATTTTTCGTTCTAAATTTTATTGAGTTTGTTAGTAACCTTAGTGGACCATAGCTTCGCAGACCAGTCGAAGGAAGAGGACACGAAGAGGTGGCTGAAGTCTATGGGACCTGGACACTGGTTGAAGTCCACACTCGTCACTGGCGCATAGTGTCTCTCATAGGTGTCCGTTATACCTGCAAGTAATATAACTTTATAGTAGTTCTACAAATAAAGCAAGACATTATCGGCACGTAAAATAGTCATCGCAAACCACCGTCAGATCAAATAAAACCTTTGAAACATCTAAATTTTCTCTGGGTTACTCAGCACCTCCGATATTGAATACATTTATGGAGCAATAGATTTATCAGTAACATCATTGAAGTGATATGCATTTGGTTGGTTCAGTGGTCTCTGCCTGAGACTTGAAAGACAGCTGTCAGTGTTTCGAGGGCCGCCATGATCACTGCTTGAGGGTTAGTCAACATTTCCCACACAAAAATAATCAAAAAGATTGCATGTATGCCTTAATCATAGTTACAAACGCGACCTTCCGTAATTAGCTCAACAGTCATAGTTGGCCAGTTCACTTGTGGATAGAAGGCTCAGGAATCAAATCGTACTAATCAATTCTTTTTCTTCGCTCCTACTTGTATGGACCATAAGCATTGAAACGTTTTTGTGGACTTTGGTGTGAATTTAGACTACCTGGTTTGCTCCCGTGTCTGACTGCCCCGTAGATATATCCGTCTTCTGCTCCGACCACGAATGAGTTGTACTCGTTAGTGGGGAAGGACATACACTTCACAGGCACACTGTTGTGTTTACTCGTCTGTGTCTTGCCCAGAGACGTGAACAGTTCCACTGTCTCCTGAAAGAACGACAATTAATGGTGGCTCCTGCGAATCGACGAAGTTATTTTTCTGAAGCAAGCTCTTTTTTGCAACTCAAGGCCGTGTGCTTAGAACTCAATAGATACACTCAATTAACCTTGCCGTAGACACTAAAACTGGACTTGTAAGGTATCTCTCCTATTCGCTTTTTTCTTCTTCATTTTCTGCGTGTGGGGTAGAGACAAAAAGCTATAGGTGAAAAAACTATTAATGGCTTAATTTAATACAGAAATTAACTAAACCAATATGCCACACATAAAGCAGAGAACAGATGCTATGAAATTTCCAAAGCTACAGATTGTGATTATAGCATAAGTGCCACCAAATAAGCACTTTATTTGCAAATTAGGTTGAAGGTTCGCACTAATACACTACGAAAAAAGAAGGTTCGCACAAGCTCTCTAGAGTAAAAACGATGAATAATACATGCCTGTGGCTCGGAGAGCATGTCCAGACTCCATGAGCAGAGTTTTCCGTCCGAGGAGATGGTGATGAGGTTGTGTGCATTCTCAGTCCCAATCACCTCCGTACAGAACACAGGATGCTACAGCAACACAGTCAAAACACAAAATCATTAGTAGTGTAATTGCTACCTTTTTTTTCGCGTTAAAAACTCGACAAGACAGTGATATTCGGCTCTGAATAGGTATTAGCATATTTTCAATCCAAAAAACTGCTCGCTAAGTCGGGATTCTTAGGATTCAACTAAAGCCCTCAATATGTACATATATATTTCAACGTTTTTGCTGACACCAAATCTTTTTTTAACTCCCAAGTTCAATCATACAAAATTAAATTAAGACCAGTCTGCCTATTTTGTAAAAAATTTGCATTGAACTGTGAAATTACTCGCTACCTTGAGGCATGAAATTTGTCTGAAACACCAGTTGTAGCAAGCACAAAAAATCTGTAATAAATCTTTCTAGTTTTGTTTTGTATGTTCGATGTGCTTGCAACTGTATGTGCTTACTTTATTACAAAAAATCTGTAATAAATCTTTCTAGTTTTGTTTTGTATGTTCGATGTGCTGCATAAATTATTCAATTGGTGACCATACCGTGTGACCCTGAGTGGGAAGAGCCGTTCTCTGAACTGGACTTCGCTTGTTGTTCCTGCTGTCCCAGATGACCACTCTGCCACTGTATGTGCCTCCCACCACTAGATTCTGATGGAACTTGGCAAACACTGCATTCACTACTGACGTCTGAAACATTGGTTTTCTATGTTTCAAATTTTATCACTTTCCAAACTATCGTGTTTTCATCGATCACTTTTAACTTAACTTCACGACATATATATTCAGTGGCCTGCTCAAATCTTTTTAATTTTTCGGCGGTGGAGGGGGGGGGGGCTGAACAAATTATGCCAGTCATTTCATGGAGACATTCTTTTCAAGTCAGCCATTATAAAATTAGTTCTACAAAAAATTCTGCTAGACAGGTAAGTTTTTTGAAAGCTTAGATAAAAATCGGCAAACGCTGCCCGACCAAATTTCGGGTATACTGAACGAAGTACTATAGACTTTTTAGGCGGTGCAACGATTGCAAAGCTGCACATTACCGATTATATCTAAAAGAAACTTAGCAATTCGAACAAGGACGAGGAAACCATTATCCGGTTTTCCTCCATTGTTCTAGCTGGCTAACCATTACAGGGTACTGGAATTATTGTTGACGCTATTACTCGCTACTTTTGGATACACACCCGTCGGAAAAAAACAAATAGCTATCTTCACAATCTTCTTGATTTTTTTTGATGCGTTGAATCAGGGGCGGATCTTTTTTTATAAGTCGACTTAATTGATTTTCCGAGCTCTCCTAAAGCACTAAAAAGACGCTGTTTTGGCAAAATTTTCTGCGCCGCATGCAAGTTTTTGAAAAAACAGGTCAAAAAATCCGTTTTTGGGCACTTTTGGAAAATGTTGACAAAAAAATGCGTTTTTTTGGCGCGCGCTCCCCCTCAAAGTTAGTATATATTGGCGCCAAAGGCGCCTTTAGAATAGTTTTAGGGTCTGTCGGCCGAAAATTGATTTCTTAAAAAGTACCAAAGGGGGGACCCTTTGGGTCGAATCCCTGAGGAGGGGTGTTCGCCCCACCCCCTAAATCCGCCCCTGCGCTGAAAAAAAATACCAAACACCAATGTCACAAAATTCCCTCTGGGAGAAAATTTTATACAACTTTCGAATAAATGAAAACCAAGAACAAGGTTCATTATCGAAAATATAGGAGACCTTCAGATAAAAACCTGTCCTTTTTGTAGCTATCTTCATCTCATCATCTCTCCTATTTAATTTGTTCACATGTACCTGACACTGATAAATGGCATCTGGAGTGTCCGTGTTGAAGCCTAGATTCCACACCATTGCCAGTCCACTGTTCTCCAGTCCACCCAGAGATCCCCCGGTGGATTCGGATGCTGCTCCGGCAGGGTGGTGGTCATGGGAGAAGGAGTGGTAGGAAGAGAGAACCTAGAACAACAGACACAAGTACTTAATCAATTTACATGAAAACGAGACAACAAACATTTTTGTAGTTACTTTTCTTGTTCGACAGAAGAAAAAATAAGGACAAAATTTACCATTAAAGCTCTTTTTAGATTAATGAGATGAAAAAAGTATATTACTGAGTTCGAAAAAGGGCTGCAAAGAGCTTATTGAATCACGGTTGCCATAAGAACTTGGTACGATTGATTTGCAACTCAGCTCGCTTCGGCCAATAAGACCCGTTCGTTAATTGAACCATTATCCTGTAGCAGGTGTATGATTTAACATTTGCTGTGCAGTACCAGTTCGTTGGGGAAGAAGGGGGACCAGTCGAGGCTGCTGATTGCACTGTTCGCACACCAGAAGTCCTGGTAGAACACTCTGGACACCTTCACTTGACTTCCGGGGTGGGTACTCCTAAACAGTTCTCACTCCGCCATTGGTTCACTCTTTCCTCATTGAGGACCAGGCAAAATGCATTTCATAACCCAGAAAAACATCCAAAAAAACTCCCTCCCCCCCCCCATAATGGTATTCACCCCCTGTAATATCAAATTAAAACGGTAAATTAAAACTAGAGCTTTTCTTTTCCATTGGTATTTTCAATTTTGCTGCTTTCTCATTGGTCGAAAATTCGATAAAATGATCTATTTACCAATCTCCCCCTTTTTTTATAAAGGGGATTGTTAAGAAGATCCCAGCGGCTCTTCATAAATAGAAAAGGAACCCATGTTGGAAGAACTCAGATAACTTTACTAACTGTAACGTCTTCAAATGACTGATTCGAAGAAAAATAGTTGAGTTGTAGCCAGAGTTGCACTTATTGCCACCGACTCAGAATATCGAATAGTAATGAGACTTACGAGCTCTTATCGTCGTCCTCCTGTATGTAAGGCTTGTACACATCCACCTCCGATGTGATCTTCCGCTCCACCAGTTGGGATGAGCGGGTGAGGAAAGTGAGGAATCCCTCTGATGACACGATGGCCGCCTTCTCCTCCTCCGTCAGTTCCTTGGCCACCACTGGAACTGGACTGCCACTCCCACTGCCAGACTCCTTCTTACCTGAAGGAACAAAAACAAACTTAAGCTTGTTTAGAGTTGCAGACAATAGTTTTATAGATGACCCTGAAAGTCATAGATTCTTAGCAGACATTCATCTGTTCTCGTTGTTTAAGCCTCTTCTTTCCTTTGAAGAAGGGAGTTGCATTTTCTTTGCTTGTGCTACCAACTACTCCAGTTTAGATACTAATTAGGCATTCAAAACTACAGAGTCTGGAGCAGAAATAAATGGCTTTTTGCTGCTCGAAACTGACAGAAGGTTGGCTTCACACATCCACATAGTGAAGTAATACAAACAAATAATCTCTGTCCGGTAAACGTACAAGCCTTTCTATCAATACACTATCATCATATTTTAGAATTGACAACAACACATCAAAATAACCCATCCCATAACATCGGGCACTCGTTGATGCAAAACGTATTTTCGAAGAAGAGCATTTTCGAGCCAAATTTTCGCCACGTGAATCAGCGAAAAATATTAGTTGAGTTATGGTTTTTTTACTTAAAACTGAATGTTTTGAACACCTCCAAGCAAATGTTTTGAACATGTGCTAGTCGCTATGAAAGTTCCAATTGCATTTAAGCAAGCTTGGCGTACTTAATTGAAAAGAAATGACCTTGACCTTTGTCGGCGTCCTTGTTCTCGGTCGCTTCTTCCTTCACAGTAGACGCTAGTTCCTCTGCATCCGTCTGCTGGGACTCCTTTGGCAGGAGGAACTCATCTGTCTGGGTGGATTTGGGGTAGAGGTAGTTCTCCGTCGGAGGAATGTCCACTGTGTTAAAGGAACCCATCTCTAGTTTGCTTGTGGACCGAAGAGACCTGGATGTTCCAAGGCCACTAGAAAAGATACAATTGGTATGAATTGGGTCCAATGACATGAAAGGGAAATAAAGTGTAAGAACACATTCAGATGAAAAGATAGCGAAGACTGATCGCGGGAAGCATCATATATCAACCATGTATTTAGGGAACCTCGCTTCAATCAAGACCGCCAATACCAAACATCTTTTTGGTTTAATATAGCGTATAGACTCTTTCAATTTTCCACCAACACCACCAAATTTTTTGTGCAATAAAAACTGGTTCACTACTCCCAATTGAAAAAGAAGGTTGTTCACTTGCAAACGTTTAAATCACAATTGGTTAATGTTAAAACAATGGTTTGCCATCATATGTGAACTTTGCCTTCATACATCATACTGTTGTAGTACTCTTTTAAAGAAACAATAAAACAATGAGTTGAGAATGATTCTGAACTGTAACCTGGCGTGAGTGAGCCCTTCACCCGAAAATGCCCCTCCGGTAGAGGATTCCATCATGCCCCCTGCAGCTGACATGCCAGAAGGGGGTGTAGATAGGAGGGACTGGCCAGTCGAGGGATCCACACCTGAGGAAGACTGGGTCGGAACCCCTGAAAGAACCCCCCTCAATGTGACATGCAAGCAACCCAGACAAAGACAGAAAATATCAGCAATAGTCTATGAACCCTTCCCAGAAAACAATTCCTAACATAAAGTGCTCGGGTTTGAGTTCCAAGAATGAAGTATCGAGAAAATTACTTCGAAACTCCAGTGGTAAAGACTTATGTAGAAATAGAAACAGAACCCGTCTCTACTGCGCATATGTACAAGGGAATTACATGTGTTCAACAGTTTTGAAGAAAAATGAATATTCAAATGTCATTTGTTTCGCTTGTGTTGAACCTACTGAAGTGCGTCGGAAGATACAATGGCGCTCAAAAAGGCACTGGACCCGGATTCACTCGCTGAAATGTGACCGTACACAGATTTTTCCAGATATTCAATTCAAATAAATCTAACATGGAAATAAAAAAGGTTAAAAAAATACAGTAGGTTTATTTGGTTACACTACGTTTTCGAAATAATTTCGTTAAATTGGAAATCTTCAAAGAGAAACCACTCTAAGAGCTTCTCGGTTTTTGTAACGACCACATACCAGGCCTAACTTGTTCCTTTTCCACGGAAAAATAGATAACTCAAAGAATATTCTCGGAGAATTGAGTGAAGTTCCATTTTAAGATAATTGTTGTCGTGATTTGGATTCCAAAACAAATTTCAAGTTCTCCGTCAAGAAAAATTGGTCTAATATTTTTGCTCTTTAAACTACTTTACCAAAAAGAGTGAATGTAAAGAAAAAACGTTTCTAGCCTAATTTTACAGCTCTTTTCAACTTATCTAAGCTATTATAAGCAGCTTTTAGGACTGGTTTTCAAAAGACTTCTACAACACAGAAAAGTAGAAAATCTATCAAAAATTAAATTTTTCTTTCATTTCTATTGCATTTCATTAGTTTCGTCGTAATATTTGTTGCTACTTCTAACGCAACCCGCTTCTATTTTTGAGTATTGGGTTTGCATTTGGTCTTGCTTTGGAAGGAAATCGAACTGGAGCCTGTCACACGCATTTTCTCCAGACCTTACCTTGAATGTCGAACTCCTTGAAGATGTCATCTGCGTTAGACCATCTTTCAGATGATCCTGCTGCTGCGCCGCCTGCAGGAGCATCCCCTTGGTCCTGCACAGATAACAATTAAACAATTATCACAGAATTGTCCGGATAGAACCAAAAACAGGATTGGGTGAAATTGCAAACCTTGAACAGCAATTGGTTGAAAAGAATTCATAGATGGACATCATCACTAGACAAAATGGACATAGCAAATTTTGTAAGTATGCAAGCAAAAATAATTCAAGGACATTAAATAGAACGTTTAATAATTGACAATCAAAAACTTGGAAATCGCTTTTTGCTTCGAGCTCCTCAATCGTTATTCGTGCAAAATTTTATTCGTGCCAAATTAAATAACGTTTTTTTTTCACAAATCTTTTAGAAGAAACCATTATTGTGCTCAACAGTTGTAGAAATCAATTTTTATCCCAAGATGAGATCAGCCGTTCTCACAGACAAAAGGATAATGCTTGTCAGTCAGTTCAATCTAGAGGAAAAAACAGCTTGTGGTCAAACTAAGTGCATACCAAACCCATGATTCCTCTCATCTAAAACTTCACTTTGCTCATACTGTTTGCAATGATCATAATGGGTACTTAATTTTGAAAACAACTTAAATCACACATTTGATTTCTACAAACTACCATCGAATATCATGCTTGTGCGAGGATATGTAAGCCGGTGCGCATTAAGGAAACCCCCTAAAGAATTTTGTTCTTTTCTATCACAACTGATTTTGTCAAAATTTAACTTTGAATCTAATTTGCCTGGCTTCGCATAATACTAGGGCTTAAAAATGAGACCAATAATCAAAAACTTATTAGGGGCCAAATGTAAGGCATCCAACAACCAAGCAAGATCATTATCATACTACAGATTTTAATTTAGTAAGCCAAACATAAGTTTGTCTATATTTTTCAAATACACGAGGCTCTATTTTATTGTGTTCAAGACTCTTTTAAACCAAAAATGTTGAAACAGACTAGGCATTCAAAATGCCATTGCCTGCGGCCAAACCGTGGTAGTTACAGTAGCTTCCCTTTTATTACTCACAGGCGAAGCTGCACTTAGCAAAAATGGCAAACGGGGATTTGGAAAAGAAAAAACAACAATCTGGATCTACGGTTTCGAACCACCGACCACCAAATTTAGAGTCTGGTGTCATCAAATCTGTGCCTATCTACCTAGCTCTACTCCCAAACACTAGCCAGCAATAAAACGCTAACTGTTAAATTGCCAAATAGAATCCGAGCAGCACACAGATATTGAAATTGAGCTTTTTGTTGAGCCCTAAATTATGCTCAAGTTAGGATGGAAAAAAGAAAACTATATTTAACGGAAATTTTTATTTCCGTAATGAATTTTGGAGACAACGTGATTGTTTTGCCGCAAAACTCCGCGTTTGCTTGTCTAAACAATATTCACATATATTTATACCTTAAAAAGACCACCAATTTTTTTTTAAATTAGGGCAGTCACTTTGTCCGACAAAAACCCACATGGTATCGCTATTCATTTTATTTACAAGCTAATATTTCCAACCCTACTATTAAATGGGAATTTTTGTAGGGTGGCTTTTGCTGCGACAACTGAAAGAGGGGAGGAACTTTGTCTTCGAGTGTTTTAGTTTTTTTACTTTTTTTTTCACGCAAACTTAGGTACAAATAATTATCAGAACTATTCGTGTTATAAACCATACGCAATTTCAGTCTTGACTCGAAAGACATTGAGAAACTTCCATAAAATTTCTCAGTGTCGAGAAAAACCGGTCAGAAATTTTTATTTTTTAGTCTAAAATTTTTAGGCTCAACAAATCTATTAGTTTGAGCTTTTTATTTAAGCGGTTATTATTTAGTTTTACTCTAAAATTAGTTTTAGAAGGTTCTTTTAGCGCCTTCTATGTAAATAAAACATACATATCATTTGAAAATTAGAAAAACTGTTTGTTTTTCTATTCATTTTTGTTAAAAACTGATGTCAAAATGCACAATTCCGTTTTTATGTAAAATATGGTTTCGCTCCATAGTATATCACACCACGGACAAAAACTACAAGAAAGGTCTGAATAATTTTGGATTGCCACCAATACAGCAGCTACAGTTTCTATCAAATTGCCAATGTTACACAGCAAAAATTCGATCGAAAAAAAAATATTTTAATCTTCCGGATTTGAGCATCCGACCTGTTGTTTATGAGTTTTACGTCCTCGCATCTGCGCCACCGTCGCTTGAAAGCAAACTATTGGACCAGTTAATGCTGGATCTACCTGTTCTGATAATTTTTTATTTATTATATTGATGCGGAAATGCGTAAAATTCAAAATTTCAAAAAAGGACTTTTCGCTCTGCTACGAAATGGACATGTTGTTTCTCTGCTTAAGAAGAGGATTAACAGCTTTTTTAAAGGAGAAAACTACTAGTCGCTGTTTCCATTGAAAATTTTATATCAGATTTGGCTAGGCAGTTTTCGAAAAAGTGAAAAAGATACCAAAAACGATCAAAAAATCAAAAATTTGCATTTTCCTAAATCCATTAAGCAAAAGCATGGTACCAGCCCTTTATGCAGTAAAAAATTCTCATACCTGATTTTTCAACTTCGATTGGACGCTTAATCTACGATAATCAAAAAACGAGGATAATTTATGAAAAATTTTAAGAATTAACCAAAATGTCAAAAAAATGGGCTTGTTTCAGGCCATAACTTTTTTCTACCGTAATTATTGAATATCCATCTGAGAAGGGGAGATCCCTATAATTTGTTCTTTTCATTAAAATCTTCATATGATTTTTCCCTTTAATATTTGAGAAAATGAAAAAATGAAGGCCGTCGAACGTGAGGTAAAATGAAAAGACACTAGCGAAATATACAGGCACACAGAAGAGCAGCCAAAAAACGAAAAGCAACAAATCACATGCATTTTCATAACACACGCTTTTTTTCAAACAGGACGTAACACTAGCGAAAATAAAGCGGTAACATATGCCATTAAATTATTTATGATTAAATAACTTAAATATGATTAAATTGAAATACACCAAAAGTGCCACCAAATGAGCACTTTCATTTGCGACTTAAAATACACTACGCTTCGATTGTGTAATGAATTGAAAACAAATCGGAGAAAATCGGGCTTGTTTTTTAAGTTACATATACTGTGATAAGAAAATTGTGTGCTAATTCCTGGGGAGCCTGATTCTCTTTCTGCTTTAGAAGGGTTTAAATATCAAGTAGCCAATCACAATCATCGACAGTTGCAGCTACTTGAATTCCATTTGATGCATTTACGTGTTTACCTTAGCCTTGTGTTTCTCTGCATTCGTCCTTTGCATCTCCGCCTTCTTCCGCCTCATTTCTTCTAACTTTTCCTTTTTCCGCGCCAGCTCATCCTTCACAGGTGTCGACATCATCACAACAGACTCGCTAGACAATACACTACACTGCTATTCAACCAGTTCACAGTTTCTAAACTATTCTGTCTCAAGTCCACCAAAGAGCGGGTATTAAGCAACTGGATTTGGACGCAAATAACTGCTAGATGAAATATTTAACCAATTCAAAACTACCTGAAAAACGAAAATAAAAAACAATTGAAAAACTTTCAGGTACCCAATTGTTGAAATCCTAAACGATAGTATAGATTAATTAGATTCAACGATTTATGCTTCTGATCAGAGGAAGAATGGTACCAGCCCATGCTTATAAATATGTACAATAAATATCTCGAAAATAAAGCCAATGCATAACATAGTTAATCGTAAGATATACCGTTGTCCGTGACGAGAGATTTCACGCGCAGTTGAAAAGATAGATTTTAAAATATATTTCTATGTTAGAGTCAGTTTTAGTCGTGCTACCGAGTACAACTACGGATTTCAATGCAATGAAATTGTTTCCTTGCCATTCGAGCTAGCAGTTAAATTCTCAATTAACTTTCAAATTTCATCTCAAAACCCATTTGATTACATAACTGGACACCGATAACAGAATCATGTGTAGGCATCGCTGGCTAACAGGAAACAATTTCTACAGAATTCAATCATGAAGAACAGTCTTCTGCGACAACTGTTCTGTCTTTATCTCATCTGTAGAGATAGTCCGCCTGGATGTTAGCCGCAATCTCCTGCTCCCATCTGTCGCCATTATTCAACAACTTCTCCTTGTTGTACAGCAACTCTTCCCTGGTCTCTGTGCTGAACTCGAAGTTGGGTCCCTCGACTATGGCGTCCACTGGACATGCCTCTTGACACAGTCCACAGTAGATGCACTTGGTCATGTCTATGTCGTATCGGGTGGTCCTCCGACTTCCGTCCTCTCGCTCTTCCGCCTCGATTGTGATCGCCTTAAGAACACACTTCGCTTAACTCCAGTGGCGTACTTAAGTGTGTATGCGCGCCCGGGCATGTGTGCGTGTTTCGTGTGTGTTTGAGGGGGAGAGGCATTTAACTCTACCAACAAAAACTTGGAAATCAAATTTGATCGACGGAATCTTATATGAAATAAATTTTCGGCACTTACTACGGGTGGCAGCGATTTTGACACAGAAGCAAAGCTGAGCTTCGCACCCCTTGCGGTACAACAATTATAAGAAAAAGGCACCGTGAGGCTTTTTTTAAACTACTTAATTTATTTTTGTAATTAAAATTTTTCTTTTTGTGTTTCTAGAACGGTTAGCTATGGGCATTCAAAAACTGCTGCCAGAGTCTTATCGATGTCAAAAGTACTACCAGACATTTTAAGAAAAAAAGACAAATAAGCCGACAATATTAAAGCCGACAGCCAATAAGCTGAAAATCAACCAAAAAATGTTGTTCAAAAAATCATAGTAGAAAAATTTGCATGTAACGCCCACAAGGATCCACGATAGCTATATAGTATATAGCTGTATCCAGTTTGCCTAAGCAAACTGGATACAGAATTTGGAAACTGAGCTTAGGCCAGCGATCATGAAGCCGAAAATCATCGGCAGGAAATAATATCGAATATAATTATACAAAAAATGGTTTGAGTTCTAGATATAAAATATACCAATAGTAACTGGTACCTAGTAGTAAAACTTGAATTTTTATGAAATTGAGCATATCAGCAGCATAGTAGCATCATAAAAGATTCAACTGACTTTATTAAACTAGTTGTTAACCCGAAGAAAAGTCTATATTCCGATTTGATAAATCTTCTTAAGCGTAGACTAGCGTTTAACGCACCTCCGGTGCTTCGAAATTTCTCGACAACTCATGAAAAACCGCATATATTGGAAACAATATCTGCAAATTTTTTGTGTACTCTGACTGCACCCAATTACAGGGTTGGTTATTTCGAACTTTTTAATTCCCATTTTGAAAGCGTCATCTCGAAAACTTAATGGGCCTCTGGAGAAAATTGGAGGCCAGATTTGCAACCACTGAGAGTCCCTGAGAGCACCCTACTATAGGGTTAAGAATTCAAAATTTTGTGAATTTTTTTTAAACTTAATTTCAGTTTGCCGAATAAAAAAATTGAAAAAAACGTCTTATCTCGGACACTAAAAGGATTTGAGCATTCATTTTAAAAGGCACGATTTAAGACACCAGGGTGTACACTGACAATAAGGTTGTAATTTCATCGAGTTGGTAGTTACAAATTTTTTGAAATTCTTTGTAGATAAGTTCTTTGAGAAATTTTGAAAAATCAAAAAATGTCACATCTCGGAAAATAAAAGCAATTGAGCAGGCGCGTTTAGCAGTCGCATGTGGCAAGATTTGCAACTCTTTAGAGTACCCTGACAACACCGAACTATAGCGTTGGGAATTTCAAACTTTGAAAAATAATTAATTTAAACTTTCTTAAAATTTTGAAAAAATCACAAAAAACGTCACATCTCGAAAACTACAAAGAATTGAGCAGTCATATTTGGAGGCAAGATTCGCAATCCTTGAGAGTACTCTGACAGGACCTAACTTCAGGGTTGGGAATTTCAGATTTTAAAAAATAATAATAATAATTTAAGTTTTCTGAAAACTTTTGAAAAAATCACAAAAAACGTCATATCTCGAAAACTACAAAGAATTGAGCAGTCATACTTGGAGGCAAGATTCGTAATCTTTGAGAGTACTCTGACCAGACCTAACTACAGGGTTGGGAATTTCAGATTTTTAAAAAATAATAATTAAAGTTTTCTGAACATTTTAGAAAAAATCAGAAAAAAAAAGTCATATCTCGAAAACTACAAAGAATTGAGCAGTCAAATTTGGAGGCAAGATTCGCAATCTTTGAGAGTACTCTGACAAGACCCAACTACAGGGTTGGGAATTTCAGATTTTGCGGGAAAAAAAGTAATATAAGTTTAAAAAATCACAAAAAATAATTCAAATCTCGAAAACTACAAGGATTTTAACAGTCATATTTGGAGGCAAGATTTGGAATTCCTTAGAGTACTCTGACAGCACCCAACAACAAGGTTGCGAATTTCAAATTTTGAAAAACAATTAATAAAATTTTTTAAAACATCACAAAAAACGTCATATCTCGAAAACTACAAAGAATTGAGAGTACTCTGACAAGACCTAACTACAGGGTTGGGAATTTCAGATTTTTTAAAAAATAATAATTAAAGTTTTCTGAACATTTTAGAAAAAATCACAAAAAACGTCATATCTCGAAAACTACAAAGAATTGAGCAGTCAAATTTGGAGGCAAGATTCGCAATCTTTGAGAGTACTCTGACAAGACCCAACTACAGGGTTGGGAATTTCAGATTTTGCGGGAAAAAAAGTAATATAAGTTTAAAAAATCACAAAAAATAATTCAAATCTCGAAAACTACAAGGATTTTAATAGTCATATTTGGAGGCAAGATTTGGAATTCCTTAGAGTACTCTGACAGCACCCAACAACAAGGTTGCGAATTTCAAATTTTGAAAAACAATTAATAAAATTTTTTAAAACATCACAAAAAACGTCATATCTCGAAAACTACAAAGAATTGAGAGTACTCTGACAAGACCTAACTACAGGGTTGGGAATTTCAGATTTTTTAAAAAATAATAATTAAAGTTTTCTGAACATTTTAGAAAAAATCACAAAAAAACGTCATATCTCAAAAACTACAAAGAATTGAGCAGTCAAATTAGGAGGCAAGATTCGCAATCCTTGATAGTACTCTGACGGTACCCAATTACAGTGTTCGGAATTTCAGATTTTTAAAAAATATTTATAATTTATGTTTTCTGGAATTTTTTGAAAAATCATAAAAAACGTCCTATTTCGAAAACTACAAGTACTTGAGCAGTCCTATTTGGAGGCAAGACTCGCAATCCTTGATAGCACTCTGACAGTACCCAACTACAGGGTTGGTAACTTCAAGTTTTGTAAATTGTTTTGTTATTTAAAAGTTCTGAAAATTTTTGAAAAAATCTCAAAAATCGTCTTATCTCGTTTACTAAAATGATTCGGGCATTTAAAATTGGAGGCCAAACTCACAACCCTTAATTCGATATTGGGTTTCTTAATTTGAACTCGGTAAAATAACCACTAAAATCAAATTGGAAAATCGAAAAAAAATCTTAACCATTGCAATATACGATATAGCTTAATAATGCAAATAATACGTTGGAAAAGCTTAAACATGATGAGATGGTGAAGCACGCATTTAAATATATAACAGATATGTCGAAAAAGACTCGCCCTCTTCCAAAAAATTTCAGAATGCATCCTGATAGGCAAGAAAATTATTTCCAGTTTTTGATTTTAATAACCAGCTTGCAATTCGTTGCATTGAATTCATATTCATTCAATTGGTTGCCCTTATCAAGCGCTTTTAACGCCAAATTAAACACCATTTGCGATACAAAATCAGAAAGGACAAAAATCAGAAGATAATACCTCAAACGAATCGTGAAAACCTTGAATTAATGCTTGAAGCAAAAAGAACAAGGAAAAACCTTTTTGCAAATGTCAATTCTTTCTCATAACCAATCGATAGTAACGATGAGAAAAAATTTCGGTAGAAGAAATCTAGATCCAAAAATTCCTAAATTTACTTTAAAACGATGCCTCATATCTTGCAATCAGACAACTTGCATATCCTACAGGAAGAATAGTGAATTAGATAAGGCCCTCTCCGCTATTTGCGTTAAAGTAAGATAAAAAAAAAACTAATAAAAAAATTCAATATGTAAAAAATTTACACGATTGCCGCAAAAAACTTCTTAATCAAATTTTTGTAGTTTCATCCAGAAATAAAAAAAATCCTGAAACTCATGCGACACTCGCCGAATGCTTTCAAAGACAAAATAGTCCAACCAAAATTTCAACAAAAAATATTCTGGAAAATTAAGAATTTTTTCGAAAACAATTCAACATATGAGAAGAAAAAAAGAAAACGCTACTCCATCAACTTAAATCAAATTCAAGTGAAACTGCTCTAAAACACACAAAATCAATTAAAACTAACTAATTCCACTTGCAGAATAAAAAATAAATCAGAACAGAATAAAATTCTAGCAGAAAGTCCCAAAAAACTCTATTCTAACATTAAGTTTGGGCGTGTATAAAAACCAGGAAACCATGAGCTATGATTAAACACTTGACAAGGAAAAAGTCATTAAAAAATTACCGAAGGTTACAGAATTGAAAACCCGGCAATAAGGCCGACAGAAATTGGGTCGAAATCACTAAAGCCGACGAAAAAATCAATTTACCTAAAACTTTTTCGGCTGTAGACTTGGTATTCTTTCAGTAGCTGAAATGGAGTTTTTAAAATTGGAAATCTTGTGAACATATTTTTTATGGGAAAAAATTCTAGTACCCGGTTGCAATACCCTTGCTCGTCGCATAGGTAATAAGCTAAGGCGCGCTTGGGGCCCCTACAAGAATGATTTAGCAATTCCGTACCAAGGTTATCCTATATTTTTAATATCGAACGTCGTTATGTGCAATTTGAAGCCAAATCTTTTCCCGACCCTAATCATATTAAGCGATAAGTAAGATTCAACAATCGAGCAGCAGGCTGATGACCTTTTTATTAGATACTAGCAAGCCCGTCTCCAAAAATCAATCGGCTCGCAAAAAATTAGTCGTTAATCTGATCAAGCTATTCAAAGTAAACCATTAGCGAGGTCTTCCAGCTAAAAAAATGATGTTTCAACTTAACTCATGAAGCGATTCGGATGTCAAAAAGTATAAGTTTTTCTGTTGAAGCCATTCAAGCGAAGACCCTTTGAAAGATTTGATTGAGCTAATTAAGTTAATTGTTAGAGCAAATCTGTCTGCGAAAAATCAAACATTTCTTGAGACATCTATTCAAGCTATGAAACTTCGAAATATTTCTTCTAGAGCAAATTATTTCGCGAAAAAATTGAGTTTCTCTAAGCAAGCTATTGAAGCTATCAAAGCTTAAAATATTTCAAGTTATATCATGAAGCAAGTCGAATGGCGATATTTTTAAGTTTTGTTATTGAAAAAAGTCAAGCAATGAAACCTTGAAATAGTGCAAGTTGATTCATAGACCGAATCAGAGGACAAAAAATCAAGTTTTTTCAGCAAGTTATTCAAGCTAAAAAAAACTTTGAAATCGAACTTGTTGCCAGCTATTGAGCAAAGTTCTAAAAAATTCAATTTAATTCTTAGAGCGAATCAGTCCGCGCAAACTCGGTATATCTCAAGCAAGCAATCCAACAAAAGAAACCTTGAAATTTTTTAGTTGTTTCATACAGCTAATCATTTGGAGATATGTCAAAAATTTCTCAGTAAGTTATTTATATTATGAAACTTTCACATATTTCAAGTCATTTCATGAAGGAAACCGCACAGCACATGAAGGAAACCGCAAGGAAATTATAAGTTTTTCCATTGCAGCCATTCAATCGGTGAAATTTTGAAAAATGTCAAATTATTCCATCGACAAAATCAGATTTCCAGAGTTTCAAGTTTTTTGGGCAAGCAATTCAAGCTTCGAAATTTTTGAAGTACGTAGTGTTTTCAAACTAAATCGGTTCACTAAAACTTAAACTTTTCTAAGGAAGTTGTTCAGGCTATAAAGCTCTGATACGAAGCGAATAAGAAAGCGAAAAGCAAGTTATTGAAGCTAAGGAAACTTGAATTATTTCAAATTGTTGTTTAGACCGAAACCTATTGTTTAGTCGAAAAGATTGAAGTTGAAGACAGAATCGTTTCGCACAAAAAATACGCTATCAAACTATAAAATAGTTCTAGTTGTCTCAGACGAATCGGTCCCTGAAAAAATGAAAAAAAAAATTCTCAAGGCAAGCTATTCAAGCCTTAAATCTATGAAATATTTCAAGTTTTTTCGTAGACTGACTCGTTTTGCGAAAAATGAGTTTTTCTAAGCAAGCTATGCAGGCTACGAAACTTCGAAAAAATTAAGTTTTTCGTAGACTGATTCGGTTCGCGAAAAAACTAGGTTTATCTCAGCAAGCTATTCAAGCTATGAAACTATGAAATTTTTCAAATTGTCTCATAGACGAATCGGTTCGCAACTAGTTAGTTTTTTTAAACAAACTATTCAAGTCTCGCAACTTTGAAATATTTCAAGTCTTCTCTGGACTGACTCGGTTCGCGTAAAGTTTAAGTTTTTCAGGAACTAGTCAAGCTACGAAAATTTTCAAGATGTCTCATAGACGAGTCGGTTCGCGAAAAGTTTAGGTTTTTTAAGCAAGCTAATCAAGCCTTGAAACTTTGAAACATTTCAAGTTTTTCGTGGATTGATTCGGTACGCAAAAAGTTTAACAAGTTTTGTTTAGGCAAAATATTAAGCTAAAATTTGAAATATTTCAAGTCATTTTACAAAGCGAATCGGTTCATGAAAAGTTTTACTTAAGCAAACTATTCAAGCTACAAAACCTTCAAATATTTGAAAGGGAATCGGTTCAAGAAAAGTTTAAGTTTTTTAGGCAAGCTATTGAGCCTATGAAACATTTCGAGTTGATGCGCAGACCGAATCGGTTCGCGAAAGTTTTTCCCAGCAACCTATTGAAGCTACGAAACTTCGAAATAATGAGGATTATTTCATACACTGAATCAGTTCGCAAAAAAACGTGTTCTACGCAAGCTATTGTAGCTATGAAACTTTGAAATATTCCAAGTTATTTCATAGCTCGAATCGATTTGCTGAAATACATCTGTCACCGCATACTTTCAGACAAAAAGTGGGCAGGTACTGTCCAGCCTTGAAGTTGAATCGAGTTCATCTTGCTCTGATTGATTCTTAAACGTTGCGCTCGATACCCCCTTATTCATTGGGCGTTATGTCAGCTAAAACTTGGCATTAACTTTTCTGTCATTCGTTTAATATATAGGATAGGATAGGATAGGATAAGATGATTCCTTTATCAGTAGAATAAACTCTTCCTACCAAATGGGTCCAATTTTAAGCACTTGTGATCCACTTCAGATTTGTTCGGCGATTGCTGAATTTAACCGATAATGAAACTAACTTGGGCAGGACAGATGGCTTCGCACAGTTTACACGCAATGCACCTCTCCTCTCCATTGGGGTACCTCCTCAACGCATGTTCCCCTCTGAATCTGGGACTTAGGGGTCCTTTCTCAAACGGGTAGTTGATGGTGGCAGGCTCGTGCAGTATTTTACTGATTGTCATTCCCATTCCCTTCAAACATTGAAAAAATAAGACTTCAGGCCAGCCATACACGAGCAGCAGCTCTCGTCATTGGAATTTTTAGCATTTCAAAAATCATTTGAGATATAAGTTAAGAAATCACTTCAGCTTTGTCCTGTCTTAAACAAAAACTATAAGTTTAACCAAAATATACCGTTATTTTTCTATGTAATTGATCGACTACAAATAAAAACCAAAATGGAAAACAGACTAAAACGTTTTTGATGCCTTCTTTTGACATGACGACAATTGGTCGCTAGCGACGACTCGCCTCAGGACAACTTAATCAGGATGCTTTGCCTCGAAATTCCGTGAAACATTCCATATCAAAACCTTCATTTGGTCAGACAAGTCCGTTTGGTCGCTATGCATAGCTAAATCATTTTGTTTCGAAATTCTTATGTAATTATAAATTGCAAATAATATAATTGCTCTTACAAAGGCTAGCAAATTATCGCTGGCGACGAATTGAAGCTAACGACGAGTTGTCGCTGGCGACAAATTGTCGCCTCGCACTTAATTTTAGCCTAAATAATAATTTTTAAAAATCAGAACAAAACCGCCTTCAAAATTTCAGTAGTGTGAGCTCTTGGGATCCAAAAGCAGGACATACGTTCAGATTCTGCTTTTAAATAATGCTTACTTTCATGAGTTCCCCGAACAGAAGCGAATTCGCACTCAAGTCTGTCGTTTCAAGCCATGACGATGCAGATGTGGTCGCATTCACTAACTTGTACGTGTTCTGACCAACGCTTTTGCCCAGTTGTGATTCAATCGGGTACTCTTCGCCTTCAGATCCTTTGCTGACCCCTGTTGATGTCGTGCTTTTTGTGCGGCATGCAATTTGACTGTTACTCTGTGCTAATTTACATGATGTTGCTGAACTTGGCAGAACTGAAGAAAGCCAGGTGCTATTTTTCACGAGGTTCTTAATCATTACGACCTCAAAAATTCAAGAGAATAAATTTCATACTCGACACATGTGATGGAACGTATACTTTACCAGGCAAGTACTGGCCAAAATGACCGTCATCCTAATTGGACTGATTCATTAATAAGCAATGAGAAAAAACTGAATACTTAAAAGTAGAGCTGCTATAAGGTAAATTAACGAAACTAAAGTAAGCTTTATAAAAAAAACGACACATTCAGACTTTCAGTACTAAAACATCACTCAATACTGAGGTACTAAAATTATACAAATATAATGCTAAAGCATGAGATGTAAGCAATTACGGAGACAACTATGTGAAAGATTAGCTAGCGTATACGAAGAATTAGGAATCAGAAAAAAAAAACGTTTTCCCGCTTTCAGCGCTGGTTATTTTACTATCTGGTTTCTATACAGATTTCCTGGGTGCTATTATTCAGTATTTTATCATGCAGGAAGTGTCTTTCCAACTGAGGAAAGTCTCCTACGAGAGATTTTACCCAGATTGCGTTGCTAGCAGGACTGTATTCCTCGAGGCTGGGAGGACTAGAGTAAAAAAGTTTCGGCAGAGGCGTTACAGAAATCGAACTGGCCACTCCCACGGATATCTATAAACTGATTTTACCAACCAAGACATTTGTTAGTTTTTACAGTGGCAAGATTGATTTTTTAAAATTATCAGTAAAGTTGTTACAAAGGCTTATATATCTACAAAATAAAGAGTTTACAGTCACAAGTGCAAGTAAGAGATATTTATTCGGGAAATTAAATTCGCAAAAGTAGAATTCGGTTCTCAATCGTCTAGAATAGCACGTACAGCTGTATTGAGATAGTGATATGTTGTCAGAACAGCAGACGAAATTTGAACCGTGAAAACAAAGTTCATACAAAACCGTGAAAACAAATTCAGAAAATCTGACCTTTTTTCAGAAAAAAATTTCGGCCAATTTGATAATTGTAAATGATGATAAAAGATTTCCAAAAAAATCACATGTAAACATAAACATCATTTTAGATAACTACTAGATTTTCGAACGAAAAAAAATTGAGAGGAAAAAAGTTGAGAGGAGAAGCTTCTTACAGAAACTACAATGCGCCCAATGGAAGCCATCTAGGAATAAGCAGGAAAACTCGAAACACAGGATAGTTGAGAGTTACCGCAAATATCGTTCACATTGTGACAAAAGTTTACTACCCGAGAATTTTATTCAGATTCCTTTGAGGAATGTATTCCTCAGAAGGCTCAGAGGACTAGAGAAAAGCAATATAGGCAGAGGCGTTATTGGAAACGTGCTGGTCACTGTCGCGGATATCTCTCGAGTGATTTTACTAAGTTTAACTAAGAGTATTGTTGGTGTTTACTGTGGCCATATTGATTTACGCAAATTATCAGTAAAGTTGATTACGAAGACTTGTATCTAGAAAATTAAGAATTCAGTTTGAGTTTATCAAATTTTTTCCCTTGAAAAGTATTTGTTCGTCCTCTCTTTTTCTTTCTTTTGTTGAGAAGAGAAGCTGAAGACGAGGATGATGACAGTAGCTGGACTGACTCCGAGGCAGTCTCCGAGTTGGAAGAAGAAAGAGACGATGACTTCTCGGAGGTGGAGAGAGGGGACACCAGAGTGAAGACGCAGTCAGAGAGACAGCGATAGAGGAGAATGCTTCCTCTACGGATCACCAGTCACAAGTGCAAGTAAGAGATATTTATTCGGGAAACTAAATTCGCAAAAGTAGAATTCGGTTGTCAATCGTCTAGAATAGCACGTACAGCTGTATTGAGATAGTGATATGTTGTCGGAACAGCAGACGAAATTTGAACCGTGAAAACAAAGTTCATACAAAACCGTGAAAACAAAATCAGAAAACCTGACCTTTTTTTAAAAAAATTTCGGCCAATTTGATAATTGTAAATGATGATAAAAGATTTCCAAAAAAATCACATGTAAACATAAACATCATTTTAGATAACTACTAGATTTTCGAACGAAAAAAAATTGAGAGGAAAAAAGTTGAGAGGAGAAGCTTCTTACAGAAACTACAATGCGCCCAATGGAAGCCATCTAGGAATAAGCAGGAAAACTCGAAACACAGGATAGTTGAAGGTTACCGCAAATATCGTTCACATTGTGACAAAAGTTTACTACCCGAGAATTTTATTCAGATTCCTTTAGATGAATGTATTCCTCAGAAGGCTCAGAGGACTAGAGAAAAGAAATATAGGCAGAGGAGTTATTGGAAACGTGCTGGTCACTCTCGCGGATATCTCTCGAGTGATTTTACTAAGTTTAACTAAGAGTAATGTTGGTGCTTACTGTGGCCATATTGATTTGCTCAAATTATCAGTAAAGATGATTACGAAGACATATGTATCTAGAAAATTAAGAATTCAGTTTGAGTTTCTCAAATTTTTTTTCTCTTGAAACGTATTTGATCGTCCTCCCTTACTCTTTCTCTTGTTGTCTCACAATAATTTAGAGTCATACCAAATGAGCCACGAAAGTGTTATTGTCGTCAAAAATAATTCAACCATAAAGGGAATTTAGGGATGTGACACATTACCAATCTTGAAGTTGCCCTGGGTTAGAAAGTTGTATGCACTCTGCCATTTTTTGTCGAAAAAATGGGGTTTCATTTAAATCCTCTAGTTGAACAACCAACGCGTTGGTCATGTTATATATATTAACAAATATGCGCCCCACGAAAAAAAAATTATTTTCTTTCGAGCCTATTAAAAGTTTATTGAAAAACCAGGCTTTTCATTAAGATTTAAGGCTACCTATTGCGGTTGCTTTATTAAATGATTTTGCTGTTAATTTTATTTTAACTGAAGTAAGTTTTCAAGTGTGGACTCAAGCCCTAGAAATGACTTAGCAAAGCCGTGATTTATAAAACTCGTCTGCTTAACAAACTCAACGGTGTGAAGCCCAGGGCGTCAATTCCACTTTGACTCTTTCTGCGTGTTTCAAAAGAAGGCTCTCTGGAGTCAACATTTAACTATTGTGTCAGTGAAGGTGTCACAAGCAATATAGGGTCTGTTTTGTCCTTTTTACATTTGTAGTAGAATTATATGAACATTGCGTTGTGTATCATTGATCTGATGAGGGAAACAACACTTATGATTAGCGAGTGTGTCAACTTTAGCCGGTCATCGAAGGCTCGTGCCAAGGAGGGACAGAGTTTTTTCAATTTTTGGGCTAGTGATTGGTCAAAGGTCCTCAACTGGTCATTATTTTGTATGGAAGGCGAGTCAAGAAGCTGCTCTCGTATTTCCTTAAATAGTTGTATCTAAGCATACGTGTTTGTGTCGAAGTAAGGCATTTCTTCTACTTCTGACAATTTGTCAGCAAATTTAAAATCGGTTCAGGTGGTTTGTCGTTGATTTTGATTGCTGGAACTGTTTTGCGATGTGATATGAATTGAACTTAAAAAAACTCAATGAACTTTTGACAAAGATATTGGACGATTGAAGTTTTACTGAACATGACACCAAATATTAATATCAAAAGTTGGTCGAGAG
Organism: Symsagittifera roscoffensis; assembly: GCF_963678635.1. Lineage (NCBI taxonomy): Eukaryota > Metazoa > Xenacoelomorpha > Acoela > Convolutidae > Symsagittifera > Symsagittifera roscoffensis. The sequence goes on along the minus strand of NC_087065.1, from coordinate 8,312,122 downwards.
TTCAAGGAGTTTATTGAGTTCAAATTATATCCCGGATCACAGATATGTGATATAATTTGAGCTCATTTAACTCGAACTTTCGACAAGCACTTATGCTATTTATTATTAGAAATCAAAGGTGGTATAAAAAGGAGCTCAAAAATAAGTACCGACCACTTCGAGCCGCACATTGTCCGAAGCCCTCACTTGCTTTGGTCACATCCTAAGCCTGATTAAACTAAATTATACAGAGTAATTAGTCTAACATATAACAAATTTCCCATGTATAAAAGTTTGATCTGATTTTTATGTGCGGTCTCACAAGTTGTCTCCCGAAACTCAAAGTTATCATGCAAATAATTCATCCAGAAAATTTCACAGTGCCGCTCGAGGTTGTAGATGTAGAGCCAGAAGAGTTTTAAGTAAATTTTAAGAATCTAGCACTCCATGCATTTCCTGGCCCGAAGCCTTTGGCAGATACATAGGCAGCGACTATAGACGCAGCTGAAGGTGCGCGAGAAACTGCTGAGCATCAAGCCAACAGGGATGGAAAAGATTCGCGGAACGGAAAAGAACAGGCTATGTAATGAGACTTTTTGAAAAGGGAATACCAAATTTCAATTAGTTAAATTACTTGAAAAAGAAGATACAACCACTAGCGTACAATATTTGTGCAGTACAGCTAAAAAGCATTTGATTCTAAGAGAATTTTGGCCCAGTTGATGATTTCACAGATATTAACTCAATTGAACTAGAAAGTAATCCGCAGACTGATCATCGGTCTAATCGTAGTAATGACTAAAAGAAAACAGAAGACTTAAGAAGAATTACATTCCAAAGTAGATGAGCTAACTAAGCAAGTCCACGAGAAAAGTAAGACTTTTAGAATTTTGAGTCAAAACAAATGAAACGACAGCTGGAAACAAAACCAGCAATCGACTTCAAACTGAAACTATAGAGGTAAAAAAAAGGAGAAAAAAATATTAAAGACAGGTATTAATTGAGTTGGTTAGGAAAATCAAGAAAACAATCAAAATTGGGTAAATAACCGGAAATCAGGCAACAACCATAACAAAAGTAATTAACGCAATCGGAACCATAGAACTTGGAATCAGAACCAAATCAGCAGGATCTCAACACCAGCAACAAAATACTCAAAGGGTGGAAACCCTACAAACAGAACACGATGAGATGACACAGCATGCAGAAGCCCAATGCAAAGCTTGTGTTCTTACCAACCACATCCCTAAGTTTTCCTTATAAAACCCTTAAACCCAGAGAAAGAAAAAAGAATCTTTTTAAAACCAACTAAAAAAACGTAATGCAAACAAAATGTCTCATTTATGTATTTTTTTTTAATATTTCCAAAAAACTTCGCAAAAAATTATAGACACGGCTGCAAGTGCTAGTGCACTCCTAGAAATCGTTCAATCCTCAACGCAAGCCGAGAAAACGTTTCTACTCTAGAACCAATACCATCGTCTTTTGTAAAATTTGTATATTAATGTTATACAATGTTATGCAAGTCTTAGCATTTAATTTCGCTTCAAGAACTTTTGCATATAAGTCAATACCACAGCAAAATTTAGCTGCAATACTAACATATTGCCGGATTCAAAATACAGCAGCCCAAATTGCAAAAAAAAACAATTCAAAACCGCATTTTCCCGATCTAAGACAAATCGATCAAATCGAGAACTGATTACAACAATACCAACTTCCTAATAACGAAAATGACAGAGGCAGTACATCTTTTTGCAGTGAAACGATTATTCACGAAACTTGACTGTTAAAAAACATATCACTGTGTACAATTGGCAGACACTATTGGTACAATAGCAGTTTTAGCAGTTGATTTTGCTTGGAAATTTTTGCATAATTATCTCTAGCTCAAGGCTTGAGTAATTCGAATACAGGCTTTAGCCCACTCATCAGGTCAAACTTAGAACCCTATGTAACATCCGATCTCGGTACACAACTCGTGGACGATATAGGCGATGAAATAATCTTCGACTTATCTCCTGATTTTGAAAATTTCGTCTATGTTTCTTTTGGTTCCAGAGACTTTTACATCAGAGAGTAGGGTTACTCTCAGACGTAAAATTGTCCTGAACGCAAAGAAACATACCAAAAATAGACGAAACTTTCAAAATCAGGAGATTAGTCCCAGATAACTTATTACAGGATAGTGATCCATGAGAACCTTTCAACCTATAAAAACGAAAAATTTCCTATAGACCCAGAACAAGAACAGAAAAAAGATGCAAACATTTGAAAGGTTCTTGAAAGGATTTCGAATGATGTGCCCTATGCAGCTACAATCTTAGAAAGTACCACAAAAACTTTCAAGATTAAAACTCAGTAATGGCATGGCATACTTCATGGCATGTTTTGACCAAAAACCGTATTTGTACCAAAACAATTTGAGATGAGAAGCTTCTTACAGAAACTACAATGCGCCCAATGGAAGCCATCTAGGAATAAGCAGGAAAACTTGAGAATTTCGAAAAGGTTTTAAATTTTCCCGGCTTTACAGACTTTGTATATTGATATGAGAAACTCTCAAACATGCTTAACTGTCAAGAGTCTCGTATGAATCAAAATTACTTGATTCAGGTCAACTCAGTTAGCTAGGTTATTAAATTTCTCAATTGGTTAAGCTTTTGTTATCCGTGAGAAATAAAACTGTTTTTTTTACATCCCCAAACAAACAGCAAAGAATTTTTGGCTCTTTATTTTGCTCTCTGTTTTTCACAACTAGAAACTTTGAGATTTCATTCAACACTACTCACAGTAGTAAAAAATGTCTTAACGCATAGGAAGAAGGAACAAACCGAAAAATAGATGAATTTTTCAAAATCAGGAGATTAGTCCAGGACAACTCAGAACAGATAGTGATCCATAAAAGCCTATCAACCTATAAATTGGGTTACTTCTCATAGACCTGGAACAAACGCAGAAAAATGATGCACACAGTTGAGAAAACGTTTGGAAATTCGGAACTGTTGTTGCGGAGTTATAACACGAGTTCTCGGACATTAAGTTAAGACACGCTTTGCTCAAACATCCACAGACAGAAGGAAAAAAACGAAAGACAAAACCTCTCAAAGAATCGTGAAGAACGATACGAATGAATCATGATCAAACCGGCATCGATGCTCAAACCTTGCTCCATTTATTCACAACACTTCCTATTATACTTCATTAGGTATCACACCTAGCACAACGGAAGATACAACCTCAAGCAAACTGATCTAAGACTCACACTAAGTCGAAAACAACCGAATGACTCAAAATCGGACTATGCAAGTGACATTCAAAAGTCACTAATGACATCTTATGAAAAACGAAACACAGGATAGTTGAGGGTTACCGCAAATATCGTTCAAATTGTGACAAAAGTCTACTACCCGAGAATTTTATTCAGATTCCTTTAGAGGAATGTATTCCTCAGAAGGCTCAGAGGACTAGAGAAAAGAAAAATAGGCAGAGGCGTTATTGGAAACGTGCTGTTCACTCTCGCGGATATCTCTCGAGTGATTTTACTAAGTTTTACTAAGAGTATTGTTGGTGTTTACTGTGGCCATATTGATTTACTAAAATTATCAGTAAAGTTGATTACGAAGACTTATGTATCTAGAAAATTAAGAATTCAGTTTGAGTTTATCAATTTTTTCCCCTTGAAACGTATTTGTTCGTCCTCTCTTTTACTTTCTTTTGTTGTCTCATAGTAATTTCGAGTCATACTAAATGAGCCATGTAAGTGTTGTCGTCGTCAATAATGATTCATAACCATAGATGCAATTTAGGGCTGTGACACCAACTGGTTTCAGAAATAGAACCAATCTATTAAACAATTTGTCTAACATTTTCGAAGAAACTAATGAAAAGCCTCGAATATTTTCAGAAACTCATACGTAATTTTGCTTGCTTTGTTAAACTCCGAGGAGTAAAAAAACTGAGCTTTTTACGATGAACAAATGGAAAACTTCATATATCATCTTCGTGAAAAACAAAATTAAAATTTTTCCAGTCGCCGTGAAGCGTTGTCTCCGTATTGTTATACATTGTCTACAACTCCATATTAATAACCATTATTATTACAGATTATATTAAATCACCAACCGCATTAAATCTCTTCAGTAAACATTTTGATTATAGATTAACGAACAGCACAAACACGTTATATACTTTATCAGAGCAATTAAATTGGCTTCTTCAATGTCTGTTGGATCTGAAACTCTCGTAGTGTTTCTTGATCAACTTGGTTTGGAAGAGAATACTGTCTGCAAAGTCGTCCGCTGATTCCTCGTGTTCTCGTGTGCTCCTCGTGTTTATCGACTGTCTATTTCTGATGCCACTTTGGGGTGTTCTTGGTCGTAAGTTGTATGATCTCCTGGTCGGAGTTAACTGAAAATAGTTTCAAGTCAACATATCGTACTTTCTGAAAATTTTATCATCAAGTTTGAAATGTTAAATTTCGTTCGAAAATCTAGTAGTTATCTAAAATGATGTTTATGCTTACATGTGATTTTTTTGGAAATCTTTTATCATCATTACAATTATCAAATTAGCCGAAATATTCTTTTGAAAAAATGTCAGATTTTCTGATTTTGTTTTCACGGTTTTGTAAAAACTTTGTATTCACGGTTCAAATTTCGTCTGCTGTTCCGACAACATTTCACTATCTCAATACAGCAGTACGTGCTATTTTAGACGATTGAGAACCGAATTCTACTTTTGCGAATTTAATTTCCTGAATAAATATCTCTTACTTGCACTTGTGAATGGTGTTCCGTAGACTGGTGGCTCTCCTCTAACTCTGTCTCTCTGACTGTGTCTTCATTCTGGTGTCTCCTCTCTCCGTCCTCCGAGAAGTCACCGTCTCTTTCTTCTTCCAACTCGGAGACTGCCTCGGAGTCAGTCCAGCTCCCGTCATCATCCTCGTCTTCAGCTTCGTTGTTGTCGTCGTCTGACTCATTCGAAGCGACATCTGCAAACAAATCGAGAAAATTGAAGTTCATTTGTAGTTAAGCTCTAAACATCGCGCAAACGGGCAGGGAAATTCTTAAACGTCTTCCACCTCATTTGATGCCTTAAAGGCGGCGTCAATTTAAAACAAATCAACATTCGTTAGTTGCGAAATAACTAATGTCGGAACCAAATAGTTTAAGAAGCAATCCACGGCATAAATTAGTAATTAGCATAACTTACCATTGTTATCGAAAATCAGACGTAAGAAAACACTTGATAAATGCCAAAATTGGTTTAAGACTAAGGTTGAGACTAACACTCTTTCTCTGGTCTAACGGCATGAATTATACGTTAATTTGAAAGGCTATGAAAAAACCTGGAAAAGGAGAAGCGCTTATGAATAGGAAAATAATTCATTTCTCTTACACGAAATAAAAATAATACAGCTTAAATAAGGTTGAACACTTAATAATCAATTTGGTCCCTAGAGTTTCTGTGCTCATATAAGGATGAAAAAGATTTGGCAAACAAATTTGATGACAGGAAACAACTGAAAATACGGACGAATGAAAATACGTTGCAAGGCACACATAAGCTCAAGCCTATTAGCTCCGTTCTTTATCAGTTGTGAAGTGGTTACGAAAGGTCGGATGTTCGCGGCCCACCATGATCCGAGCTCGAGGGTGAGGCGACATTACCCAGCCTCAGTGATGTCCATTTAAAAAATTGTAACTGAAATTTAAATTGTTCAAGAAACCTATATAAAAATTGTTGGCATCAATTTAAATTTTTTCGAGATTATTTATTTTTTAACAATCGCAATCCCGTTCCTATAAATAAAAGCAATAAATTAGCTCTAGAGCGTTGTATTTAAAATTCAAATTGTTGCAATCTGATTGGTCGAACTTAATCTTCTTAACAATTGCCCCCCTTTCTTGAAAGGGGACAATAAGTAGATCCGTTTTTTGGAAATTATTAGCTATTTAAATTTTTCTGAAAGCTGTTTTAAGCAGTTTTTGAAGCAATTTTGTTTACTTATCGCAACTTCGAAAAAAATCGAAAGCTGATTTTTCAGACATCTGTTAACAACAAAAATTTATCAATTTTGTCGTGAAAACTCAGATTGTTTCCTTTTTGGAGGAATTTTGAAATTTGAAGTTAATTGAAATAAGTTAACTGTGTACTTTGGCGTTTGATCGAATCCCGCTTGAGCAATTTACATTGCTCCAATTAAATCAATATTTTCATTTAAACTGAGTCGTCTCATAATTTTATTATTAAACACAGAGACGAAGCTGCGCTTCGCAAACACTAGCGAGAACACGTTTAAAAAGCAGCTTTATCAAGTCAAATACGAAAAGACAGAAAAAAGCCTCGAACTAGTAAAACTTTGTTACGTAAGGGCTTCGAACCTGCGAGCTCGATGATTGGAGTCTCACACCCTGCCTTCTCGGCCACGAACGCTAAGCAACCGGCAAACCTTGTCACAAATAAAGCAGCTACATATGCTAACAAATTGCCAATGCCATGCAGCAAAAGTGGCACCAAATACAAATAGACACAATTTTGCAAGTAATGGTTAGGAACAAGGAAAACTGAATGCATCCACGCTAATTTTGCATGTAAAAAATTGGAAAGCATAAAGCCACATTGTGTTTAAATTCGGTTCATTTGATGAATTTAAAACGCATGAACTGTGTTAACTTATTACTATTCGAATGTCAAAGCACATGCTATCAATAAGCCGTAAAGGTGCCCCAAAAGTGGCACCAATATTTGCAACTTATGTTAGAAAAAAAAAGAACAATCGTAGTATAACACAACGCTCACTAAAGTTCGCAAGTGTAATAGATTGAAATTTTAATGAAAATCTAAATTAATTATTTTTTTTAATGAACATCACTTCCCAGCCCAGAAAAAAATTGCATGTAATTCTTAAGCAAGGCCACAACAGCGGTTCTCCACGATGAGGGTACAGCTCGTATGTTGGTCCTTTCCCTTGTGGATAAGTGCCAAAATTAGCCTGTGACATTTCATCAAACTTTCTCGAAAACTACCTTTTCCCATCTCTAAATTCTCGTTGTATGCAAATTTACCATTAACAATGAGAAATAAATTATTTCTTCTTCTAGGAAGGAGCTCAACAGACAGAAAAAGAGAAGATAATTACCTTCTTCTATCTGTGAGTCTGCTAATTGTAACACATCGTCATGCTCATTAACATCCACTCTCAATGCCTCCTCTTCACTCATGAAGTACTGCACATGTAGCCCACTGTTATTTCTATTCATGCTTCCAGGCAGCGTGGTTGAAGCACACATGGAGTCGTCTGACACTAGTTGGGCATTCATAGAGCAGTCCAGGGTCTCACCAGTCTGTAGACTCGGCACGTGTTCCTCATTCGACGATTTCATCACTAAGCACAAAATAATGAAATTCAGAACTTTACACAGAGGCGAAGCGGAGCTTCGCACTGTTTGCAATTAAACAAAAATTAAACGAAATGGAAGTCGAAAAAACCAGATCTACCGAAAATTATATTTTCGTATGTCTTAATAGAAGCTCATTCTAGGCTAACCTGCCAGAAACTTGAGTATTAAATTAGTAACGGAACAAAACTTACGAGGAAACAAAAACGACAATCGTTGAGCAGACACAAGCAGAGCAGAAAACAACATGATTTCATGAAAAATCTTTACAATTCTAAGTTCCACCTGAGACTAGAACGAACAAGACTTCAAGTGAAGTTGCCTACAGCACAGATGTGGCAACTAAGCCGACAATCTTTCAGCAGACACCTGTTGATCAGGAAAAAAAAACGATTTAGAAAAATTAAAAAAATTTCAAGTACACCTCCCTGAACCTACAAAGAACAACACTTGCACTTGCAATGAAAGTTGCTTAGAGGACAAACAATATGTGTGATGTGGCAACGCTGACAAAACTTAAAAGAGCAACGGAAGCCCAGTAATTCTTTTTTGACCGATAAAAAACAAAAAAAAAACAAACAACTGGAAACGAACTGACAGAAACTAGGCCGAAAACAACGACTCTGAAAAAAATTAGACCGGGAACGGACTTCACCTATTTACTACCTAAACTATCGCAAGGGTAATTACATGCAGTAACTGTTGCCTGGAGGCTTATGTTTTCCTTAACTAGATCATTATCATATTTGGCGAAAATTTTTGTACAACGTAGATGAATTTTTAGCGAAAAAAAAGCAGAACATTACAATTTTTTGGTGCGCTATTACCCAAAAATTTCGAAATATATTGGTGCCAATAGTTCAATTAGATAAATTTTAGATCTGCTGACCACAAACGGATGTCGTAAAATAGTCCCCAATGGGTCATGCTTCGGAATCACATACGCCGGCCCTCAAAAAAAATTCCCTCTACCAGTGTCAAAAAATGCTTGCTAATATAGTACATAACAGAATACAAACATGTCCACAAACCACTTTAATATTATCCCACCCAATAATTATCAAAGAATACTAGCTACAAGTTACTGGCAATTAGACAATTTGTCACCTTCTTGTACGTTCATTCAATAAGACATGGGAACTCATCAAACTTTATTTCAAACTAGTTCTCCGATTGCATGAAACTCGACTCAAAAACCCGTTCCGCACCATTGAGTGTCAGCACTCGATAATAGTTCTCACCCGATGTAGCAATATTAGTTGTAGTTAAAGTGAGCAGGTGATGTTTGAGTTCGAGTAGAAGTCTGTTGTTCTCTCTGCTGATGTCTCTGTAGGAGTAGAAATAGGCCACCCACACTATCACCAACACTCCCCACACTGACTTGCGCAACTTCCACTGACTGTCATACACCATTTCCTGCTCACACAAATCACACAGGTTCAAATTGCACGACGAAACATGATCGATCAAGAAGGTTACAAAAAGGCTTCTTATTGTTCCGACCATTGACAATGGAGAGGGACTTTGTTTTCAGATGTGTTTAAGCTTTTTTTTACTTTGCATACAAAAGCAAGTACCACAAACAATCATTGCATTGAATCGAAGGATATATCCTAGCGAGGCCCTATAGTCGAGATTCGAGCGGCAAAAAATAATCAAAAAGTTGTCCCAGTGTCGAGAAAAACAGGTTTGAAATTTATATTGAAGCGAAAAGAGCGATCTAATTGGCTCGTTTTCGAAGTTTTCTTTAGCGCCATCTTAGGAATAAAATACTCAAGTTTCAAAAAAACTGCAAAAAATTGAAATTTATTTTAACTCTTTGGAAATTTTTTGTTTTTCTGGACATGTTTTCAAAAACAATGTCATCTAATATGGCTATTTTACTATTATTTTCGATTATGCTTCGGTTTTATGCTTTCGTTCACATCCTTTCATCAAAACATCCACAAAAAACTTGAAGTTTACAAAAACCTTGGTTTTGAAATTTTCAGAATATAGTCAAAACATTATATGCTACTTGCACAGCAACCGGCCATCCTTGTTTCTTCCTTTAATGCGTTGGAGTAAAAAAGTGCTGAAATGGTCAATAAAAACTATCTGGTTAACTTAAAACTCTTCGGAATTTCTAACTCTGACTATACTATTCACTGACATGTATTTAGCCTAATTGTTGTGATAAACTTATTAAATAGCTTCAGATACTGGAAATGTCAACAGAATCAAACTCAATGGAAAGACAAATCACCAATTTGGAAACCGAATATCCCGAATTGACGCCCATCCTTCTCCAGATGTGGGAACAAATACAATAAAAAGATAGACAAATTGTGAATCTGGAAAATTGCTGTACAGACCTAAGTGATAGAGTGCTGAAATTGGAGAGGTACAACAGCAAGGACTGTCTCATTATCTCGAACTTTCCATCAGATCTTTCGCCATCAATTACAGCACAGGCAGTGAATTTCTTGAATAGCATATTCAAAATCAATATAGGATGTGAAAGTATAAAGGCATGTCACTACCTGGGGAACCCCAACGCAGAGAGAGCCATAGTGATAGTCAAATTCGTCTATTTCGAAATCAAGAACATTATTTGGAGGTCAAAGGCAATGTTGAAAGGAGTGACAAACAAATACAACGGTAAATTTATTTTTATCAATGAGAGACTACCTGAGCCCGATAAAGAGGTGCACATTTATGCAAACAAGGAAAGACAATTGAAGACGGTTACTGACAATTGTGCAGTAAAAATTGAGGTTCGAGGTAATAATGGAAATGGCACTAGGTTCATTGAAGTTCGAAACAAAAAGGACGTTGATAGACTCGCAGCAGATGCAGTACCTAGATTCAACCAGAGACCCCGAAGAGAAGCGAATAGCCCATCGCGAAATTCTTATGGTACACCGGTGCCTAAGTTAGTGAAAAAACCGGATAATTTCTTCGCCACGCCAATATCCACAAGCCTTCCAACACTAAAAAGAGGAAGAGACAAAATTAACTACCGTGAGACAAATGAAAAGGAAACTGAGATAAAACAAGAACTACGTGCACGAAAAGGAAACCGAGAAGATATGCTGGACTACATCATGGGTTTTTTAGGAGACACAACAGAAGCTAAGCAGTCCAATATTAGCTCAATCGAAGAAGAGCCCTTTCGTATCGAGAACGAGGAGACCAATGGAAATAAAACACTCCAAGCCTAACCTAACCATAAGTATCATACATATTAATATACGTTCGATTAAAAAGCATTTAGATGAATTGGAAGCACTTATTCTTAGTCTTGAGTCTCCGCCCGATATTATATGTTTAACTGAAACATGGCTAACAGACAATGATAAAAATGAAAGTTGGTTAATCAGTGGTTATAATCAATGCTGCACAAAAAGTAGGAAAACTCTTGGCGGGGGAGTCATGATACAAATCAGAAATACCTATTGTATTTTGAATCAAATAGAAATGCCCTTTGATGAGGGTATAATTGCTACAATATCGAAAAATTATTTTAAGTTCTCAGTGGGTGTTGTATACAACAAACCCAAGGCTAACAAAATGCTGTTCGTAGAGAAGTTAGATAATTATTTAGATGAAAATAAATCTATGGATCAGCCAATGATCTTGTGTGGTGATGTTAATATAGATATTATCCAAAACAATCTGCTTACTAAGAATTACCTAAACGCGATCAGCTCAAATGGCTATGAGATTAGCAGTATTGAACCAACTCGAGTTACAGAAAATACGCAAACGTGTTTAGACCACTTTATATTTCAAAATATACCACTGCCTGTTTTGAATGTACTTAAATATGAAACGATATCCGACCATTATCCCATATTATTTGAGTGGAAATTAAAAAGGGAAAATTGTTACGACGAAATACCTTACCGGGATACATCTTTTCTTAAAACACCTCTTACGGTGTCAAATTTTTTGCAAAATTTACATATAGTTTTGGATAATAATAAACAGTGTTTGTTTGAAATACAGGATGCCAATGTAGCTTTTGAGTTTTTTCAAGGATTGTTTGTAACAACTCTTGATGCCTTTGCTCCTCTGAAACGTAAGAAAAATATACAAAAAACGCGGCCAGTTTGGTTTACCAATAGGCTAGCTAATTTAAGAAACAAACGTAATATAGCCCACAGAAAATGCAAAATCAACCCCGATAATGCTGATTATCTAGCAAAATTTAAGCTGATAAGATCACAATTTGAAAAAGAAGTTAAGCAATCGAAAAAAGAATTTTACTGGAATAAATTTAAAAATTGTATCAGAGACTCAAGACAAACATATAAACTTTTGAATGATATCAGTGGCAAGAACATCAAATCAAACAAAATCCCACCCCTAAAATCATGCCTTGAAATGAAAGAAAAACCAACAGATGCTGACATTGCGAATAAATTTAATACTTTTTTCACAACTGTAGGGACTATGCTCAAAAATGAAGTTCCTAATGCTGACATACAGGTGGTTGTTAACAATCCCTTTTCTATATTTCTCTATCAAGTAAGCCCTGCAGAAATTGAGAAAATTATTAACAGCTTTGATAATAAGTACTCAGCAGGTGATGATTACGTCAGTAATATAATTGTTAAGACGTCATCCGCGGTTGTGGCGCCCTATCTAGCATTTATCATTAACCTCTCTTTTTTGAAAGGAGTGTTTCCCAATGAACTATGTAAAGCAAAAGTTTTTCCCCTGCATAAGGAAGGTTCGAAAACAGATGAAAAAAATTACCGTCCTATATCTCTTCTCATCGTATGGAGTAAAGTTTATGAACGAGCAATGTACAACCGCGTATACTCCTACTTTGAGAATTTTTCTCTTCTGTTTTCAAAACAATTTGGTTTTCGCAATAAGCATAGTACAATTGATGCTTTAGCAGATTTAACCGAAAAAATGAGGTTGGCAACATTGTCAGATTCAATTTGTAGTTTCTTCTTAGATTTGAAGAAAGCTTTTGATACTATCGACCATGACATACTAATCTACAAGTTAGAACGTTACGGTATCCGTAGTAATTGCTTGAACTGGTTCGTATCATACTTATGAAATCGCATGCAGCGTGTTGAAGTTAATGGCGTTAGTTCTGCTTGGAACACGGTTGACTGCGGTGTTCCACAAGGATCAATCCTAGGACCATTATTATTTATCATATACATGGATGATCTTCCTCTGACTTGTAAGTCTGCAGAAATATTTCTTTTTGCGGACGATACTAACTTAACAGCGATAGGCTGCACTGTAGAAAATATCCAGTCAGACCTTGAATGTCTGAATAAATGGTTAATAGCAAATAAATTAGTAATCAATATATCAAAAACAGTACAAATGACCGTTAAATCAAGTGCTTCCAATTGCTCTTTCAATTTAAATGCCCTTGATATAACCGTTAAACCTGTGTGCAAGTATTTAGGAATTTATATTGATTGTAAATTGTCCTTTGTCAGTCATGTTGATTTTGTTAAAATGAGACTTGGGAAACAATGTGGCATAATATCAAAATAGAGACATTATGTACCCAGGTACCAACTATTAGAATACTACCGAGGTAATGTTGTCCCTATTTTACAGTACGGAATTCTGGTTTATGGATGCTGTAGTTTCAGTGTTTTGAATCCAATTTTCATTTTGCAAAAAAATTTTTTAAAATTTATATATTTCAGGAAGCGGCAAGATCACTGTGAAGATATATTTGAAAAGATTAAATTACTGACAGTTTATGAATACCACGTATACGAGCTTCTGAAATTTGTTCTTAAATCTGTAAACCAATTGCACAGCGAAAATTTTCTAAACGAAATGTTCACTTTTCAAAATTCGGAGAAATTGACAAGGCGATCTAGTGCCAAGTTACTATTGGAACCTCTTTCTCTCGATACGATATAGAGCATGCAAATTGTATAATAAACTGAATAGCTTGGGCTTGCTCCCAGTGGATATTGAAAATAGTTCTTTTATGGAAATATCGCGTTATTACCACAATTTCCAAACTTATCTGATTCAAAATATCGAATTGGTGAAATATATTTATGAATTACAAAAAAAAACTAATACAACCGTTAGTTAAATGCTGCTGGACAACCCCCGTAGGGTTACGAATTAGGTGGAAAAAAATGACCCTCCAGAACCCGCTAGTTTTCAAGAAATCGCACTTTTTAGATTTTTAAAAATTTTTTCTCACTAATTTGTTTTCAAAATACTTAAAAAAAAAAAAAACGATAAACGATAACTAATCCAACCACTGAGCTAGAGTAACCATGCTGAAAGAAAAGCTGTGTCAGTCACCAACAATTTAAGTATCTAATCGAATCTACCGAAACATAAAAAAGAAAGTAAAAAAAAAAAAAACATATTGGCAGATCCGTGGTGGATCCTAGGATCCCGTTATCTGTCATCTCCAAGTCTCAGAATCTGTTATGTTGTATATTTAAAATTTGATGTTTTCATATACTGGAGAAATTCATTCTTTCTTTCTTTCTTTATGATTCGTAAAAACTCGCTTGAGAAACTCAAACCAGGTGAATGAAACATTTAAGAGACAGAGGCGACGAGGATCTTCGTAACAGCTGCGACACAATAAAAACAATGCATTACTGTTGAAAGAAAAAAGAAGAAAGTCATATTTTTTTGAAAAACTAAGCTGAAAAAATTTGTCGAAAAAACTACATGTATAGAAGTTTCAGAACTTTGGCTCGGGTGAAGAGCCTTAAAACTTTGAGAATCAATGAACGAGCTACAACTTGGGTAAAAAAAACTTGGGTCGGCCCTCATTAAACCGGAAATGAAGCTAAGTCATAAAAATTTCAAGCTTTAAAACTTATGAAATCATTATTTTAAAGATGCACCCCTCCCCTGAGAAAAGCAAGAGCACTTCTAAATTCGCCATTGAAGCTACGCAACAAAAGTTGACCAAGCCGATAAAACGTATACCGAACCCGTTTAACCGACAAAAAATTCACAAAAAAAATATATATTTAAAATCAGATTGTTTTTACTCGAAATTTTACGCTGCACTTCGCTAACACAAACAAGAAAACGACATAAAACAGCTCTAAAAACTGAAATAATAAATGGTAAAAATATGTCTTTTATAAAAATTTTTGCTGTGTGACGGGCTCTAACTCCGAGATTAGGAGTCTCACGTCATCGCATTTGCCCCATGAGCCCTTGAAAACCTAGCCCCCAATAAACAAGCAACAGTTGTTAAAAAATTGTCGATGCTATGCATAAAAAATGCCAAATTAAAAATAATAAGTTAAGTGCATCATTGAACCTCCGATCAGTAGATAGGGAGTCTCGCGTCCTTCCATCTGTGCCACGGCCGCTTGATTATCGGCAAACACTAGCCACCAATAAAATAGAGAACAGATGCTATGAAATTTGAAAGCTGCAGCAGACCGAAATTAGAGCAGAAGTACCACCAAATTAGCTTTTTTTACTTGCAACTTTGCTTTGAAAAAAAGATTCCTACAATAAACCTACGCTCACTTGCTTGCTTCTGATTAAAAGAAGAAAGCAACGCCACATAAGCCCTTTATTTTGGTTTTATATGGAAAGAAATGTCAAATGATTCAGTGTTTTTTTTTATAAATGTTAACTAAATGTTAGCCCGAAAAAATATATATATATTATCGAAAGCGCCATTAGATATGGAAACATAAAACGAATATCTAATACGTTAAACCTAATCATCTCACTTCCATCAATTGTACTCACATTGGGTGCTCCCAGTCTAAGTAGGGCCACTTCAAGACAGAACTCCACAAACAGCGTCACTGCCATCCAGCACCTGGCGCCTCTGGTCCTTCTGGAAGCAGTGAGGAGGAACGAGAGAAGGGATGAAAATAGGAAGAATATTACACTGTGTATCCAGATGTACTCTCCCAGCACGATTGACTTCAGCTGCTCTATTGCATTTACCATCTGCGGCAGGTCAGAGGTCAGGCTGCAGGTAAAAAAAAACTAACAAATTAACCGCCCTCTTCAATTCTGGCTGCCAAAATTTCTCAATGTACTCATTGGTACTATTGTACAACAACCTTTTCTCGCAGCGACCGAACATAAAAACTTTCAAAAGGCGTCTCTTTCACGCCAATATATACTGACTATATACGCCAATAGCGCAATTTAATGGCCAAAACTATCTTAAAATCCTCAAACACAATTTATTCCCAAAATTGGTCTAGACAGAAATCACAGGAACTTTTTGGAAAAAGCTGTTTTATTCTTTATACGGTTATGACCGAGTTCGAAATATTCGAATTAGCTGACCTATTCAAGCGCATGCTGCTGGTATTTTTTTGTCTATCTGAAATTCAAATTAGACCCAATGTGAGAAAACAAAAACCGCTTCCAGTTTTTCAGATAACTTTAATCATTGCTGTACATAAAATCGAATTGACGAATCAAGTGAACGCTCTCTCAACAAGCTCTCTATATCCAGTTTATGTTGGATAACGATTCAGCATCTCCAGGATTCGAGCTCAGGGTCGTTAATACGCTTTTAGTCGCCGCAGAAATTTAAACACTTGTCATTTATTTGGCCAACTTAAGAAAAATTTATTTGGCCAACTTAAGAAAAACGCTTATTTTTCAAATTCAACAGCGCTATAAATGGCGTTTTGCGGCAGCGTACTTGAAGGTCGGATGGTTCACATGATTCAAAATTGCATTTAAGGATACTCACATATCATGCACTTTGCTCACGATGAGTTCCAGGGCTTTGTGCTTTTCCAGTGTGCTATCCAGTGTACTGACCACTTGTGCACTGGTGTCTGCCAGTTGCTGAACTGTCTTCGCCTGCCACTGTTGCCACAACTGGGCCTGGTAAGAAGCATTCACTCTTTCAGAGAAGCAACAAATTTCAGATTGAAAAACCATATGGATGCTTAACTGCGTCGCTCTTTCCGTAAAAAACTGAGTATAAAACTGAATGCACCAGATAATTTTAATCATTAATTAAAAAATAAATTAAGAAATATCCAACAGACAGAAGGAAAAGCGCTATCAAACTCATATACATCAATCAACTCTGGTCCCAAATGATAAGCAAACCAAGCTCGGATCTAGGAATTTCTCGACGGGTCGGGGGTGATATTTATAAATTTTCTAGACGGGAGTTATTGGAAAAAAAACAGGCCTTAAGTGTTTGAGCACCTATTGGAAGGTGCTGACCTTTAAATTGCGTTTTCTCGGCACCACTCAAAAATAATTAATAAAGGCGCCGAGGGTTGGTCAGTCTACAATGAAATGGATGTAATAAAAAAATAAACAAAAAGGGAAATGCGTGGTCGGGGTCGAGTCCCAGAAAAGGGGCACCCCCCTTCCCACTCACGCTGCTGAAGTGTTGATAATCCGCTACTGAGTAAATCTTTTCGCAAAATGATGACATGCATGGAATTTGCACTAACCTGCACGAAGAAGCACAGATTCTCCGAATGAGTGAAGAATGTGGTGTAGATCTGGAAGGCCAAATCATTCATCCTTCCCGTACATTCCGACGCATCCGAATCCGTGTAACAAGTCATCTGTCCTTTGCCTGGAATCAAAGGTAACAAAAGTTATTACTTAGCCATCTAATCATTTAATTAGATATTTTTAGTGGCATCGCCCAGCGATTACTTGATTTAATAAAGACTTTATTTTTAAACATCTTTGAAGCTTAAAAAATTGGAAAAACACTCATCAATTCGATAATTTCAAGCTGAAAGATAACACCTTCCTTTTGAAGAGTCAGCGATGAAAAACTGTAATAAATGCAACAAAAACATCAAGAGAGCTCATGAAGGAGCACAACTATTTGACGAATACTTTTTTGAAATTTTAGCAAGAAAACAAACGCTCATTGATGTTATTCTTACATTTTTCCAGTCAACGCATGCCAAAAAGTAAAAGAAATGAAAAAAAGGTTAACTGCTGAAATAAACAAAAGCTACTACTCCGAGAAAAGTTTACCGTATCTTATAAATAAGTAATTAGCCAAGTCTTACTATTTGAAGAGACAACTTACAAAAGATACCGGCGATATGTTACAATAGGTGGTAATTTTGAGTGTAGTGCATGTATTGAATTTGAGAACTATAATGCATAATATAGTCATTTCATTTTCAATCAATTATACTACTACTAAGATAGTTTTTGTAAATACTATGCCAGATGAAATGCTATTCAAAAATTCAAAATTTACACTTCTTTTGCCAAAAAATTGGCTTTTGAAATAAATTATAAAAAATGTGCGACGTATAACAAAAAACGATCCAGCTATTCAAATTGAACGTACCACCTATTGTAATATATCACCAAGATACGAACCTGACATTAGTAGATGACAATTGGTGAAGGACAATGCCAGTATCTGCTGTTGTTCCTCTCTCATACTCCTACAAGACGTCTCCAGGTTGGCCAGCGCTTTCGTCCAGCACTTGCCATACTTCGGGTTCTCCGCCAGTTTCAGCATTTCGTTGTACTTGGCCTCGCCGGCGGCTGCAGGGGGGATGACTAAGTCTACATCCGGCACCGATCTTAAAGTCGAGCACTGGTGCAGACAAATTGAAACAATAGTTAAAAGTTCAAAAACAAGCATATCTGAAAACACCAACACTGATTTAAGAAACTTCAGCTGAAAATGAAGACAAAATAAGATAAATTATGAAAAAAAAATCAAAAAACAAAATCGTCGATTAAAACAATTGCCAAATCAATTTAATTATTGCATTACTGGCAATAATATTGATTGCACAGATTTTTATGGCTTGAAAATCCATACATTTGATGAAACAAAACGAATTTTTTTGCTGATGTTGATGTTAAACTAGAAATTGTGCATTTTCAATTTGTAATTAAAACTCTTATTCAATTGATTAGCATTGCGTTTTTAACAATAGCTGCTCCTCTAAGCTATAAGGACCAATCTTAATACTTGCTTCAGCATATGGCGTTACATTTTCTAAGTTTATTCAACTTTTGCCTCGAAGGTAATTCATAAATTGAAAAAATTATTGTTGAAACAGCATTGAGAAATAAACGGAAATGAATCGATTTACATAGGACTTAAAATTTAAGAGCTTTAAAACTTTTTCCATGTTAATAAGTTTGAATAATCTCGAGCTTACGTAATGCCACAGCAAGCATGTTACGGTAATTCCTTTTTAAACATACGAATTACTTAAGCTGATGCAATAATCTAAAGTTTTATCAGCTTTACCACAGCCGAAGTCGTAACCAAGAAACTGAACCCGAACCAAGAATTCATTGTCTCAAGTAGATCGAACCCCTTCGCAAGCGTTAGAAAAAAGCCTGCGCTAAAAAATAATATAGTCTTCACTGAAGCTCTCACTTAACGAAATTGTGTCTGAATACAAATAGATCTTTCAACTTATAAGAAAAGAAGAGAAACTATTTTATATTTAGCTGAAAAATTTTTTTTGAAAAACAATCAACAAAAACAAAAACACGAAAATTTCTATACGGCATAATTACTTAGCCGAAGAACGCTAACTCGATGTTCGGATGTAGATTGACATTTCCATATGACCATATCCCACACGCATAACTTTTATACCAGCTAAAGACTATCTGACGCACATGAAATTGCGCAGAAAAACACCCACCCGGCAAAGTAGTTCCTTCCCACGATATCGAGAGGTGTCGGAACGAAAAAATCTGATTCACAGTTGTCATTTCAGAAAACAATCCCAAGTTGACTCTAACACAATGAATTGAAGCAAAACTTTTGCACTCCTTTTAGCTTTGTTCGCAGTGGAGCTCAATTTGAAAAACAAGCTTCAAAACATCAGAGTCGATAGCCATAACATAAAATTGAGACACAGCGTTTTCAGACTTTTTGGATAAAAAATGAAAGAAAACAGAGGCGGAGCGGAGCTTCACAACCTTTGCGATACAACGCAATCACAACAATTCAAGTTGCTGAATAGAAAGTGAGACAGAAGTGGCAATTCAGTAATAGCAGTAGTAAAAGCTTCAATTACCCAAAAATGAGGTACAAATACATTCGACACCTCAAGTACCAGGTACAAGTTCTATGCAAATCGTAATGTGACGTAGAACGAAAGAGAGTAGAACAACAAAGTAGAACAAAAAAGAGCTTGCCGTATCAGCTTCTGCTTCTTGATGTTTATGGGCGCGTCCTGGATATTGATTCTAGACTCATGATAGAAACCGTTAACACGGTAAACTACTCGGTAAAAGTGAAACGAGTTTGTCACAACTTTATTCGCTAATCGCGAGTTTTAACTGGAAGACAGTTGTATTTCGAAGTACTAACCAAAATCCTCGAAACGAATGCAACTCAAGCCTATTTTCATTGTTGCGAAAAATCAATTTTGACAAAAACGCGAAGCTGCGCATCGCAAACACTAGCAAGAACACGACAAAAAACCGCCCTCTTAAGTACAATAAGAAAAAGTTGAAACAAGCCCCGAGTCAGTAAAAATTCGGATACGTCTCGGATTCGGAAAGGACCATATGACCATCTAAGTCCCTAGTGTTTGAGCTGTTCTAAGTTTCTCGGTGAGCAGAGACTCGGAAACCACGCAGGATAATCATATACAATTATTGCCAAAACAGGTTGAAAATTAAAGGAAAAAAACTACAAAAAATTGAAAGGTTTGTCTCAATCCGAAGTTCAATTTCACGATAACAGTCGCAAAACACAAACAAAAGCGTTAAAAACTTCAAAATGAAAGGACGACAAAACTTGGGTAAACAACCATTCATTACAAAAAAGCGCAATTACACAGAAAATTCTCTGGAACACTGCCAACTGACCGTTGGAAAAGACTAACGAACGCAAGGAAAACTGAATCAATAGGTATAACTTTTATTTCGCTGGGAAATCTGATAATAATTTCCATCTTCGAAATTAAAAATCGAAGTTTTTCGTGACCTTTACACTTTAGCTGTTTAATAGTGGAATTTGCCTTCTTTTAAACCACGGAAATGCACTTAACTTAAAAAGAAAGTCAAAACGCTAAAAAATCAAAAAAGCGTGATTAAATTTTTAAGACTTTTCCTGAAAAAAAATCACCAAGACCTATATAAGAATACTCACTACGTTCAAAACTCTTAAAAAATTTCTTTAATGTTTGAGTTGCAACTGAAGGGACTCTAAGAATAACTGGCATAACAGCTGGCATCAAATTATGAACAAAAAATATCAGTAATTCAGTGACCATTTACAGTGCCCGTAAACCATTTAAGAATCCTGGAATTGAAGTTCTTGATTTTTTGAGAATCGTTATTTCTAAGAACCAAAAAGAAAGACCCCAAAAAATTAGACCACCCAGAATCGGAACAGATTAGAACCCACAGAAGCCCAAAAATTTCTAGGTATACGACAAATGTTGGAACATAACCGTTCAATTTTTGCGATTCGGATCTGTGAGGGAGCCCTATGATGGAAAAAACATAACTAAAAAATGTCCAAATCAGTCTTTGGGTCGTTGAAAGCTTCAAAAGATTATCATCAGAGCTATCGCGGATAGTTTTTTGCGAAGTATGATCTGTAACAAATTCGAAGACTTTCTGAAAGCCTCAGTTCAATGTCAGCAGCCGTTTAACATTATAACCGAACTTCGATTGGACTTTATCAACAAAAATCAACAATTGCGTTATGCAAGAAAACACTAGCAAAAACTACGCTGCTTCTTGCTTTTTAAATTGACACATTTAAAAAATTACATTCTTTAGCAAAAACTAGCGAAATTCTCATAAAAAATAACTAAGATAGTCTTTCACAAGAGACTTGAACTTATTTTTACTAGGGGGCAATATACGAGCTGCTTCTTAAAACCAGAGAAAGTACAGGAACCAAGCTGAGTTTAGACGAAGAAAAAATTAAACAAACGCAGTGTCATCCGGCCGGATTGGCAATGTACTATATAAATTATTAAGCTCATTGTGTTGAGCTGGTCAGTTGACCTTGAAGACAAAATTAACAAAGAGTTTAGCTTATATCATCAGAACTTAAATAAAGAGTTTACGAACCAGTTGTCTTATTTATGCTCTCAGCCTGCCTTATTCACCTTTGACTTGCCAATCCATTCGGATTCAATATTAGCATTAAGCATACCTAAGGGTATGACATGGCGCAGTCAGCAGGATCCAAAAAAACCCACTCAACATTAATTCATTTTGGGAAAAAACATCAGCGGAGCCCCGCTAGAATGGAGTAAATGGGTCACAATTGTAGAACTTGCACTATTCGCAAAAGATGGAATAGAGATTCAAGATCTGCTACGTGAAAAACCTGATATCGTTCTGCCAACTAAACCAATCTTAGAAGTCGAAATACAAGGAGAAACAGATGCACAACGAAGAAACAGAGCGGTTAGAAACCAAGAGAAGAACGTAGATTGGGAAAATAGATGCCAAAAAGCAAGAGACAAGGGCGTTATGTTTAACTGAGTAATCTGGGACGAGGCGGATGCGAGAGTACGAAGCTATTTATTTCTATGTCTAGGCATGGAAGGACAAAGACAAGTTCAACAAAAACGACCAGGACTAAATATACAAACGACAACGACAAGACAATTAAAACAAGTATTGGAAGACACTTTTATCACACAAAGAATCATAGCAATCGAAAGATACAATTTTATCTGCCGTAAACAAAGAAAAAATGAAACACTGGAACAATTCCACGCTGATCTGGTGGAACTAGCTTCACGTGCAGACTCTGGAGACAAGAAGGATGAATAGGTTCGTGATATGTTCACCGCGCATATGAACAATGAAAAAATTGCCGAGGAGCTATTAGCGGAAACAAGAACGCCACAAGAAGCATACGAATATGCAATAAGACGTGAAAAGGGCATCGAACACAGCAAAACTATGAAATTAAATCCAATCGGACCCACCTCGCCGGTGACGATCAAACAAGAACCAATGGGCTACATCCAACCTAGAGGAGGTCGTGGCGGATTTTCTTCAAATTTCCAGAACAATAATCGAGGAAAATACTCGCGCGGAAGACAAAACCAAAACACAAGGGAAAATCAAAACAGAGGTCCGCAGAACTACACTTCTCAAAAACAATGCTATAAATGTGGAAACCTTTCAGCCCTAACCATCTACAAACATGTCTAGCCCGGGATAAAAATTTGCACAAAATATGCAAAGCGAGGACACTTTGCGAGAGTCTGTCGTTCACATCATGCAAACTTTCTTCCAAAGAACAATGAAGACGAAGCGAGAAATGAAAATGAAAGTCAACTTCACAAAACCGAAGATAACGACCCAGTTGCTTTTGCTGAGTTCACATCACACAGCGGATGGGAGAAACTACAGAGAGATAACTACTCCATGGTGGCAATAGCAGATGCATTTGAAATCAAACAAACGGTAAATATCAGTGATGAAGATTTAAATGGACATATTGTGAAACTCAAAACAAAATCAGCTGGAATACTTGCTATCGCGGATTCCGGGAGTCCAATGTCATTCCTAAACGAAACGACGGCACGTCGAATACACCAGAATGATAAATCCAGTATTTGTTTAAAAAAATCTCGCTGGAAAATACAGCACGAAATCTAGCATGCTATAGGGAAAAGTTATCATCCCCAAAGGACGACTAATTTTAGCAATAGAATCCGGCGGGTGGACTATCGAATCGGCCCCATTTATTGTGGTGGACGACCAAAAAGCGAACATTCTCGGTCGTAATTTACTCCCAAACATCGGAAAAAAATTAGTTCAAGAAAAATCACAATATAAACAGGTCCTGAATATAACAGAAGAAGAAAAATCACACCCGGAGATAAAAACAATGGGTAAGAGATAATTTCACAAATTTTTGTGTTAGAATCGGAAAGTCAAAAAACCATGTTATGAAAACACAATTTATTCCGGACGTTACACCGATTCAAGAAAAACGTCGACGTATTCCAATCCACATTATAAAACTCATTATAAAACTGGAAAAATGTTCCGAAAAACAATTCATCAGTCCGCTGTAATAACACTAAAAAGGATCAAACGGTCAAACTTGCATTAGATTCAAAGAAAATTAATAAATTCATTCATGAAAACAAGTACCAGATGCCGAACATCGATTTATTACTCGATAAAATCGCACACACGATAAAATCCTACCCAAAAGAACAAACATTGTTCTCATCTCTTGACGTATGATACGCATATTTACAAATCCCTTTGGATAAGAAAAGAAGAGATCAATGCAATTTTAGCCTCATTGGAGGAAACGCCACGGGAACATACCAGTTTCAAACTGGATTTTACGGCCTCACAGATATGCCGGCAGAACTCCAGAAAGCAATTGACCTGACATTAACTAATTGTAAAAATACATATGCGTATCAAGATGACATCTTGATTATTACGAAAGGATCAGTAGAAAAGCATAAAGATACTCTGGAAAAAGTTCTTCACAAACTGGACGAAGAAAATCTCACAATATCATTGGATAAATGTAAGTTTGCTTGCAAACAAATTGAATGGCTTGGGTTTCACATTGATAGCGAAGGGACTACCCCTTTATCAAGGAAAACAGACGCTATCGAAAATCTTTTCCCACCTAAAACATTCAAACAACTTAACTTTCATGGTATCAATACATCATCTTACAAGGTATATCCCACATTTGGCACAGGCCGCTGCGGCACTACGTCCTCTTCTAAAAAATTCAGACAAGCACAAAACACTTAGTTGGTCGGCTGAACATGAATCCGCATTCCAAAGGATTAAAAAGTTAGTCGCTGGAATTACTCGAAATAAACATTTTGATCAAAACCTTGATACACGTGTAGTATGATATGCATCTACATATGGACTCGGCGCGGCCCTAGAACATAACACACAAGAGGGGTGGGTAGCTATTGCATACGCGTCAAGATTTCTAAATTCGTTGGAAGAAAAATATTCAGTAAATGAGCTAGAACTATTGGGGGTCGTGTGGGCGATAGAACACTTCAAATACTATTTATAAGGGGAAAATTTCACAGTCATTACTGATCATCAAGCTTTGATCAGTGCATTAAACGCCAGCGAACGATCTAAGACAAGCCAAAGTAGGCTCACGAGATGGATTGATCGTTTAATCCCTTTTTTTACCAATTACATTTTACAGTGCTTCTGATTGCCTTCTCAAGAGTCGAAACAAAACCATTCATTTTAACTGTTTATGATCAATTATAAGCCCATGCTGACTTTTCAATATCATAACCCGACATATTAGTATTCAGTGAATCAAAATTCCGCGCTACTTGTAATTAATTAAAAAATAAAAAGAGAACTTATAAGCATTCAATTCAATTGAAACTTCGATACGAGTAATCATATATACCATTTTATACCATGTTTATTCCATAGTTCGCTCATTTTTCCAAATAACTTATAAACATGTCATTCTAGAACACAACTCCGGAAAATACTTTCTCGGTTAAACGCATAAGGAGGCAGCAGTTAAAGAACCATCTCATAACAAGTAGGGATTACAAAAACAACTTCGCAATAGAAGAGTAACATTCTGTAGTTTTGAGGAAGTGTGAATTGTGAAACAAGGTCAAGTGAGACGTCAGATCACTAAATGCATTAGGTTAGGACTGGTTAGACTTCTTCTCACAGTCGTCACTGTCACTTGTTTCACTCGATGACTCATCCGAAGAAGTGGAGGACGAGGAACTCCCTGATGACTCATTCTGGGCCATCTAAAACAAAGAAAGAGCGGTTCAAAAAAAAATTTCGCCGCAGACCGTAATGACGCCATCACATAAAATACACTTTTTGTCTTATATGCTATCCCTTATTGCAACTTCAGAGCAGTTTTCGTTCAAATCTTACCACAGTTGTTTAGTATGAACACAACAGTTGAAATAAAGGCTTTAATTTGGTGGTTGAATTGCGGTTTTCTTTACCTCAATTCAAAGTCCTGGTCAGTGTTTTCTATAAAAAAGTTTTTTTAAATTTTATATACGATATGACTTTGTGTCTCTTTCATACAAGTCATATATAATCACTTCTGGCAAATAAAATCATATGTAATTTTCATATAAAAGGTAATTTAAAAAAAAAAAATTGATTTTGAGGAACTCTATGGTTGACCTGTCTTTTAGTTTTCGAAAAATTATCTTCATATAGCACAACTGTTATCTTCATTAAAACAACGAAAGGTTAGTTTTCGAGGAAGGTTAGTTTTCGAAAAAAAATTAAAATAGATTCAACATTACGAGGCCAAACTGTGCACTGGATAAGCGCACAATTTTGTGGCTGTATGTTCCTGGATTCCAGAGACAATTCTTTAAACATGTTAAATTTTTTCGGAACGATCAAAAGAAAGTAAAGAACAAAAGAAGAACAAAGGGAGCGTCCTTGTTGCGGAATCCGCTTACAATGCAAAAAATGCACAGTTTGGCCTCGTAATGAAAAAAAGTTTAAAAAAATTTGACTATTTCGAAGGTCATAATTTTGTGTAAAAAACGTTTGCGCGTAGCCGCTTATAGAGGGAAGCTTTTAAAGTCCTTTTTATTCATTCAAATCAATATCTCAGATTTGGAACGTTAGTTTTTGAGAAAACGGAAAAAAATCAAAAATATCGGTCAATTATTCCTACCCACAGGCTTTTGCGAAGGCTTTTTGAAGGGTAAAGCAAAAAGAGATCAGGGAAGTATGCATGCACACAAGAATGCAGGCAGTCTTTCTACGGATACTACTTTTTTGAAAATCGGTAGATCGGTTTTCGAGAAAAAAAACTACATTTTTTTGTAAAATGTGATAAAATTTTCCAAAGCATCTCAAAAAATATATAATTAAAGTGCCCAATCCCATACACTTTCTCATAATACTTGCTTTTTATCAAACAAGAATTCTGGTCAAACATGCCAAGCAAAACATTTGAAATTCAAACTAGCAACTGAACAATACTTTCGAAGCGGAAAAAAGGCCGACAATATTTGAGCAAACACCAGCTAAGCCGGAAAAAAAAACATTTTTTTTGAAGAACTTTAAAAAGTTTCAAGTCCCCCTGAAACTACCCTGTTGTAACTAGTATATGCCCAGTAGCTAAATTTGAATTTTCATAAAACAGCATGTCATGCAGCTGACATGCTCAATTTCATGAAAACTCAAATTTGATTCAACTGATTTTGTTAAACTAGTTGTTAACCGGAAAAATGTCTGCATTCCGATTTGATAACGTTTGCTAATCGCAAGCGTAAATAGTAGATTAGAGTATAGTAGTATAGTGGAAGTGACCTTGGCTTTGTATGCCTTCTCGAAGAGTGACATGCTGTTCTGCTGCAGAGTGTTCCTCCTCTCCCGAATGGTCTCGGCAGTCTCCTCCTCCTTATTCGCCATGAACTTCTTCACGTCCTCAATCTCGTCCTTCAACTTCTGCAGCTACAACACACCGACACACACAGATTACACATTTGGATTCAATTACAGATTTGTCTTATTCATAAAAAACCATAATTTCTGTAACCCTTTTTAAATAATGCAGCAAATGTCAACCAATACACAAATCAGCATTAAACGAACCAGGCTAAGAATAAATATATCATTTGATCGCTGGATACCGTCATTACGTTTCTGAGCATCATATAGCGATGAATTAAATCACGTGAAGAAAAAGTTAATTACAAAGAAAACATCAGAAATCACCAAAAACAATTCAGCATCAAAAATATTTCCCAGACCAGCAGTCGGGACAAAAAAGGCCATCAAAACGTCAGAAAGTATCATGGATCACCTAAAAGTTCAACAAAAACTACTGAAAAAAATTGCATTTCACTCAATTGACAAAACATTATTATCATTTAATAACACATCAAATCGGCTGAATTACAAAAATCAAAGATAGTATTTGAAAAAAATGTCAAACTTTGAAATTGGACACAGAAACGAATCTGCGCTTCGAATCATTTGCAATTCAAAAATGAACGACTATGATTAAAAACAAATGAAAATCAAAAATTGAACAAAAACCTAAAGCTCCTTGTTTACACAGAATGATGCGGGAACTAAGCCGACAAAAATAAGCAGAAAGACAAAAATCTAAGATAGCCGAAAATTTTGACTTTAAAAAAAAAACAAGTCTCGAGTGGAACCTAACTACCGGGCTATGGGTGTTACAGCAATTTGAAAGAGAGCTGAACCTTCAAAAAAAGTCTGGCAACAGGAACTAAGCCGACAAAAATAAACAGACGGACTATAGTCTGAAAAAGCATAAAAACTCTAGTTAGCGAAAAAAACACGTCCCTGGATTTGCACCACTACTCCCCCGTCTCAAGCAGGTATGTTACCTCTACGCCAGTTGATTGATTGAATATATATTAAATCAAGTAAAACACTGGTAGGATTTGCACGTGCACATTCTATGAACAAAGTTGTTTAATGAAAAAAAAGTCCTGCACCAGTTGTAACGCCATAGGGTGATTTGAGTTTCAAAAACATAGCTAATAAGCCGTCTGGGATAAATTAGTAACCTTAGCTAACAAATTCTGTGTTCAAAACTTAGATAGTTGGCTAAACTTAGATTTGTGGAGCAGAGGTTTTGGTTATATTCTATATCTGGAAACAAAAGATTTTTTTTCCGTGGAAGCACAAGCAAATTTAGTATTTAACACTAGTGCGCTACTGGCTATATCTATGACAGATTTGCAGCAAGCGAAGATTGAATTCTTAATGAATTTTTTGAGTCGCAAAAAACTACCAAAATTAGGGCCATTCTACAGCTGGAACAAACATCTGGCCTGAAAATACGAATACTTAAAGAAGTTACTGAAACCAAATAGAATTATGTTATGGCCTAATTCTACAACTACAACTAAAACCCCAATTAAAACTCTAAAATAGAGTCAACAGACAGCTGAAAAAGAGTCACTGAACGCAAGTAAACAAAAAAACTAATTCGTTTTCAGAAAAAAAACTTTCGAATTTCAGAAAAAATTAATGACCCTAAAGCTCTTTGACTTTCAAGATTAATTTAAGGTTGACTCTTTTTTGATAAAATTAACCAAATTTAAGAAAACTGGATCAATATGTAAACTTTTTATTCAGCTGGCAAATCGAAAAATCCGATTTCGAAACTGAAGACGCGGTCATGTTTTTTGGCGACCTTTCCATTTTCGTAATTGGAGAGAGCAACTTGCCTACCTTTCGGCAAATTAATTAAACTGATCTCAAAAAGAGCAGATAATGTCTTTGAATTTTTGTGGATTTATATCACTTTTAAGCTCTTTTAAATTGAAGTACCTTTCATGATCGACACATTTCGATACACAGAGGCTAAGCGGCGCTTTGCAAACACTAGCAAGAAAATTACAAAAAGCCACTCTAACGATAATTAAGAAAACGTAGAAATATGCCTCAAATTAGTCAAACATTTGATAAGTGTCAGATTCGAACCTGCGACCTCGAGATTCGGAGTCTCATGTTCTCGCCACGGGCCATTGAAAAACTGCTAAGACGCCCTCAATTATGCAGTTATAGATGCTAATAAATTTCCAATGCTACCAAATATGAATAAAACCTCCGAGAAGTAGCTTAGTAATCTCACGTCCTTTCCTCTGAGCCCAACGGCAAACACTAGCCACCAATAAAGCAGAGAACAGATGCTAAGGAAATTCCAATGCTATAGATCGCGATTATAGCAAAAATGTCGCCGAATGAGAACTTTATTTCAGAGAAACACACTACGCCTGCTAAATCGCTGGAGTAAAAACTATCCCAAGCTGAAAAAATGGCATTAGAAGGTATTTTTTACTGGAAAATCAATTAGTTAAAATCCATTTTTTCACCTAAAGTTTTGCACTGTTGCGTAATTTGCGGTCAAAGGATGCAAACTGAAATTAAAACAAGACTGCTCTTATCAGGGCAAAGCCCTGAATATTCCGACTACCCATTAAGATCTGAGGAATAAGTCAACTTTTGGAAAAACTCAAAAATTGAAACTTCAAACTAAAATTATTTTTCATTTTTCAGCAAATAAACTCCACAAAACGTACTTCTGAAGCGTCCAGTTGGTCTTTGAATTCGTCCAATTTGCTCTCGATGTCATGTACTTGGGACTCTGTGAGATTGACCTCTTCGATCCTCTCTCTGCTCTTCTTGTCTTCTTCTGCATGGGCCTCTGCGTTGGCCACCATCTCCTCAATCTGATCCTTGCTCAGACCTCCCGAAGACTGGATTGCAATCTGCTGCTCACGGCCAGTACCCTTGTCTGCAAAAAAAGATAAAATTGATTTAATGTATAAAAAAATGCAATCAAAAAGGCATTTTTTGACTCCACAGGAATAATCTTCAAATTTTAAACACACCCTCAATACTAAAATGATGATACAATTTTCCCGCCACTTCCACAATTCAGAGTTATTTCAATGTGAGTTAAATTGAAGTCAGTTGTTCATTGTTATTTTAATGACATTTTAATTAACTAACAACTCTAAATAGAGAATCAGAAGTTCTTGCAAGCCAATTCCGATTTTTTTGAAAACCAACAAACTGGCAAAACTGACTTGAACTTGAAAGAAAAAAACTTGATCTAACGTATACACAATGACAATAGGACATACATACCTTTAGCGTGCACATGCACAATTCCATTTGCATCGATGTCAAAGGTGACTTCGATCTGGGGCTGGCCCCTGGGGAGAGGTGGGATGCCGACCAGCTGGAACTGGCCCAGCAGCTGGTTACTGGCCGCCATCTCACGCTCCCCCTGGAACACTTTGATCTCCACTGTTGTCTGGAAGTCGGCTGCAGTGGAGAACACCTGCAACACGATTGATATGAATTGGTGGGACAGCAAACTGATGTATAAATCAAACAAATATTGCCAATTTTTAGGTCATTGAATGCGTCGACTTTGATTGAAGTTTCACTGATTATGGCGGGTAAATAATCGACATAAAACAACTAATTCGGCAACGATCATAAATTAAAAAATAAAGCGTTATTCAAATATGCCTCAGCATTATTTTATGTGCAAAAACTGCAAAACTTTTTCAAAAATCATTAAACACAAAAAATTTCAAAATATATATATTTGAGCTATCAAGAACTTTTGCACATTACATGAAATTTTATATGAGATATCTTTTCTCCGTATCCAATTATTAGGCACTAGACCATTAAATGCGAAAAGTGATCGGAAACAACTAGACCCATTTTTATGAAAACAAAAATGATCATGAATAATCTTTGAATAAAAGTTAACTACCATACCTGAGACTTCTTGGTGGGGATGGTGGTGTTCCTGTTGATGAGTCTGGTGAATACTCCCCCCAGAGTCTCGATTCCCAACGAGAGGGGAGTGACGTCGAGGAGCAACACATCAGTCACGTCTCCCGCCAGCACTCCGCCCTGGATCGCAGCCCCCACTGCCACTGCTTCATCTGGATTCACACTCTTGCTCGGCTGGCGACCGAAGATCTCAGACACGATCGACTGCACCTGATCAGGAACAAGACACATCAAGAAAAATATAGTCGATAGATTGGTAGTCATAGCTTAGTTTTATGTATTGATGTGCTCGGGGCTTGAATTGGAATCAGGCAAGGATCTACAATTTTTTCGATGAAGGTAAGATTTTCATTTCATTTATTAGCCCTCGGTCCTGCTCAGTGCAGGACCAATCGTGGGGGAGGGAGATGTCATCCTTTTCGCCGCAGCCAGTCCCACCTTGAGGAGGCGGATGACACTCGGACCGCTCTAACCGAGACCGAAGTGGGTTTCGATCGCATGACCGTGAGCCCAACCAGTCAGATCTTCATGCAATTTTTCTAGAAAAGCCGGAATGCAGTTTTAGGGTACTTTTTTGAAGGAGTAAATAAAACTGTGATTTTTGGGAGCCCATTTTCAGTTTTGAAATTAATATCCGAGAGCTTTATTAAGAGGCCACTGACCTTTGGCATTCGAGACATGCCTCCGACCAGGATGACCTCCCCGACCTCGCTTTTAGTGACATCGGCGTCCTTGAGGGCCTTCTTGCAAGGTTCGATGGTCCTTTTGATCAGTGGCTCCACTATACTCTCGAACTGTGACCTGGTCAACTTCATGTTCATATGTTTGGGTCCAGAAGCGTCCATAGTGATGTAGGGCAGGTTGATATCAGTCTACGGGAAACAAAACAATAGGTGAAAAAATGAATATACAATTTCTTCTTATTGATCAACACATTCGAAGTTTGAAGAAAGCAAAGGCAGCGAAATATTTTATCCCTGATTTACATGATTTCCAGCGCACATCTTAAGAAATGGCTTTTCAAAATAACAAAGGAAATAGACATTAGTGAAGAAATTCTTCAAGACCTAAAATTTTCACTTGTACATCACTCAGTTGAAAAATATTACACTGCTGATTCAAATTATCCGGACAGAACGCAAAAAAATGATTAGAATATGTTTTTTTTTCAAAGTGGGTTGACATTAAGTGGAAAAAGTTGAATTTATTTTAAATTTAAAAAATTGTTGTTTATAAAAGAAAATGAAATTTTTTTGTCTATCAAAAAAAATAAATTAATTTATACAGTGCTTTGGGCTTCGTTGGGCTTCGTAAGAGGGTAGTTTTGATATAAACTTGTCAGTAATTAACTCCGTAGTTTTGGGGCAATTTTTGAATTGCTAAAAAAAGCCAAAAATGATCAATTTTTGGGGTAACAGTTTGGGTCTGAATTTCGCAATACAATTTTTACAATATTCACTAAGCTAAAATTCTAAGAAAATTTTCAGCTCATCGTATTTCGCCTAAATTAAACCCAATTTGGGAAAAACACGTTTTAAATTTCAAGGTTTGTGCATTTTGTCCGGTTAATTTAAATCAGCACTGCAGACAGATTTTATTATGATAAAATAATTGCAAGCCATCGCATTTTTGGTTTATACTTGGATCGATCGTAAACTCTTAAATTCTGTTCAATTTCGCTGGCATTCAATCATAATCTACCTGCATTGAGGATGAAAGTTCCACTTTAGCAGCTTCTGCCGCCTCACGAAGTCTCTGCAGTGCCATATTGTCTTTCTTCAGATCGATGCCTTGATCCTTCTTGAAAGCATCAATCAAATGGTTCAACAGTGCATTGTCGAAGTCCTCCCCTCCCAGGTGGGTGTCCCCGTTTGTAGATTTGACCTCAAACACTCCCTTCTGAATCTCGAGGATTGAGATGTCAAATGTTCCTCCTCCCAAGTCGAACACGGCAATGCTAGGAATTAGACAAATTATATCAGTTGAATTTAAGACAAGAGGCGAGTGGACACTCTGCGAAGAAATAAAAACTGCTGATCAACTGGGGACAAAAAATATAGACACTAAGAGTAACAAAAGAACATCGACAAATCGAACCGGACAATTGAATGGAACCTTTCTAGGAAAATGCAATAGAAGAAAACCCATCTAAGTCGAAACAATTATCATATTTAGCTACAGCAAAGTAGAATATTCATTAAAAAAATCATGTTCAAAATTATTTATAATTAGTTGAAATTAAGTATTACTCTAATCAAGTTTGCTATTCGACACCACATTAGACTGAAACGATAACCTACTACTGGCCCCGATGTCAATCTTTTCCGAGTCTCGCATTGTTAATTGTTAACCACTGTCACTTCTTTCTTTAAAAAGCCTCAAACTTGCTCGACATTTTGAATGGGGAAAATGAGCCCAGCAACCACGTTGAAAAAACCAAGAAAATACAACAAAAATTTAAATCGAAACTGGAGCGATACCTGGCAGCTTTCACTTGATGTAAATGTCTCAATTGAAAATAAACAAGAAAATAAATAAGAACAGCCAGATGATGGGCAAGGCGCACAGAAAATTCCGTGTCATAATTTCCTTAAAAAAAAACGAAACGGAACATATTCACAAAAATTTGGGGTTTTTAATTCAGGTACCGAGAAGGACTTACAATTTTCTGAATTTAGACTTCAGAATAACTTTCTTTTCAAACTCAAGTCAAAATAAAGATATTAATTCCTATTTCTATGATGATACAAAATCTAGCAGAAAAGCACAAAAAGCCACATTTTTTTATCTTCCCTTTAAACGTATTGCATATCTTTGAAAAAATCAGGACCAATTTTGATTTAATCGACCAGAGCTAGCCTGTAAAAGCTTTTCAGATTGGACCAAAACTAGTTACGAGTTATGAACTCTAAGCCTAAAAGACAAGTTCATTTGATTCCGGACGCTATCAAGAATCATCAGTATAGAATGGATGCTCCTTATGACACAGTGCAGCCAATATAAATCAGAAAAACTATGAAACGTATCAAGATTCAATGCTAAGTCATCA
This sequence comes from Symsagittifera roscoffensis, assembly GCF_963678635.1. Classification (NCBI taxonomy): domain Eukaryota; kingdom Metazoa; phylum Xenacoelomorpha; order Acoela; family Convolutidae; genus Symsagittifera; species Symsagittifera roscoffensis. The sequence continues at coordinate 8,278,462 of NC_087065.1, read as the reverse complement.
CAATAACCAGGCCCACCGAAAACAGAGATAAAGTCTACAACTACATGACCATAAAGGCAAAGATTATTGAAGTATTATGACAAATTAACAAACTGGGTATCAGCCTATATAGGCTAAAAACAACAAGTCGTCTATAATTCCAAATTATTTCAACAAATTATCGCGACTTTCTCTTGAAATTTCAATAATTTTACTGAGATTTGAACACATTCAAATAACTTAAACACAGAGGCGAAGCTTCGCAACACTTGCGAGAAAATGACAAAAAACCGCTCTCTAAAATGCAATAACAAAAATTAGAAAAAAGCCTCGCAAAAAAATTTCGGCTGCTTCTAAAACTTGAACCTGCAATTTAGAGGTTAAGAGTTTCATACACTAACCACTCAGCCACGGACGCTTAATAAACGCCAAACAATAGCCAAAACAAAAGCAGAGAACAGATGCTATGCTAGGCAATTTCCAATGCTACAGTGAAATTTCCAAATACGTGAACACTTTTATTGAACACTTTTACTTGCGAGTTAGGTTAGAAAAAAAGAAGATTCGTACCAACATACTAAGCTGATCGCAGTTGTAAAAACAAAACAAATTCAGACCTTTTTCGGCATTTTTAGTGAGAGATGCAGTAGGGCCTAATGTAGAATTACATATTCCTAAGTGACAAACCAGAAAAATATTTTCCATTGGTTTGTGTCAAACAGAGACGATTTTTTTTTTCAGACAAGAGAAAAATACATCAAAATGACGCCTGAAATCAAAAATACTCAAACCATTCTTGGGATTCTGATCACCAAAAAAAGACCAAAATTTAGCTGTGACAACAATTTCTGATGGGATTAAAACTAGTTGCGGGTTCTAAGAAATATGATGCAGTGAAACAGACGAGCTTGAGCTAATTTGAATCATGACTTCTATGACAGACTAAAAAGTACAGAAGACTAAATACTTAAAAGCAAAAGACCGGCCAGTGTATTTCAGAGTAACTATGAAACGTATCAGGATTCAAATTCTGAATAGTCATCACTATATCGAGGCCAGTTGAAAACAAAGCTCAAACTAACCACAAAACGAAACAAGGATAATCCTTAGCTGTGCAAGTAGCAGAATGTTTCGACCATATTCACACACACAAAAAACTGAAAATAAAAAAAATGACATGATCGGTAACAATGACCGACAAAAATGAAAAAAGATGTAAAATTTTTTTTATATGTTTTAGAAAAAAACTTTTATTGCCAACGAAGCACAAACCTTAACATCCAAAACAAGTTTTCTTTCCTAGTAAATTAATTTTTTTAGCCTAAAGGTCTAAATAAAAGTAAAATTTCATAGCGATCGTTACTCGGTCACTTTTCTCGCTCAAAAATAGACGAAAAATCTAGAGTTTTAAACCAGTTTTTCTCCACGCTCGGTCGGAAGTTTTTAAAGTCGATCGAATCACGACTGAAAGGATTTAATATGATATACTAATTAAGCCAGTCCAATGATTAATTGTGGTACCTGATTTTGCCTGGAAAACAAAAAAAAACTAAAACACAGCCAATGATCGGAAAAAAAACATAGCTCACTGTACCAGCAACTCACGCGAAGAAGTATCACCACGGATCATTTTTGATGACAAAAAATACAACCTATAACTCCGAGCTAATGCAATAAATAACTAATTTTGTTTTTGAAACTTCCATTAATTTCAGTAAGACTAGAGGGTTGGGAATTTCAAACTTTGAAGAAAAAATTCGTTTGAGTTTTCTGAAAATTTTTTGAAAAAATCACAAGAAAACGTCATATCTCGAAAACTACAAGGAATTGAGCAGTAACTCCTGAGAGTACTCTGATAGCCCCCGCCTACAGGGTTTGGAATTTCAAATTTTGAAGAAAAAAAATAAATTTAAATTTTTTGAAAATTTTTTGAAAGTAGCAAAAAGGCATCTCTCAAAACTCAAAAACTACAGGGATATGAGCAGTTAAAATTGGAGGCAAGGTTCGCAATACCTGAGAGTACTCTTATAGCACCCAACTACAGGGTTGGGAATTTCAAACTACGAAGAAAAAAAAACATTCGTTAGGTTTTCTGAAAATTTTTTGAAAAAACACAAAAAACGTCATGTCTCGAAAACTACAAGGAATTGAGCAGTCATATTTGAAGGCAAGATTCGTAACTCTTGAGATTAATCTGATAGCTCCCAACTATAGGGTTAAAAATTTCAAATTTTGAAGAAAAAAAATTGTTGTCTTCTGAAAATGTTTTGAAAAATCACAAAAAAACGTCATATCTCAAAAACTACAAGGATTTGAGCAATTAAAATTGGAGGCAAGTTTCGCAATACCTGACAGTACTCTTATAGCACCCAACTACAGAATTGGGAATTTCATACTAAGAAGAAAAAAAACATTCGTTAGGTTTTCTGAAAATTTTTTGAAAAAACACAAGAAACGTCATGTCTCAAAAACTACAAGGAATTGAGCAGTCATATTTGGAGACAAGATTCGTAACTCCTGAGAGTAATCTGATAGCCCCCAACTATAGGGTTAAGAATTTCAAATTTTGAAGAAATAAAATTGTTGAGTTATCTGAAAATTTTTTGAAAAATCACAAAAAACGTCATATCTCGAAAACTACAAGGATTTGAGCAGTCATATTTGCTACACCCGATTCTCGCTACACTCGCTACCCCCGAGAGTAAGACTCGCTACACCCGAGAGTATCCACCCGAGATACTCGCTACAAGACTCGCTACACCCGAGAGTATCCTGGCAGCACCCAAATACAGGGTAAGGAATTTCAAATTTTGAAAACAAAAATTATTTCAAGTTTTCTGAAAATTTTTTGAAAAATCACAAAAAAACGTGATATCTCGAAAGATGGAAAAAAAGATAGAAAAAACAAATCGACAAAGAAGGATCGAAAAAAGACAGAAAAAAACGATAGAAAATCCAGATAAAGATAAAGAGAGATTGGAGACAACCGTTTGACAGTAGTACTATTTTGAACTAAATCGTCGAAACCAAATTGAAAGTGAAAAATTAGGAGAGGGGTAGACAGGCATAATCAAATAAATTAAAAAAGCAGGTATTCAGACAGACAGACAGACCTTATTTGGCCTCGAAAACAATACTGAAAAATTAAAGACCTTGTGCAAAACTAATTGAAAAATTTTCTTAAGCATTGCAAAATATGATAGCTTAAACATGAAAAAAACTCTTTCGTTAAACATGCAAAACTATTAAGCTTGAACATGGGAGATAGCTGTCACTAGCATTTAAATATAGTATAGATAGATAGATAGTTAGATAGATAGATAGATAGATAGATAGATAGATAGATAGATAGATATAGACAGATAACGCCAGAAAAGAGCTTCACTTAGCTTAATAGAGTTTTACATTTGAAAAAAAAATCAGATATCCGTTCATTTTCGATCATGAATCAAGAAAGCGTCATTTTCATCACTTTGTCGATGAAGCTCCACTACAGTTCACAACAATTTTATAACTACATCAGGCGTAAAATCCGAAGTAGAGAAATTGCAAGCGAAACCACACAATTTCCAATATAAAACCAAGTTTCAATTATGATCAGAATAGATATAAATTATAAAACAATGAAATTCAGATATCCGTTCTTTTTCAATCATTGATCATGCATTTGATATTTTCATCCTTATAACCAGCAATTTTAAACCCAATTTCATGTCTACGAAGAAGAGTGATGCATATACTAGACTGCGCGCCCCATAAGAACGGGTTTATCATCCACATTAATTCGAACTTGATACTCACATTTTATCGCTTGTCTTCTCGAGCCCATAAGCCAGTGCAGCGGCTGTTGGTTCATTAATCACCCGCAACACGTCTAGTCCAGCTATCTGCCCAGCATCTTTGGTAGCCTGTCTTTGGGAGTCATTGAAATAGGCTGGTACCGTAACAACTGCGTTCTTCACGTTGCTTCCAAGATAGCTTTCAGCAGTCTCTTTCATTTTAGTTAAAACGTATGCTCCAATTTGACTGGGTGAATACTTCTTGCCATGCGCTTCGAGCCAGGCATCACCATTATTTGCTTTCACAATTTTAAATGGCACCGTTTTGATGTCTTTTTGAGTCTCTGGGTCGTCAAAGCGACGACCGATGAGTCTTTTCGTAGCAAACAAGGTATTTTCTGGATTTGTAACAGCTTGACGTTTAGCGGGAATACCTACAAGTCTTTCGTCGTTCTTTGTGAAAGCAACAACTGAAGGAGTAGTTCTGTTTCCCTCCGCATTCTCCAGAACTTTGGCCTGTTTGCCTTCCATGACTGCAACACACGAGTTGGTCGTACCCAGATCGATACCAACAACATTGCCTTGGACCTTTCCGCTGGATAATCGCGTACTTTGGTACAACCCTCCGTTCAATTTCAAGGATGAATAAAACTACACAAAGAATACTTCAAATCATTTCAAAGAATACTAATATAAACTAACCAATACGAGAAGCATTTGCATACCTGAGCGCTCGAGGATCGCCTCAAAAGCTGTGTCATTACCATTTTGAGCACTGAAAACTTCAAAAAGAAGAATTAATTTTCTGTACAACCAAAATACTGGGATAATCAGGTGAAAAGTACCATTGTAACAGAGGCTACAGTCAGGAGTCCCGTCATCGTATTTAGCCTAATTGTTGTGATAAACTTATTAAATAGATTTGTTATGTTTGACGTTTGTGGAGCGCCCTCTGAGGAATTTTAGAGGCAGGTCTGTCAAGTGGCTTTCTGTGGGGAAGAGGGAGCTCGGGTGAGATTGTTCCTTGTTTTTGATTTTGTAGTTTGATTTCAAAAATTAAATCAATTTAATTGTCTTCTATTTTTTTATTTGCTGATTTATAAGATTCCCACTAACCACTTATCATGGGTTAGTTCAGTCCCCTTAAGTCCAGTAAAAATCCTTTCCTTTACCTTTACGCTGCGTCAAGATGAGGAAAAACAACAAAGAGTGTACAAACAACTATATGCATCGTCAGGATTTTTACAGTAGTACTACTTTGAACCGTTTGACAGTAGTACTATTTTGAACTAAATCGTCGAAACCAAATTGAAAGTGAAAAATTAGGAGAGGGGTAGACAGGCATAATCAAATAAATTAAAAAAGCAGGTATTCAGACAGACAGCATTTAAATATAGTATAGATAGATAGATAGATAGTTAGATAGATAGATAGATAGATAGATAGATAGATAGATATAGACAGATAACGCCAGAAAAGAGCTTCACTTAGCTTAATAGAGTTTTACATTTGAAAAAAAAAATCAGATATCCGTTCATTTTCGATCATGAATCAAGAAAGCGTCATTTTCATCACTTTGTCGATGAAGCTCCACTACAGTTCACAACAATTTTATAACTACATCAGGCGTTAAATCCGAAGTAGAGAAATTGCAAGCGAAACCACACAATTTCCAATGTAAAACCAAGTTTCAATTATGATCAGAATAGATATAATTTATAAAACAATGAAATTCAGATATCCGTTCTTTTTCAATCATTGATCATGCATTTAGTAGTAGTAGTAGTAGTAGTAGTAGTGTAGGCTTTAGGATTTCTCCATGGGTTTTGAACCCTCGTTTATAAGTTCATAATTTTTCCCGGTGGGTTGCAGTTTCCACACCAGCAAAGAATTCTCCACATACACAAGTTGTTTTCTGCAAAATTTCTGTTGAAGAATTTCCAAAACGTGTTTGTTATAGATATTTTCAGGCTGTCATAATCTTGATTTTCGAAGTCCACAATTTGGCTAAAGTAGTTGTATAGCGTAATAGAACGTATATAATAATTTTCATTTGACTTTTTCAGTCTTGTTGCATGAACAGCAATCTCACCACGTGTTGCTTGTCTCGTTCGTGATTCGTTTTTATGAATAATTGTATTCAAATCAATGTCATGTTTATTTTTTAGTAGTGAAACTAAGTACAATATGTCGTGTAATTCAAAGTACATTGAGAGTGGAAGGAGCTTTAAAAATTTCAGTCTTTCAGTATAACTCATTTTGAAGTTATTTGTAATCCAAGATGTCGCTCGTTTTTGTACTCTTTCTAGTTGTCTTAATTCTGCTTTGTTCGGATACCATGTTTGCGATGCATAGCTTATGATTGGTACGATGTATCCGCAGTATAAGTTTAATTTTGACTTTAAAGATGTTTTTTTCGAGATATTTCGTTTGATTTTGTAAAAAGCTCCCATTGCTTTTGATATGCGATTTTCAGCATTTACTGACCACGAAAGGTTGTGACACATTAAAATACCTAAGTCTTTTTGGGTCTTTGCGGTATCAACATTTGTATTAAATAGTGTAACTTCCATTTTCCCTTTGAGGTTTAACAAATTACATTTATCTTCATTCAGCGGCATTTTATTTTCTTTGCACCATTTTTCAACATTTGCCGTGTCTTTTTGCAGATGAATTTCTTCAGTAGACAAGATCTTCATATCGTCACAATAGCCAAAACAATCTGAATTCTCAATGCATTTGGGAAAGTCGTTAATGAATATGATAAAAAGTAGAGGGCCAAGAATTGAGCCCTGTGGTACACCGCTAGTTACTTCTTTCAGAGTTGATGAACTTTTATTGATTTTCACAAACTGCATTCTATCTGTTAGATAGTCTTGTATTATGTCTTGTATTTGAATGCTTAGACCTATGTTCCGTAGTTTGGCGACTAGGATACTATGAGGAACTTTATCAAAGGCTTTAGAAAAATCTAGATAAAGGACTGAGAGTGTTTGAACATTTTTGTCATCGTAGAGTTCATATACTTTGCTCAAAAATTGTACCATTTGTAGTACTGCTGACCTTTTTTGCCGGAAGCCGTATTGTGCGTTTTCCAGGAAAGGTTGAACTTTGGGGTATATATTATCAAAGATAATTTTTTCGAAGACCTTCGAGGCGGAGCATAAGAGGCTAATTGGGCGGTAGCACTCGACTGACGCCTTGTTCTTTTCTTTAAAAATTGGGGCCACTTGACTTGTTTTCCAGTAGGTCGGGAAGAGCCGCTTGTTAATGAATGTGCGGAAGAGAAGATAGAGCGATTTTGACAGAGTTTCAGAAAGATTTTTTAGGATTATATTACCTATACCATCAAAACCTGACGCTTTATTTGTTAAAAGATTTTTGAGAATGTATTGGATTTTGGTTTCTTCAATGTGTATTTGTGTACAGATTTCTTCTGTAGGAGAACAGTTTGTATTTCGTGCGAGAGGGTTAGGAATTGATTCCTTTTGATATACACTGATGAAAAATTCGTTAAAAAATGTAGCTTTTTGGGTGTCATCTCTTGTGGATTTTTCCTTGTAGAACATTTTTTGGGGATATTTCCTGGAACTACTTATTTTGTTCAAGTATTTTTGCAGGTCACTGAATCGTCTACTGCTTGTTACTGTTTCTTCGTAAATTGCTTGATCTGCAGTCAATGCTATTTGAAGATTTTTTTCCAGTTTTTTGTGTTTTAGGATAATGCTTAAATTAGGTTTGTTTTGCCGATCGATACGCCGTTTTAAGGTTTGTACTCTTTTTAGCATGTGAGACGTACTTGGCTTCACCCATGGGGGGAGAGTTGATCTGTGTGATGTAACCTTGGGTACATTGTTCTTTATTTTGTCCCATAACCATGCATACCACTGACGAAGGAGCTCATTTACATTACTGTAACAATACGGTATGAAAGGTTTGTCTTTTATTTCTTGATTTATTATCTTCCAATCGGCTCTGTTAAACGCCAGACTTTCATCTTTGTTTATTTCTTTGATACTGGCTTCCATGTTAATTGTTGCAGAGTAAGCATAATGATCTGAGCAAGAAACTTTGTCGATGCTGTATGCGTTTGTTGCTGAATGGTCCGTGTGCCAGTTGAGTATTACTCCAGGGTTGTTTGTTAATAAAACATCAAGCTGCTTTTTTTTGGAGTCGAATAATTGTTCATAGTCAAGTTCAATGAGCTTTTTTAACACTGCATTTTCATATTTGTCCTTTGAGTGCATCATTTTCCAATGAGTGTATTCAAAATTTATATCTCCCGTAATCGACACTGCGTTACAGTTGTATTGTATTTGTAATTTTGTTAGGTTTTCGAACAAACTGATGAAGTTTTGTTGTTTCCATTGGTATTTACTGTTTTTCGGGGGATTATAAACACAGCAGAGTATTTGATGATGCCCAGTTTCACCTGTTAGTTTGGCCACTATGCATTCTTCATTTTCTATTTGAGCATCAATTTCTTCGTAATGCACATTTTCTTTTATCGCCATGAGTACGCCTCCGTGATTGGTTTTTAAAGTGGAGTTTTTTCTATCTTTGCGAATTATATTAAAACCAGCCAAATGCAGAGCTTTATCTGGTATTTCCTTTACCAGCCATGTCTCTGTGAGACATAGTATATCGTAGTCTGTTTGTAAAATGGCATTTGAAAGAGCTATTCTTCTGTTGATGTCTAAAATACTTCTGACATTTAGGCATAACATTTTTAAATACTTGGCAGTAGGTAGTCAATTGCTTTCTTCGACTTTTTTCCAATTTCCACTTTCTTCGTCATATTGGTAAAGGACAAGGTCCCTTAGCCTTAGGTTTTTAGCTGATACTCCAGTTTCTATCATTGTTCGTCTTTTCATAAGAAGTTTGTTCTCAATCAGAAATTCACTTGGGCTGAGCTCTTTTGACACAAAGACAGTTTTGTCGTAGTTTTTCAATTTTGCCAAGGACATTAGTATCAGTCGTTTTTGCCATTCATTTGAAACATTTACAACTATTGTGCGTGGCCTTTTTCCTTCTTCGTATTTTCCTAAACGTTTTAAATCTGTGATTTTTGCTTCAACTGTTAAGAACGCAAACAGTTTGTTCACCTCTTCCAAGTCGTGTTCGTGTCTATCTCTTGAACTTTTTGAGCCCAGTTCAAGCAGTCCTCTTATCCGGATTCCGTTATAGCTTGATTCTGGTTTGTTTAAGGCAGGTTGCTTTGGCTCATTTCTGTTTTGTGGTTTTTTGCTTGTTTCATCTATCTTTTGCTTAAGTGAATCTATCTCTTGTTTAAAAGTAGAGAATTGTTCGGCGATTTCATTTAGTTTTGTTTCAGCAATGGATGGACGGGTTTGCATCAAATCGTTGATCATCGACTCTTTCCTATTGTTTCCAACACAACAGTTACAGAGCAGGAGGACGTTCTGGCTGATCTCCGAAATTCCAAGGATGGCAGTTTCAGATATTCCAGTGCATGTTTTTGTCATGTGCATAACATCGCCACAGGCAATGCAATTAAAGATTTGACTTTTGTTTGTGATCGGCTTTTTGCATGTTTTACAAGATTTCTCAGATGCTTGCGAGACGCTAGCATTTCTGCGTCTTTCTTCTGAGCCCATATTGCTCAAAAAAATCTTCTCAGAACTGACACTCCAAGGTATAAAACCTCAGGAGAAAACCAGACTAGAGAAGACTTATTGAGTTTTTTTGATTCCCTTGGACTGATACTCCAAGGTATAAAAACCTCAGGAGAGAATAGTCTCAAGAAAATCAGACTCACCAGAACTAGTGCGATGAGGATTGGGCTGCTTGTTTTTTCTTTGCTGCTGCTCTCTTTGATTTGGTGGGCCGTACTCTGGATTTTGATCTTTGCTGAAGTACTAGTGAACGAAGGTTGTGACGTTTCGAAAGTACTTTGTTGAGCAACTTCAGCTCAAGAGACGGAGGGGGGTGTAGTTTAGAGAGGGCAACAACTGTATCAATGTCGTTTTGTTTTTGTTTAGGAAGAAGTCGTTTTATCGCGTCGATGATAAGAGGTTTCGTCTTCCGTAACTTTTCAAAAATGTGAGGGGTACCGTCTCGACGAATGTATATGATCGCAGCTATTTGATGCTGAAAATTCGTGATGATTTCAGTTAACTGCTCCGGGGAACACTTCGTATTAAAGTTTTTGGGATGTTTTGTGATACTATTGTTTATCACGTCGTGCCAGAGAATGAGTTCTCTGGATTTTAGGGAACCGTTTCTAAGTAACCACTGCAATTTCTTGAGTTTACTCACGTTGTTTGGGTTGAGGCTTAGTCCCGATTTTGCAAAAGTGAATCTTCGATACTTTACCCTTAGATCGTAGGGTAGGTAGTCAAGGGTCCTTCTGAGTGAGCTTGCTCCAACTACAATCATGTGATCCACCAACCTGTGTCCACCCACTAGTGTCCACGAGCGGTAGCAGAGGTAAATAATTTGAAGTAAATGCAGGGGACCACCACGGCTGTCCCAGTATATCAACAATTTATCTGAAACTATTTAATATTTTCATCCTTATAACCAGCAATTTTAAACCCAATTTCATGTCTACGAAGAAGAGTGATGCATATACTAGACTGCGCGCCCCATAAGAACGGGTTTATTAAACTTATTTAATAGATTTTTCATATTGTGATGTCCGAAGTTGATGCTGCTCCCCAGCAGCGCGTGAGGTTGGATTCGATCGATGATTTCAAAAACCTTTTATTCTTATTTAAGAAAACATTTCGTGAATGATTCTCAGGTGATAATCAATTTTGTAAGTAGTTGCGACTGAGTCGGCATAAAGAAAATAGGCGCTCTGGATCAACACTGGACGGACGAAAATTTTCCAGAAAAGCGAAAATGTCAAACTCATCTAATTGGCAATTGTTATTGAACTCTGCAAAAGACAAACCTTCTTCCACAGCCACATATTGATGATCATTAGACGCCACCTGTGTGGCACTTTCGGGTTCAACAGCGAACTTTCGAATAGTTTCAAAAAAACTCCCCGATTTATTAATCAGGGCAGTGATAACAGGATTGTTATCAATCCACTTACCCAAAACAGTGCAAATTGGAGAAATAAGAGCTGGTTCCATATGTGCCAAATGATTAAGAAATTTTATAACTTTCACAGCTAACGCAGCATCAGACTTGTTGCTTTGCAGAGCCAATGTACACTCCTTCAAAGGTTTCAGTGTTCGACAAATCGACGCAACTTTATCCCAGTCAAAATCATTTAAATCCTCAGATGGCAAAATAGAAATAAGAATAGGTTTCAACTCAAGAAACCTTGTCATGCAGTCATAGAGCGAGTTCCAGCGGGTCTTATTATCAATCACTATGGACAAAATAGTTTGCCCAAGAGCCAATTGAACATTTGCTAGCTTATCTCGTAAAGTGGGGGATTTCTTAATTTTTCTGCACAACTCTCTCAATCGGTGAACAGTTCCGCTTAACATAGTTTCAAAAGTGTTATCATTTTCATCATCATCATTGTCTGAATCACAGTCACTATTTAATGCGTTTAGATGCTCTTCGTCAAAGTTTTCAGTCTCGTTTCCGACATTGCATATAAACTGCTTGACAATCAGGTTAATAACATGAGCCAATCATGGGAATGTAAATACATTGGCAATGCGGCCAGCTAATTGAACATCCGACCCACAGTCGCTAATAAATAAGGAAATGTCTCTTAATTGTAGACCAAAACGACTTAGCGTTTTTTTTTCAGATTGATGAGTATTTCTTCGGCCCCACAGAAACCAGTATAAAAAATCAAACCCAAGCAAACGCTTTCTCCGCCAACATACAAATATACTCCAGTGAACTTTTTGTTGTCCGCTGATGTCCATTTGTCAAAACTCAAGGAGAGCATTTGTCGCTTATCACGTGTTACTATCAAATCTTTAATTTTCTGTACTGCTGTTTGGTAATTTACCTCCAGCGCATTGTTGACTGAACAGTAGGTGACTTTACTAAAGTGAAGCTGCTTAAAAAATGATTGCAACGTTGGAGAACGCACAACTTTGTACACTGGTATATTGTCTTCATATACAAGTTTAGCAACTTCATTCAAGCCGTCTTGAACTCTAGCCCGCTTGAAAGGAATTACAGTTTGGTCCGATGCAATGACAGTTTGGACCGTTTTGCTATCACACACTTGCGTGTGTTTAGTCATCGAAGTCGTTGACGCCCCAATACTCTTAATCAAAACATTGCATTTAATGCACTTTCTTCCTTCCGTTTTTCTACCACCTCGATATTCCACAAGAAACTTTTCATGCCATTTTGCCACTCCTTTTTCTTTTCTATACTCGCACTCGGCAGCGACATCAGACTCTTCTACATTAGCCATCTTAAAAAAAACAGAAAAATATTGTGAAACAAAACAGTAAACCAATATTCGGAATATTCGGGTTTTTTAGCAGTGGACCCTGGATTATTCGGTATTCGGCAAAAAAAAAATATTCGGATTCGATATTCGGATTTCAAAATTTTAATATTCGGATTCGGCTTCGAAGTGCCGAATACTCGGTATTTGGGTCGAATACTCAGATTCGAATCGATATCCCTGCCCCAGACGATCAAATAAATAAATATCTCACGAAAACCAAGAAGGATTCTATCATTTGCTTGTTCAAAGAGTTGTTGTCCCAGCACCGTCAGACGTTATCAAGATTCGACGAAACCACATCTCTCAAGATATGTGCCAGTCGGTCATATTTGGAAGTTTGACCTTGAGAGAAGCAAAAAACACTTAATTTTGGGGTGAAATTTAATTTTTCAAAAATTTGAATGGAGCCTGTCATGCACGATTTTCTCGCGATAACTGAAAGTCAAAAAAGAGAAGTCAGAACAATCGAGTGACAATCGCGGGAAAATTGCAAGATAAATCAGTAGGAAATTGCTATTCGCAATTTCCGTCACAGCAATAATCTAGAGTAGAGCTGTCCCATTCGAAACAGAAAGAAGCGTATTTCCACGAACTGGATCATTGTGACTTGACTGGAGTATTATTCTAAACTGGACTAGAGTGAACCTTCGGTGGAAAGGTGGACAGCTTGAGTGTCCCAATGGTTCACGAGAAACTATAGTCTAGAGTACAAACTTGTTCTTGTTGTTAAAACTGACGAACATTAAACTCATTTTAGTTACATTATTTAATTCTCGAGTTGATTACCGACTTGATTACTCCCAGTTCTTGAGCGTGCTACAATGTGAGTACTAATTTAAATTTCTAGAGTGTGTTTTATAATTGTTATGTTGAGGTAAGGCGAGTTTTAGGTTGATCCATCTGAAATGGATCAAAGTTCCACTGTCTAATAAAAAGTAACGTAACGGATTGTTCCAACCCGGTTTTTAACGGCGTTCATGTATTTTGGGTATCTAGAGACCTAAGTATGAGGACGTTCTTAATTCTAGAGTGGGGGGATATTTTAGTAGTAGCCTTTAAGCTGTAACGGGTCGTAGTCTCATGTCACAAACGAACCGAATTGGCTCCGACTGATTTGAGGTAGAAAAACACAAGAGATAGTGTCACTGACTCTTGAGCCAATAGTTATTGGGCCTATTTTTCTTAAGCCTCATGTGTGACTGCAGTAGAAGAATGTTACATAGTGTTTTTATGGCGCTCCAGGGTGTTTACGACATCAAGACTACGGAGTCGAACCCACTTGAGACAGCTTCGGGCTGAATGCCCATTCTAGAGTACCGGCGGTGCGGTTCGACAGGAACGTGCAAACCTTCCGGTTGTACCGTGATAGCTTTTTAAGAAAACTCGAGAAAACTTTCTGGTACGCTCTCCGAACGAGGCTTAGCTAACCGAGTAAAGGGGGGCAACTAGGGGGACAAAAACACGAGCAAAAAGACAAAAAGCAAAACAAAAACCAAAAAAGAATAGAAAAAGGAACAAAAACCATAAAACGAAAAAAGACAGTGACTTTGACACCAGATTAGTTGGATCAAACCTTTATATTAATTAAATAGTATACCCATACTGTTTTACAAGTTCGATCGTTTCGATCAACCTAGTAATTTAATCCAGTAACCTTAATAAAGAGCCCGAGTGTGGGGCGTTGTCAAGGGTTTTCAGATAGCTTGGAACTTAGCTGAACCAATAGGAGACTTGACTGGAAGAGGTGACCAGCCGAGTGGGAAAGTGGTTCAGGAGCACTTGAGCTGAACCAATAGGAGACTTGACTGGAAGAGGTGACCAGCCGAGTGGAAAAGTGGTTCAGGAGCACTTGAGCTGAACCAATAGGAGACTGGACTGGAAGAGGTGACCAGTCGAGTGGGAAAGTAGCCAAGAAGGATTTGGCAGTTCTCGAGTCTCTCAAGTTGGGCAGAACGGGTGTCGTTAAAATTCACATTACATTATAGGAAATAAGTGTAAAATTGGATAAGCGATATCCCCCGGTTTTGAGAAACGTTTTTACTTGAGCAGGCCTGGAGACAGGTCTACGGTTTTCTCTTGAGAGGTTTAGCACCCGGCGCTTAAGGTAATTTTAGGCTTAAGAAGGGGGGCTAAAAAGGGGGGAGGTTAGAAGGGGGGCTGGTTAAGTTAGAAGTGAGCGTTAAGTTAGATTGTAAAAAGGGGGGAAATTAGAGTAACTAATTAGTCGACATCGTTGATTTAGCTACATTAGTCATTTACACGCGTTGGTCATAGGAAGCGGATATCCAAAATTGGAATTAGTCTAAGGTAGGTACCCTGGTCGGATCGGTAGGGGGGAACGGACATAGACAGTTTTTGTGATACCCCATAAGATCGCTAGCAGGGGGGAAGGAAACGCGTGGCAATTAGGTACCAGACATTTTTTCGAAAGAAGGTAGACGTTTGTCACCTTTGAATTTTAGGTGGGCTCATCTTTCCGTTTTTATTACTTTTTCTAGCTTGGATTTTTGTTGCATTTTGGTGAGGATTTGTGTTTAGTTTTTTTTACGAACAGGTGATCACAAGATACCTGCGCACAGGTTTTGGTCTCAAGTTGCTTGGAACATTGAACGAGAGGTGATTAAAAAGAAATAAGGAAAAGGGGTGCAGCATTTGGCTTTTAAGAGAGGGTTTTTGGGAAAATTTTACTAGAGCTTGAGTGGTGGTACAAGGTACAGTGAATCAAGAAGTCCCCATAACGAAGAAGAAAGAGGTCCCACCGCTCAGACACTTGTCAACAGTCTTGGGACAGTGCCAAAGAAGTCCTGGGACAGTGTTGGACCAGAACAGTCTTGATACAGTCTTGGGACAGTGGTCTTGGGACAGTGGTCTTGGGACAGTGGTCGTGGGACAGTGGTCTTGGGACAAGGGTCTTGGGACAGGGTCTTGGGACAAGGGTCTTGGGACAGTGGTCTTGGGACAGTAGTCTTGGGACACTAGCCTTGGGATAGTAGTCTTGGGACAGT
Source organism: Symsagittifera roscoffensis (assembly GCF_963678635.1). Classification (NCBI taxonomy): domain Eukaryota; kingdom Metazoa; phylum Xenacoelomorpha; order Acoela; family Convolutidae; genus Symsagittifera; species Symsagittifera roscoffensis. Next base: position 8,263,295 of record NC_087065.1, on the reverse strand, counting down.
AGTCTTGGGACACTAGCCTTGGGACAGTAGTCTTGGGACACTAGCCTTGGGACACTAGCCTTGGGACAGTAGTCTTGGGACACTAGCCTTGGGACATTAGTCTTGGGACACTAGCCTTGGGACACTAGCCTTGGGACAGTAGTCTTGGGACACTAGCCTTGGGACAGTAGTCTTGGGACACTGGTCTTGGGACACTAGCCTTGGGCGGCAGTCTTGGGAAACTGGTCTTGGGACACTAGCCTTGAGACAGTAGCCTTGGGATAGTACTCTCAGGACAAGGGTCTTGGGACACTGACGAAGTACTGGGACATTACCGAACAGTCTTGGGACAGTAGAAAAAAGCCTGGGACGGTACAAAGAAGAGTAGGGACGGTAACTGGAAGTCTTAGGACAGTATAAAAATTGAAGTAAAATTACAAGAAGTTGTTTTAAGACAGAATTAAAACAGAACAAGACTAAATGGAACCCGGTACGGTTGGGACCACAAATAAAGAAAGTTACTCGAAGATTTTAGAGAACTGGAACAAGGTTTTTATCACGTTGTATATTTTCTTTTAAGAATTTGTTTCCACAAAATTTTTTTATTCTTAGAATAGAATTGTGTATATAATAATATTGTAAATAAGAGCAATTGTAAATAGAAATAATGAGACGGAGTAGGGTACCGGTGCTTGAAAAAAGGTCAAGTGGATCAAACACGAAATATAACTCGTCGCTGCGTGGAACGACATCAAGGGGCCCAAGCAAAACAAAAAATAACTTTTCAGTTAGCATGGTCAGCACGAGGAGTGGCACCGAGAGCAAGATGCGAGAAGATGCGAGGGAAAAACATGTGGAGCCTACAATCGAAATCGACCTAGAGACACCAGACCAGAGCGTAGATGAACTGGAGAAAAAGACGACGAAGTCAACTCCAATGACCAATGCAGAAGAACCAAACCCGAAACCCATAGAGTTCTCACCAATAGACAATGTGGAAGATGCAATAGGCAACACCGAAGAAACGGTGAAAGAAGACTCTCAAGTAAAAAAGACATCTTTTACAGAAAGGTTGGCGATGATGGTCGGAATAAAAACGAAAGAAAACATGACTGAAGAACCAAAAGCTGAAAGAGCACGAAAATTTGGGACAGTGAGCACGAAGACGACAGAAGCCAATCCAAGAGAGGAACAAAATAAAGCAGAAGCTACGGCCGAGGACAGACCGACGGCTGACCATGAAGGAGCTACTATTGAGCTAGGTGACTTGATGGCAAAACTGAATCAGATCGACAAAAAACTGAAGCACAGCGAAGAGGACAGAGAAATGATAAGAAAAGAATTAAGATACAACAAACACGAGTATCTGGATAGTTATTTTAACCTGGCTATGGCAACAGATAAGAGACTCAAGGAGATGTCAGATAAGGTAGAAACCACCAATGAAGAACGAGATAAGAACATCAAAAAAGATATGCAACAGTTGAAAAACCGATATGATGATGTCAAAAGCCAATTAGGTAGCCTGGAAAAGAGAATGGACACAATGAGCAAGAATCAGGCCGAAAGTTCATGTGCAAAACAGACGAAATTGGATGCAATCTTGAGAAATTCTACCTCACAAGAAAGACCGGCAGCGGATCGCACGCAAGGCACCAGAGTTGACTTTGTGGAACCACAAAGGGGCAAACGGCAATCGACACCGTCGCCCTTAACCCGGGATACGGTGAGCATAGCACCAACAGCTGCTAAAACAATCATGAAGAATGGAACGTCAAGTACAACGACTTGCCCGGGGGACTCAACAGCTAACAGCAACGCAGGTCCGGATGCTATGACATGGGCAAGCACTTGGGAGATGATGAACAGGACTCTAGAGGCCTTCGCCACGAGGAACACTGACTCGAGCGATAGGAGGGACAGAAAATCAAGAAAAACTTTCAAGAAGCCAAAGGAATTCAAAGACGACTCCGATGGATGCATCGACACTTGGGTGGAAGTGATGAGATTACACCTAGAGCAAGATAACTTAAATGATGAAAGACAAGCATGCACAGCCATACTCAGCAACTTAGAAGGCACGGCATTAAAATGCGTGGTCGCAAAGAAAGAAGAAGAACGCGACACCGCGGACAAGATCTTCGAGATATTGCTGAATCGATTCGGGTCAGGCATGAAGGGTCACCAAGCGATGATGCGATTTGAAAAGAGAAGGCAGAGGGACGACGAGTCAATAGATTGGTTCCTAGATGATCTCGAGAGCTTGAGAAGAAGGAGTGACCCAGAGGGGTCGACAAACAGAAGAAACTTTAGCATTGCCTCGAAGTTCTTTGATGGGGTAAAAAGTGACGACTTAAGGACAATGTTAGCAACATACTACACATTGTCGAAAGACAGCGCACCAACCCCAAAAGAAATGAGACAGAAATCAAGGGAATACATGCTGATGAAGCCCAAGAAATACTCATATTCAGAAAACAGGAACACACAGGGGGGAGGCCAACCCCAGAGGTCATCATGGTACAAACCGAGAGATGATATGGACAAGCGCAGATCATGCGCGAACTGCGGGTCAGCGGACCACCACGTGGCTGACTGCACAACATACAAACAAGGCATGAAGAGCCTAGGATACGCACCGGATGAGGAGGACATGAGCCAGATGGAGGAACACGAGTACTATAATGGCTTAATCATCAAGATAGGCGCTAGATGCTTCTTCTGTAAACAGGAGGGGCACTTCAGAATGGATTGTCCCTTGTTCTGGGAAGCGGTCAAGGACCAGAGTCACCCCAAACATAAGTTAGCATTAGCGGCGGTGCAGAATCAGCAGAACAGGCAAAACGAGTTTGAATCGAGGAACTTAGGAGCACCAAGCACGGAATTGCCAACGAAGACAGTGAAAGCTGTAACACATGTTAATGGCGCGATAGAATCCGCGGCCGGGAATTCTCTACAGATAAATTATGAGAAAGCCGCGACGGAGGCAATTGCCAAAGTGAAACAGGATCTGGCTGCGAAAGAAATAGAGCAACGATTAAAGCTGGAGATCGAAAGACAGAATTTTAACGAAGCATTAACCGGATCGAACCCGACACCAGAGGCTGTACCGGGCTCAACAAAGACCGGGAATTGTAACACTGTAAAAATGGTGACGGGAAAGCCATTCGGCATATCGAAAATCGGGGCTAGAAAAATGTCGATAATCACAGTGGGCGGCCACGAGGTAACCAGAAACTTGAGCGAACCGAGCGACCAGACAATAATGCACATTGACGTGTACGCAGATTACTTGAGTTGTATAAGCCCACAAACGACTTCTAGAGCGCTGAGAGCACTACTCACGAGAGGGGGCAGCAAGTCGGTCCGTGTTGACAACAGGTATACTGAAGCTTATGGTCCACACGAGGTGATGCTAAATATAGATGGAATAAACATCTATACCAAGACAATGATAACATGTGACGAAGACCTAATTGGGCAAATCTACGTAGGAAAAGAAGAGTTGAAAGTGAGATCGATTGGACACTGCGCTATGCTTGAAGAAGATGCGATGCACATCGGGACAGAGGCAGATGTGACAGGGCACGTGCTAGACATAAGTGGCAGAAAGACTCAACTACGTGGGCTACTTGATACGGGAGCAGTCTTGAGCGTCATACCAATCGAAACTTGGGAGCGGATGGGCTTTGACAAAGGTGATTTGATAGACTCGAGAATACGGCTGTCAGCAGCAAACAAAGGGGCCCTTCGGGTGCTGGGCAGGACGCCGATAATAGCCCTCAACTTGGGGGAACGTAACCTGTGGATGAGCTTTATCGTGGTAGAAAACCTAGATGAATCTGACCAATTCATTTTGGGCAGAGACTTCATCAGGAATTTCGACGTAACGATTGATCTAAATAACGCAATGTTCAGGATACGGAACCCGGATAGGAGGTACGCAATCAAACCGGTAAATTTAATAATGGCAAATGAAAACAAAGCACCGGTATTCTTGAGTAGGAGGGTGAGGCTAAAAGCGAATGAAGCGGCAATCGTAGGCTTGAGGATGAAAAATTACAATGAAGTAAGTGACAACAAGCAAGTGTGTGTAGTTCCGAACCCTAATAGTCAAAGTGCTGCTGTTTTAGGAAGATCCTTCTCGATAACGAAGAGCGGCCTCTGCGTCAGTGTCTTGTTGAATACCCTTGATATACCGATCACGATACAGAGAGGGAGGAAACTGGGATATGCTTTACCGGTTAAAACTCGATATGAAACGATCGAGAACTCAAAACAATTTGAAGTTGTTGATTGTCCCAATCATAGGGACAAAATTTGTATCTTGAGACGATTGCAGAAAATAAAAGATACTTCAAGTCTTATTAAATCACTTAAGTCAGAAACGGATGATGGGCTGTCGAGCTGTTCGAACTTTCCAGAGCGACCCACACTAGATGAAATGCAAAATGAAAAACCGGTTCTGCCGGAGATTGAACATTTGAGGGGCAAACTGAAAGATGAACAGCTCGAAGCCATCAAGGACGTACTAGAGCGGAACGAGGAAGTTTTTTCGAGGCATAATGCGGATATCGGGTGTTGTAATTTCGTTGAGCACGAAATAGAACTTGAGGAAAACGCGGTACCACACAGGGAGGGGGCGAGGCGCATGACCCCACACAAATCGGACGCGTGTAGAAAAGAAATCGAGACGTTACTAGAGTATGACATGATAGAACCATCCAAGTCACCGTGGGCGTGTGGAGTAGTGATGGCCAAAAAGAAAGGCGACCAGTTGAGTCTTTGTTGTGATTTTCGATACCTGAACTCCGTCACGGTGAAGGATGCCTATCCCATACCTAGGATCGATGAGAGCCTCTCGAAGTTAGGTGATGCAAAATTTTTTACGACTCTTGATTTAGGCTCGGCCTTTTGGCAAGTACTACTAAGAAAACAGGACAGGGACAAGACAGGGTTTGCCTGCGAGTTGGGTCTGTTTCAATGGAAACGGATGCCGTTTGGACTTTGCAATGCCACAGCCACGTTTCAGCGATTGATGGCACACGCGCTGATAGGCGTAACGAAGAAGTATGGCAACCTGGTAATGTGCTACGTAGATGACGTGGTAATAGCGACGCCAACACTGGAAGACCACATTGAGAGACTTGACGAAGTGTTTGCATGCATGAAGAGGTCGGGGCTAAAGTGTAAACCATCAAAGTGCGAGATACTCAAGGACTCAATAAAATACTTGGGCAGGATGGTAGACAAACACGGCATCAGACCTGATACGGACGCCGTGGAAGCAGTCCTGACCTGGAAATCACCGAAGACGGAGCACCAGTTGATGAGCTTCCTGGGTTTCGCTAACTATTATAGAGAGTTCATCAAAGGCTATGCAGACAAGGTATACCCGATGCAACAATTAATGAGACACAAGGGCAAGAAGTTCACGTGGAATAACGCAGCAGAAGAATCATTCCAGAGAATAAAGAAAGAGCTATGTGAGGCACCAGTACTGGGTATGCCGACTGAGAAAGGGATGTACGTGCTGGACACGGATGCGTCGGTAGTCGCGATTTCTGGGATTCTCCACCAAGAACAAGAATGGAATGGGAAGACAGTCTTGAGACCAATAGCGTACGGGAGCAAAGTCCTGAGTGACACGGAAATGAAGTACGGAGCACCAAAAGCAGAGATGTTCGCGGTGGTTACCTTTGTCGAGAAATACATGGCATACCTGGGCAGTGAGCCATTCAAGTTGCGAGTCGACAATCGAGCACTGAGCTGGCTGAAAACGTACTCAATGGACCAAAGTTACATTGGGAGGTGGATAGTTCGCCTGGACGGATACAACATGATAATTGAGCATAGAACGCGAGATAAACATCAGAATGCCGACAACCTGAGTAAGAAGACGGAGTTCTATGAGAGACAAGAGCAAAGAGAGGCAGACAGACCTGAAATCAAAGATGGCTTCTCCTTCATGGACAAGGAAACGTACGACAGTCTTCCACTCACGAGATGGCTGGACAAGTCAGGCAAACCGATAGAAGATCATCCTGAATTGCCTAAAGAGCTTCCAGAGAAGACCATCTTGAAGAAGAGCAAGAGAATTCCGATTGAGATTATACTCAAGTCGAAGATCGTGAAGGAGACGCTCAAGGCAAAAGGCTATGATCTTAACCAGGTGGAAGCAGGAACTGCACAGATAGATGATGACTTAATGAGGTTGCTCGAGAAACTATCAGATGATAAGCCCGTGATCCAAGAGAAGGGTAAAGAGGAACCGGAAGTCACTATACTTCGGAGAAAAGAGACAGTGAACGATACTAACTCATCAAGAGGAAGCGTCACTGACAGCAAAGATGTCGTGCGGTCACTAGTTGACAAAATCCCCGAAGACCTTCTGGAGCAGACCAAGGTTAGGAGAAAGAAAGTGACGTTCAAAGAAGATACTAAACACCTGGAACTAGGTCAAGAGTCCGGGGAGTGTTCCAGGTTCACGGAAGAAGGAACCGGAGAAGGAAAATTGTCCGGGGAGCGTGAAGGATGGGACGAAGACTCGGATGGGAGCAGCGAAAACCAAGACAGTCTGTGCATGATATTGGCGGAAGAGAAGACAAGGCACCACGACAGGGAGTTACAGACGGATCCATCTTCAGGAACATACAACATGGACATACAGGAGATGCGAGGTGGTGAGGAACTTGAGAAAATTGCGGTTGCAAGGAAACCATTCAGGGAACTATCATGCAACTCAAACATCAGAACGAATCTGGTGCCAGAAGATGATATGAAAATCGTGAAAAGGATGATATGCGTGAAACTGAGTGATGACATCCACAACCCTGGTGAGATGAATGGACAGATCATGGCGCTAAAGGAGCATGTCAAGGCGAGATATAGGCTGTCAGACCTAATAAGAGCCCAGAAGAATGACAAAATGACAAATAACCTCTCCAAATGGATCCAGTCGGGGGTCAAGGAGAAGGGGGAACTTGAGGAAGACAGCTACAAGATCTTGAGCCAGTTCTACAAAGAAAAGAAAGACTTACTTTATCACACAGCTGATGGGGTGGTAGCGTGCAAGAGGAGAGTTGAGGAAAAGATATTACACAAACACAACCTCATCATACTACCACAATTGTACCAGACGGAGGTGCTTTTCAGATCACACGACCAGATGGGCCACCAGGGGATAGACAAAGTACAACAAAGGATACTTCACAGGTTTGATTGGCCAGGAATGAGAAAAGCTTGCGAGAGATGGGTGAATGCCTGCCTGGCATGTCTCCAGGTAAAAGACCCAAGGAAGATGAAGTTTCCCCTCAAGTCCGTTGAGAGCTCAGAGTTCAATGAAGTGGTGCAGATAGACCATCAAAAAATCTGCATGACAGAGTCGGGATATAACCAGATACTGGTTATAATAGATCACTTCACAAAGTTGGCGGAAGCGGTTCCGTGCCAGACAGCCTCGGCCGAAGAGACATGTGATCATTTGATAACGCATTGGATATCGCGGTATGGTTGTCCAACGACTTTCCAGTCGGACAACGGCAAAGCTTTCGTGGGGGACTTGACAAAAGAATTGATGAAGAGATCGCACATTGCTCAAGCACACTCGACGACCTATCATCCACAGACCAATGGGTTGGTAGAGAGACAGAACAGGACACTGGTCAACATGTTAAGGGTGTACTGCTCAAGATACATGACGGACTGGGACAAATACCTGCCACAGGTAGTAGGAGCCTACAACAGTACACAGCACTCAACGACGGGCATCAGTCCTTTCATGATGTTGACGGGCAGGGAGAGAGCAATGCCTCTGACATTCTTTTACCCGGAATACGAAGGGAAAAGGACGTCGCCTCAGGCATACGTGAAAGAAGCGATCAAAAGACAACAGGAGTTGAACGAGCTATGCAGGAGGAACACGGCGCAAGCGCAAATGAGGCAACGCAGGAAATATGACAAAAAAATATTACGAGCAAAGCCATATGAAGTGGGCCAATACGTGTGGGTCTTCCAAAATGTCATACCGCCCAAGGGAACAAAGAAACTACTCAAGAAGTGGAGGGGACCATTCATGATAACGGAGGTTCATCAACAAGGACGGTTCTATCGCTTGAGTACTGGGCGAGCGGCACCTTATGAAAATCTGAAGCCTCACGTCCCGTCCCCAGAGGATTGGTGCATACCGAAGGACATGGAGGGTCTTGAGTACCTGGTGGTAGAGCCAGCGTGTGAAGTGAATGAAAAAGGCACCAGAGAGAAAAATGATGGTAATGAGAACTTGAGTTTGGATGACAACGAAAAGATAGGAGGGGAGTCTGATGCAGGATCATTTGTAGAAGAAGACTGGAACGACCCGGAGCAAGATGAGGTGCCGAAGTGGATGGAGCCGGATCGACCGACACCACCGGAAACCAGGACTGGCAATCGTAAACGCACCGGCATGAGGTAAAACAGGTACGGGGATGACTTCTTGATCGATAAGATACAGCCAGACAGATTGGGCGAGGAACTACTGAGCGCAGGCGAACTGGAAGCCGGAGAGGAATGGCAGGTCATTGACGATGTTGGACACTATCCGCAGGAAGACCACTCGACGCCGGAATTAGAGACGGATCTCGAGCAGAGTGAGATAGAGAGGAGGGAGAACACGAACTTGAGGATACTAGAGTGGATGCGCGATGTCAAAGACGAGAGCCACGAAGGACAAAGCATTCAACAAGTCGATGTATCAGCGGCAAATTACATGAAGACAGAGGACCCTCTTTTCGGTGGACGGCAACAGACAGGACACTGGACATTCCTCAGGACAATTCAGACCCGACAACATCGACGGGGACGTCGATAAATATTTTTGTCCGGGGAGTGGGGGTAGGACTTACCCACACCGAAAATTTGATGATAAAGAAGCTCAAGGAAGTGAGAGAAACAAGCGAATTGGAACTGGAAGAAGAAAAGCCGGAGCCTACCATAGGTCGGAATTTCAAAACGAAATTTGAAATACCCAATGAGTACTCGGAGAACATCATGATAACGGATAGTGACTTCATCCTGTCATACAGGACTAGCGCGATCTGCATCACGGCGGACATGAGTTTCAAATCAAGATTGGAAGCTGACTTCAGAAGAGAGTACCAGAACGTGGAGTTTCTGTTCAGACAGAGACCAGGACTAGGAGGGATGGCAGCGCTTCCACCATCAGTAGCACAAGTCCCTGGCAAATATCTGTGCTTCCTAGTGACGAGGGTGAATGACAGGAACACAATTGATCCCGAACACGTGATGTTGGCACTAACAAGACTATGAGACTTCATGACTGAAAGAAGAATAACTGAGGTCTCAATGCCGGTGTATGACCCAAACAGGGGCAAACTGAGCTCGAGGGAATTGTACGCTATCCTACATGTAGTCTTTGCAGAAACTGAGATAATGGTGTATCTGCACAAAAAATACTACTTGAGCATCGCCTGAGTTGGGGACACGGGGGTCTCGAGTTGGGTGTGAGGGAGGAGTCTTGAGTTAGGTACTGGGGTGCGGCACAGGTAAAGGGACCTTAAGACGTGATTGGCATGACAATTAAATTTTAAAAAGAATTAACGGTGCTAAAACATAAAATGAATCTGCATGCTTTTAAGGAAATTCCAATTGAATCGTTTTAAATAGAATGAAAATGATAAGATTTTAACCATACTGGTAAAAGGGGGGGGGGTTTCTAGGTTAGGAGCATGACATGTTAGGTCTTAATGTGGTTTCTGTTTTCAGATCAAGTTTGAAAAACAAAGTTGAAAATCCAACTACACTCAAGCGAGAGACAGAAAGAGAAATCTTGATTGAACTCGCGATAAGGGACACCTACAGCAAGTGTTTGCAAGGGAACATTTCTAGAGAATTCTTGAGTTGGGTAATACTTGAGTCGGTAAGGTAATTCTTGAGCTGGTTAACATATACCTGTATACATCCCGAAGTCACAAAGAATGGCAGACAGATTCTGGAAATCCATGCCCGCGGCCCTGAAGAAGCCTACTCTTGATGAGCTGTACAGACGCCTGAGGTACCTGGACTATACCCAGATAGACGAGAGAATGGCGGTAATGCTGAATGCCATCCTCCAGTTGGAAGACCAGGTTGAATGCAGCGAGTCTGCGACTGAGGCTGTCTTGATGATCGGCTACACCACCGAGGGTATATCAAACCAAGAACAGACCAGATGGTTGTCTTGGAATGTGGATGGAGGAGTAAGGGGCTTTGACTTGGCAAGGAATCCTGGCCTGAGTAACAAAACCGAATATGGCGCAGGGGAATTCCCACTACCAACTAGGCCAACCACAAGATCTACAGGCCAGAGCTCGAGTAAGGTGCTATCGATGACGCGAGCACAACAGACGACCGAGGCGTATCCGGATCTTGGTGTTCTAAAGAAAGAGCTCGAGAAGACGCAGAAGGAAAGGAATAAGGCGAACCTCGATCGGGATCAGGCAAAGCTGGATCGGGAGAAGGTTCAGCTGGAAAGGGACCAGGCGGTCAACGAGCGAGATCAGACTCTGAGGTTGCTTGAGATGCTAAAGGCTGAACATCAGCAGGAGCTAAGGGTGCGGGAGAATGCCGCGAATTGTGAACAACTGAAGTCGGAGTTGGAGAGAATAGACAACGACAACGCGAACTTGACGCACAGAAGGGAGCCAGGCCGAAGGAGCGAGTGGTTACCAGCTCGAGACCAGAGTCACGCATGGAGGTGGATGAAGTCCCCAGAGCAAGAGCACGGTTCAACCTTGACCGTGAGGCCCGGGAACACACGAGTGAAGGGTTGGAAGTCTGGATACCGAATGACGCAACGTCTTCCTTGCGTAGCCTAGAGACGCAACCCGTACGCCCGCTGATGGATGTGGTGCTGCCGGGATATACCCCAACCTCGACCTCGAGTGACAGTCAGGTGAGCGGCGGCTCATCGCGTCTGAAAGAGCTGGGCGAGAAATTACGGCAGAAAAGTCGTGAAAGTTCGGCAAGACCGGAGCTTCCCCCGACTTGAAGGGAACAGCCGGTCAGGAGCGTCGTGATCTCGAGTTATAAGAAAAATACAGAGAAGAGGTACCACAGGCACAATCGGCTGGATTGGAGTGCGGAACAGAAAGCCAGGAGGGACTGCTTTCATGATGCAGCCTGGGTGGAGTATCTTGCGCCACCCCGCGTGCCAGAAGGTGCGGTCCACTTGATCATAGGGGACAGCCTGGTGCGGGTGTTGACCCGGATCCAGTCGCACTGGCAGACAGGAATCTTGAGTTTCGCTGGAGCTGCCACGCCACAGATTTTGGCGACGCTTGAGATGCTAGGGATGACTAAAGTGTACACGGTGACCTTGATGATCGGGACTAACGATGTATCAAGGGGAGAAGCGAGGAAAATAACGAGGCTGCACGACAAGATGAGCTGCCTTCTTGAGGAGCTGAGGATCCAGATGGACCCCATCCTGTTGACGGTATGTACCGTCCCCTACAACATGATGTTTGACCAGCACGCCTTGGAGATGAACGAGAAGGTGCGGAACCTAAACAAGGTGATCCGAGATATCAACCGGAAAAGTGTGCTCCCTGTCAGACTGTTGGACGTGGCGGAGCGCATGGAGAAAAAGGGATTCCCTGAAGACACCTCCAATGATGGAATCCATTTCGATAGACCAAGGGGAGCGGAGTGGCTGAACGACGTCTTCCAAGAACACATAAACACGCTAGAGGCGGACCTGCTAGAGACAGCCCAATTCACATTAGGACCAGCCCCGAACCCACCATTCCTTGTCTCAAGGGCCTTGTCTGGTCGCTTGGGAACGAGAGTTGACACTAGAGACAGTTCGAGGAGCAACCAGACCAGATTGCAGAGTGTCACGCCAATGGAGTCTGAGGAGGTGACGTCGTCAACACCTCCAGGCTCGGCGATATCCTCAGTGGTAGTGGCAGAGAACAAGCGGGAAAAGAGATCTATGGAGACCGCTCGCTTGAGATATCCTGAGAAGGTGAAAAAACTGGACCTAGAGGGTTTGGAATGCAGGCGAGAATTGGCGGAGACCCTGGGGATTGAACGAGTGTCGCACGAGGATTTAAACAGACATCATTGCGTGGACTGGTTGAAAGCTCATGAGGCACACTTCTCGAGAACGAAATTGATGGATACCGCAGATCTGACCGGAATTCCCACAAAGGCGATCATGGCACCCATTAACTACAGACCTCTCAAGCTGTTGGGGAGTCCTGGACTCATAGTAGAACCCCCCAAACACCGAACAAGCATTGCCAGGATCAGATTGGCGACCCCGGCACAGTTGAAAGTGGTGGACAAGCTACTCAATCCGGGGGGGATGGAATTGCCAGATGCCGCTTACGAAGGCTCGAAGTTGGCGGAAGATCCCAGGTACGGGAAGCCCTGTGGCAGCACCCAGCTGGCCAAAACCCTGGCAGTTTATGATAGAGCAGATCCAGCCGCTGCGAGAGTAGTCATTGTGGCGGGGTCGGACTTCGAAGGAACGTCTCCTAAGTTGTTCTGGCCGGAGACTCTGATATACTCTTTGCCAGGAGCTGAATTAAACCAGATGTTAACTCTGGTGGTGGCAATAAAGTCGGAGATACCCTGTGAGCCTGAGTTGCTATTGTTTGCAGGAATGAATGATCACCTGCACGCGATGGGACTTCTTGAGCAGCTAAAGGGCAATGAAATTCCGACATCGAGGAAGATATGGGAAGCCATTCAGGCGTTGTTTGCAGCGATGAATGAAGTACAGGAGAATGTTGTCTCGAGATTTGGATCCAAGACGAAGGTGGTGTTCACCACATCCCCTGGATACGCGAATATGCCACCTGCCCTACAATTCGTGTACGCGGTCTTGATCCTAATAGCAGAGGGGAACGAATGGCGGATTCTAATGGCAGCCCCCAATCGGGAGTTGGAGCCATCGAACCTGAGGCTTCGCAAGTCAGAATTGGCGGCGGCATGGGCGGACATATCTCATGCACTGAGGGGCTTTTATGGACTAGCCGACATCCTGATCGTATTAGACGAAGTGCTCTTGCTAGAGATATCGAACTTTGCCAGGCAACTTAAGTTCAGCCCAGTCATTGGGGACGATCACCCGGCATAAGCCAATTGACGGCCAGCTTGTGGTTTCGGAGCATGGATGTGAAGATCACAAATTCCACCAGCAAGTCTAGAGGTCCTAGTAACGAGAGAAGAAATGTGGCTGAGACGGAAAAGCAATTAGAATCGATGAAATATCGCTTGACGCAAGAGAATGGCTGGTGGCCATTTTTGACACCAAGGCTGGAGAACGCCACGAATAAGACGAGGGAGGAAGCACCACCCCTCGTGAAACAAGTCTGGAGTTTTCTGGAGAAACAATTGGAGCTGGCCGAAGTAAGAGACATGACGGTGGCTAGATTCGCCAATGAAGTGACGATTGGAGGGTTCTGGAGAGAGCACGCCAAGGGTGAGCTGAGGACTAGGAGGGATCATGAGATTCTCAAGTTCTTGAGTCCTTGCTGGGAAAAGGAATTCATGGCAGGAATGTTCGGCACCACGGCGACTATCTTTGGATCCTTCGTGCAGGAGATACTGGGCATGCCCATCAGCCTGCTCTTGGCTTTGTACCTGGTCTACCCCAGATACTTATTCAACATGGGCCCAGCATACATGTTTAGTCGAGGAGTAGAGACACTTCGAGTTGATGGGTATCTGGCTCTATTACTCTTGACCCATGGGGAATTGGTGTCGTTTCATCGATTGATGGAATATGGAGAGCCTCTGTCTATGGGGAGAGTCCATTCGAGCATTGAAACCTACTCCTACAAGTGTGCCGCAGGGTTGAAGACGTTGTTAGTGCAATACCTCATGATGCAGAATCGGCACATGACAGATGAAGATGAGAATCCAACCTCGAAAGAAGAATGGAAGAAGATGAATAGGGGGATGCCTCTGTTGACGGACCTATGCCTGGCAATGAGGTCGGACCCTATGGGGATAATCCGGGGTCTAGAGGAGGTGGTGACCTGCATTTATGGTCCAGCAGTGACGTACGCATTCCCAGATCCCCTGGTGACAACGTATCGTCACTCTGTGACGCACTTGAGTCTCATCAGCATACTGAATGGGACGGCGCTCAATTGGTGTCAGCAGGAGGTGCTCAGAGCGCGAATGAGCAACACGGTACTCTTTGGAAAAGTGAATGATGCCGAGCTGATAGTGTACAACTTCAGGGTGCAAATGCAATGTAGAATGGGAGGCAAGCGAGAGGGCCCCATCGAAACGTATCCCAAATTTTGGAACTTGAACCCATTGACGGCAGACGGACGAGAGATCTTGAGGATTCCTACTTGGAAGGAATGTTTTGCGCTGGTCAAGAGGGAGCTGGAGGCCATAATGGAGAAAGAGATCCTCCCAGCCACCATGCCTGAGTACCCGATAGTCAGGAGGATGACCTTGGGAATGAACAGCCCCTTGGTAGTTCCCTCCATAATGGCGAGGATGACGACGGAGGAAATGCAGAAGTATTTCACTGATGGCTGGGACCCCCTGTTCATCGGCTACACGGCGGCGGTCTACTTCCATACTAGCGAGGCGAAGGTAAATTCGTAGACGACGCAAGCGAAAAAGATGAGAGGTTCGCAGCCCCCCGGATATGAGGTGCGAAAGGTCTTGAGAGCTCTTGAGCAGAAGGGACTTGAGAACATGCTACCCATATGGGATGATGGCAGGATGATCATGATGGAGGGGCACGTCGCATTGGTGGACGACATGAAATTTGCAACGAGAAAATACAGGGCACCCTATGGCTTAGAACAGGTGGAAGTGAGACAGGAGGGAAAAGAACTAGATGCAGCAGGTCAACTGCACGTAGCCCTGACGAAATACAAGAAATTGGACCCTACGACACCATCACCACTGTCAGTGGACACGCCTGGAGACAAGAGGAGTGGACCCGTTGAGGACCGGTTTAAAAGAATTCTCGAGAGAAGGAGACATGAGTCAGAAGAAGAGAGTATGGATGAAACTCTCAGTGAAGCCGGTGAAGACATGGAAGTGGGGAATACGCCTGAACCAGGGCCATCAGGGGAAGAGCTCACCACTCAAGAGCTGTTAAAAGACTTGAGCGAGGAGAATTGGGCAGATACTGCCACCCCACCTCTGAATCCGTCCCCCCGGAAGAATCTGGAATTGCCATTGGCAAATGAGACCTTCAATATGGGGATGATACTCTTGAGCTCGGAGGAAAGGGAAAAGAACACTTTCGAAGGGAACAAGGACATGTTCCTGGGGTCCCTGAAGGACGATGCTTGGCAGGAGTTCTTGGAAGAATTCAATCAAGAAGTGGGCAGCGAGACGACGCTGGACAAATTCAAAGAGGAACTGTGGGACACAGTCGTAAGATTTGGAGAACCGCTTCTGATAGGAACGGGCCTGGATGAGAAGGCGAGAAAAGAGCTGCTGAGCAAGCTGGTAGAGCTGAGGAATTCACGATCGAAGACTAGAGAAGAAAAATGTGAGGACAGCTCTACTCTGAAACAAAAAACTGTAGATAAAATAGTTGATGATATAAAAAGGGATAAGGTTGGGACTAGTAATATGATTAAAAGTACTAATATCCTTAAGGCTCGAGCAGGGGGGAGACAAGAGTTGGAAGGATTGGGGGTAGACAGAGAGGTCGAATCAGT
This sequence comes from Symsagittifera roscoffensis, assembly GCF_963678635.1. NCBI lineage: Eukaryota > Metazoa > Xenacoelomorpha > Acoela > Convolutidae > Symsagittifera > Symsagittifera roscoffensis. Next base: position 8,247,627 of record NC_087065.1, on the reverse strand, counting down.
GATGATAGATTCAACACCCTCAAGCAGAGATGTGAAGACCCGCAAGAGGAAGAGAGAAGTGGAGGGATTGGGTAGTCCTTCAGTGGATGCTGTTTCGGAAGGAAACTTGAGAGAGACGGCGCCCATGGTTTTGGCTCGATGCAAGACGGCGGCATACAAGAGCAGCTCGGAGCTCAGAAACCACTTGAAGTAGAGAGGGAAATAGAGGTTTCCACCAGTTCGACATCGGAGGAAGACTTCAAGCCTCAGAAGATAAACGTAAAGAGAGGTTCAACGAACGGACAGACATGGGAAGTAGATGTCGGCAAAGAATGGATCTCGAAGGCACACCAGGCCACGGGCAAGCAAGTGACGAGTGATCCATTGGAGAGGAACAAGACGAGGAACACCTCCCGGACGTGGTGGGTGGCCCTCGAGACATTGAAGGAAATGGAGGACTGCTTGAAGAAATTGGACAGTGGAGTAGCTCGCAAGCGACGCAATTGGGCCACCCAGCAAAAGGCCGAGGTTAATAAAATAGAAATGGCGAATCAGCTGAAGAGGTCCTGGCAGAACTTGTTGAAGGATCATTTTGAAGAGGCAATGAGGACATCCTCATCAGCACCACCATTAATGGCGAATCCCTTCGTTAGAACTGCAGGACAATTAATGTTCACCTGGAGTCTGGTAGGAATAGAGTTGGAGACATTGACCTCGTATGATAGGCTGAAATTGGGAAGCAAAAAGCTAGATGTGTATCAAGCATTGATGCAACACGTGGCCAGGGACAATTCAGGCTTGAGCCTGGCTAGGAGGAAGGATGCCACATGTTTCTTGAGATGGATAATGTCAATGATGTCTGATAGTACCATCTTGGCATGCCACCAGAGAGCAAGCGGAAGTAAAACCGTGGAAAAAAGAGTCTCAACGTTCATCTTAAACGTGTATCAGAGTACTGGTATAGAAAAAGAAGATGGTTCCAGACTGTCCCTAGAGAACCACAGAAAGCTGGACGAGGTACGGAGGTTTTATAATAAGAAGTTCGAAGATGAGCATGATGTTCACCGTAACCTGGCCTCGTCAGAGCAGTACTCGAGACCCAGCGAGAAGGGGGAATACCAATACGTGTCAGGAGTGATGGGAATAGCCTACAACCCCTTCTTAGACTCAGAAACAGGAGGCGCTCACAGGAACCACGAGGTGGCGGAGCTACTGAAGTTTTGGACAGAAAGAATATTGGAAATAGAAACGGTAGAGAAAGAAGGGCCGAGCCTGGGCCTGATTCTTGAGAAAACACCAGAGGTGGTAAGCATACCACGTTCGAACAAGAGAGTTGAAGTGAACATGGGCGATGGAAATGGCTTGTTAATCACGAACTTGGGAGTGGTATGGAAGCTATTAAGACCCTCCTGGTGTCCACATCCCCACGCGAGTCTGATCGAGGAAACCACCGAGCGAGTGAGGTTAGCACCAACGGAAGATGAAGATCTGGCAAAGTTGAGTGTGTTGCACAAGCTAATCTCACCTCAGACGCAGGAATCAGGCGAAAAGACGAGCAAGCTCGGGTCAGCAAAGAAAATGGAGCCGGGTAGCTGTCTGGATTCAACGTGTGGGAACGGAGAGCACACCTGCGATGGACGGTCATGTGTCAGGATACTGTCCTTTCAAAAAGAAGACCTGGTCACTTGGTTTGAAGACATCACGGAAAGGGAGAAAAGTGAAGTGTTACGCGAGAACTACGGTGAACATAGCAACAGCTCTCGGATTCTTCTCGAGAATGTGTAGTCTGCAGTCACTGGAAAGACTAGAGTCTGAACACCATTTAGTGACGGCGTTGAGCGTAGAATCATGGCCTGGGGTGTTGCAGGTGACTCAAAAACACATCCGGAGCTGGAAGGTTGGTCTCGAGGCGGAAATGGGGTTTCCCATGAGCGAAGCTTATGGCCTGCCACTGAACGCAAAATCCTTGATAGGGTCAATGATGGCCAACTTGTGCGGAAGCCACTACCCACTGCACATAGCGATGGTGGAAGCATCCAGCCAGAGAGTACTGGTGGACAAGGCCTTCTCAGTGCCCAAGTGCGTGAGGTTGGCTCGGATATCGCATCACTCGCACAAGTTGTTGAGAAAAATCAGAGGGACAGTACCAAAAGAATTGAGAGATGACTTGAGTGAAATCTGGGGAGAAGATCTTTTGAAGTTGGAGAGTGAGAACACAAGCGATCACGAGAGACAAAACGTGATCGAAAAACCTGTGGGAGGTGCTCCAAACATGGAAGATAATGACACGATGCATGAGAAAATGATAGAGCTTGAGCCTCTCTTGGAAGCCTCGGGGGAGCGTAACCTCAGGAGCATTGAGATCACCCATGGAGAATGCCCATGCCACTGTTTGGCACAAACGGTGTGGTATCCAGATCACAAGAACCTTTGCCTGGTGTGGGATATGGAGGAAATTCGGTCGATCGGACTACCGGATCACCGGCAGAAGGTGACGCTCTTAGTAGTGAGTACGATGTTGGCTCTGAGATGGATAGAAGAGAATATAACGAAGTATCGGGAAGCGACGACGCCAACGGCTGAGTCAATATATGCGATAGACTACAGCAGGAGACTCGAGTTGTTTGAGACTGCGTGCAAAGTATTCGCCATACCGACGGAAGTCAGACACATATGGAGCCGTTTGAGGTACTTTCCATGGTTTCGGGCGACACTGACGTCTTGGTTGCACATGACAACGAAAGATCACATGAGAAAGCATCAAAAGGAGTATCGACAGTTCCAGGCCGAGATTGGGCCAGAAGCTTTCAAGGGACCCCTGTTGACCCACCGAAATGCGATCACGACAGGATGGAAGAGAGTGGGTAAGATGTCTAGAGACAATACCAAAGCGAGGGAATCGATACTAGAGGAGGACCTGGCGAAGAACGTGAGCTTGAGCCTGCACAACTCCTTTTGTTTGAACCGGGAATCTAGGGTGAAGGCACTACCCAACCAGGCAAAGAGGTTGCAGGAGCAAAGAGAATGGATGCGATCCTATGAACAGCTGAAGGCTTGGGAGGAAATCGTGATTAGCTACGATGATGAAGAAGAACTGTTGAGACAGTTTGCCGTATCAAGTACTTCAGGGTGTGGCACCTCCAAGGCGAAGAGTGCGAGATGAGTGGATAGTTCGAATGGATCTTGAGTCTTGAGAGGGAAGGGGGGGCTTGAGTGTGGATCCGGGTGAAACCTGGGTTCACAGAAAAAGAAATTTTAACGAATCAAATATTGTTATTAATATACTATATTTACTATATAAATCAAAATGCTGCATGACAATTTCCTGATTGAATGGGACAAAAGAAATTTTAAATGATTGGCTTAAAAAGCAAGAATTCAAGGGTGCAGGTGTGTGCAGATTTTGATTGCTGTTTAGCGATAGTGTGAAAATTTTACATGGCCGTGAATTTTGGGGTGTAGATAAACTTAAGTCTGCTGCGAACTTCTGTAAGTGACCACTGGCACTGTACCTTGAGCAAAACTTGATTTTCTGGGACTCACTGGCAGACGACAGCACGCGATGAGGACATCGATCTCGAGTCCAGGGAGTATGTGCCAGTCGGTCATATTTGGAAGTTTGACCTTGAGAGAAGCAAAAAACACTTAATTTTGGGGTAAAATTTAATTTTTCAAAAATTCGAATGGAGCCTGTCATGCACGATTTTCTCGCGATAACTGAAAGTCAAAAAAGAGAAGTCAGAACAATCGAGTGACAATTGCGGGAAAGTTGCAAGATAAATCAGTAGGAAATTGCTATTCGCAATTTCCGTCACAGCAATAATCTAGAGTAGAGCTGTCCCATTCGAAACAGAAAGAAGCGTATTCCCACGAACTGGATTATTGTGACTTGACTGGAGTATTATTCTAAACTGGACTAGAGTGAACCTTCGGTGGAAAGGTGGACAGCTTGAGTGTCCCAATGGTTCACGAGAAACTATATTCTAGAGTACAAACTTGTTCTTGTTGTTAAAACTGACGAACATTAAACTCATTTTAGTTACATTATTTAATTCTCGAGTTGATTACCGACTTGATTACTCCCAGTTCTTGAGCGTGCTACAATGTGAGTACTAATTTAAATTTCTAGAGTGTGTTTTATAATTGTTATGTTGAGGTAAGGCGAGTTTTAGGTTGATCCATCTGAAATGGATCAAAGTTCCACTGTCTAATAAAAAGTAACGTAACGGATTGTTCCAACCCGGTTTTTAGCGGCGTTCATGTATTTTGGGTATCTAGAGACCTAAGTTTGAGGACGTTCTTAATTCTAGAGTGGGGGGATATTTTAGTAGTAGCCTTTAAGCTGTAACGGGTCGTAGTCTCATGTCACAAACGAACCGAATTGGCTCCGACTGATTTGAGGTAGAAAAACACAAGAGATAGTGTCCCTGACTCTTGAGCCAATAGTTATAGGGCCTATTTTTCTTAAGCCTCATGTGTGACTGCAGTAGACGAATGTTACAATAGACTTGAAGGAGTTGAAAGAGTCACTTACCAACAACTCTGCACGTCGCCCCGAACTGGATTCTTCCGGCCAATCATCTTCAAATCCCCAAGCTAAGTCATATTCTGATGTTTTGCTAAACAAAAATGGTGTTGAATACGCAAAAGAACTCCGTTTTAGTGGTATCCTTGAATATATCTCTGCAAGTGATAACAAAGCTCAAAGATCGGATATTTTTGAGCATAAAGTTACCAATGTAAATGGCGTCTTAACCCATCCAGGAATTGATAATAATGAACCTGTTGTTTCTATTAAGCGACTTGGACCATTCAAGCCTGAAAGCACTCGACCAAGGACAATTATCGTCAAATTTAAAAACGAGTTAATATCTGAAAGATTATTATCAAGAGCAACCCATTTAAAAGACTACTCCAATACTTACAACCAAAAAGTATACAAAGTTTACCTGTCAAAATCCCTGAAACCAGACGAAATCAAGATTGAGAAAAAGGTACTAGAAAAACGCAGATTTCTCATTGACAACGAAAATGTTAAACCCAAAGACCTGAAAATTAAAAATCTCGAGCTCTTCAAGAATGGAGTGAAAGTTCAGTTAGAAGACTGACTATCTGACACCACCTCCATCACCCACCCGTTATCCGCCCTATGCTTTAATACACGAAGCCTCATTAATATAAATCGTAGAACTTCTTTCGCAAATTATATTCTCAAGAGCAATCATGACGTTATATGCCTAACCGAAACCTGGCTAACATCTGAGATAAGTGACTCTGAACTATTTCTTAATCAATACAATATTTACCGAACCGACCGTGAAATGAACGATCATGGTCACTCCAGTCATGGCGGCACTCTCATTGGAATAAAAAATGAACATAGTTCGGAACCAATTCGCCTTCCTGATGAAATAGTCCACCATTTCCCAGCTTGTACAGTCTCGTCCACTTCTGAAACCTTGCTATTTCTTTGTTGTTACTTTCCTCCTAGGACAAGTCCCTTTGCTATAGACCACCAATTCCTTGAACACTTCTTTATTTATCTTGAAAGTGTCTTCCTTTTATATTCAAACGTGGTTATATGTGGGGACTTTAACTTTGATATTGACTGGCGTGATTATTCTTCTACATTTCCCGACGAACAAAGATTCATTACTGGCATTGAAAAACTAAATCTCACCTAATCTGTTCAGTTTCCTACAACACGTGAAAAAACTTTAGATTTGCTTTTGGTGTCGCCTAGCTCAGATGTTCTTGACATCAAACCTGTAACAGACAACATTAGTAAATTGTCAGATCATATACTTGTCGCTTTTGTTATATCTTCAGTTCTTTACTCGCCTAAGCGTACAACACCCGGAAAAGTTTTCAGCTACACCAAAGCTAATTATGAAGCTATGAGGCTCCAGATATCGCGAAATTACTTCACAGGTCACTGTTGGTCAAACCCTAATGTTTTACTCTCGGAATGGTATGACTGGTTACAGCATATAATCTCCAAAACTGTCCCCATTTGAACGAAGCACCGCAGTGAGCTGCCTCCATGGATCTTATCCTCAACATCGAACGAGATAAAGCGTTTGCATACTTTTGAGAAAAAGTTTGGTCGATCGAATCCGAAAACTACTAAACAGAATGAAAAGGTTACAGTCTTGACAGGAAAAGACAAGGAAAACTATGAGAATGAACTAGCCAGCAACAGGAGTAAAAATCAGCTTTTCAAGTATTTTCGAACATTTAAGACAACGACCATACCGTCATACGTTTATCTAGATAAACTATGTGCTTACTCAGATCAGTCTAAGGCTGATCTATTTGCTTCCTTTTTCTCTAGCGTGTTCATCTTATCGTCATCATTAGATGATGAGGACTCAATTCGCAACCAATTTTTAGCGCACGAATATCAAATCATTGATACCTTTGATACTTCGGATGAATCTATTCTTGAGATTTGCCTTAACCTCAACGTAACTAAGTCACGTGGACCCGACAATCTACCCCCAGCGCTGTTCAAAAATGTCGCCAGTGCACTATGCCACTCCCTGAGTCAAATTTTCAATAAGATCAAACAGACATGTGTCTTCCCACAGCAATGGAAAACCGCAATAGTAACACCAATTCACAAGAAAGGTGACACGCGAAATGTAACCAACTATAGACCCATTTCTCTTCTTGATATATCTTCCAAGATCCTCGAACGATGCATGTTTCGAAGTCTATACAATCATTTCAAGCCCTTGATACACAATGCACAATTTGGTTTTCGAAAAGGAAGATCTGTCGAAATTCAACTTTTGATATATCTCGATCACCTTTACAAAGAAATTGAGTATGAAAATTCCATTGATGTTATTTACACCAATTTTGAGAAAGCGTTCGATAAAGTGGACCACGGGATATTGTTATTCAAACTTTTTCAATATGGTGTACGTGGAAATTTTCTCAAATTGATCAAATCATATTTGAACAACCGCTCTCAGAGAATTAAAGTAGGAGACAAAATATCTGGCCCAATTGAAGTAACTAGCGGGGTTCCGCAAGGATCAGTAGTTGGAGCTTTACTATTCCTGTTTTTCATTAATGACTTGCCATCAACGTGCGCTGACTCGAAGCCTCTTTTACTAGCTGACTAATAGTTCGACTTCTTTCCAGTCTGAACTTTCTCGAATTTATAATTGGAGTGTTGCTAATAAAATGCCCTTCAACGTCGCAAAATGTACTCACATCCACTTTGGTAAAAACAACGATACTGCATATAACTTCAACGGCGAAGTGATTCCTCGAACAGATGTTCAAAAAGATCTTGGTATTCTTGTTCGTAGCGATCTTAAATGGAACAATCATTTCAAAGCAGCTGCCGCAAAATCCATCAAAGTTCTCCACATGCTCAAAAGAAACACGTCGAGTCTGCCAGTTTACAGCAAACTCAACCTGTACAAAAGCATGGTTGTTCCATCCTTGCTGTTTGGATCAAATTGTTGCGCCTTATCTAAGACAAACATATCAGTTCTAGAGAACGTACAGAAAAAATTCTGTAAGTGGTGTCTCCCTCACATGAGCTACACCAGTGCTCTAACCTTCCTAAACATTCTTCCAGTTGCTTATTACATCCAACTGAACACTTTTTTACTTCTGCGGAAAATTGTGACTGATTACTTCGATTACAACTTCAGCGAGCATATTCAATTCTTCCATTCACCTCAGGACTCACGGGAAGGGCCTTCGCAAGGGTTTTCCCTGCAAGAACCTACCCAAACGAGACTTCGAGTATTGCGACATGGTCCTATAGTCAGTTTTACCAGCATTAGGCCCTTGAAAAGTTTATGTGAGCAAAATTTTTGGTTCCAAGCTACTAGAACAGCAAATCGCTTACCTGATGACATTGATATTTTCTCCTCCACCCTGAAATCGGACTTGTTGAAATGGTTCTGGGAATACTTCCATGCGTTTTACAATGAAAGCAATTCTTGCTCCTGGGTTACCTTTTGTGACTGCAATCGAAACAACTGTAGACTCGTTTTCAACAGAAATACCTTTGGGGGAAACCCCTTGTGATTTATCACTAAATCCAATATAATAAATAATAATAATAATTAATTCGAACTTGATACTCACATTTTATCGCTTGTCTTCTCGAGCCCATAAGCCAGTGCAGCGGCTGTTGGTTCATTAATCACCCGCAACACGTCTAGTCCAGCTATCTGCCCAGCATCTTTGGTAGTCTGTCTTTGGGAGTCATTGAAATAGGCTGGTACCGTAACAACTGCGTTCTTCACGTTGCTTCCAAGATAGCTTTCAGCAGTCTCTTTCATTTTAGTTAAAACGTATGCTCCAATTTGACTGGGTGAATACTTCTTGCCATGCGCTTCGAGCCAGGCATCACCATTATTTGCTTTCACAATTTTAAATGGCGCGTTTTGATGTCTTTTTGAGTCTCTGGGTCGTCAAAGCGACGACCGATGAGTCTTTTCGTAGCAAACAAGGTATTTTCTGGATTTGTAACAGCTTGACGTTTAGCGGGAATACCTACAAGTCTTTCGTCGTTCTTTGTGAAAGCAACAACTGAAGGAGTAGTTCTGTTTCCCTCCGCATTCTCCAGAACTTTGGCCTGTTTGCCTTCCATGACTGCAACACACGAGTTGGTCGTACCCAGATCGATACCAACAACATTGCCTTGGACCTTTCCGCTGGATAATCGCGTACTTTGGTACAACCCTCCGTTCAATTTCAAGGATGAATAAAACTACACAAAGAATACTTCAAATCATTTCAAAGAATACTAATATAAACTAACCAATACGAGAAGCATTTGCATACCTGAGCGCTCGAGGATCGCCTCAAAAGCTGTGTCATTACCATTTTGAGCACTGAAAACTTCAAAAAGAAGAATTAATTTTCTGTACAACCAAAATACTGGGATAATCAGGTGAAAAGTACCATTGTAACAGAGGCTACAGTCAGGAGTCCCGTCATCGTATTTAGCCTAATTGTTGTGATAAACTTATTAAATAGATTTGTTATGTTTGACGTTTGTGGAGCGCCCTCTGAGGAATTTTAGAGGCAGGTCTGTCAAGTGGCTTTCTGTGGGGAAGAGGGAGCTCGGGTGAGATTGTTCCTTGTTTTTGATTTTGTAGTTTGATTTCAAAAATTAAATCAATTTAATTGTCTTCTATTTTTTTATTTGCTGATTTATAAGATTCCCACTAACCACTTATCATGGGTTAGTTCAGTCCCCTTAAGTCCAGTAAAAATCCTTTCCTTTACCTTTACGCTGCGTCAATATGAGGAAAAACAACAAAGAGTGTACAAACAACTATGTGCATCGTCAGGATTTTTACAATAAAGTAATCTAAATGACGTCAAAACATCAACTTACAAATGTTATTTACAAACATTTCGCAACTATGTGCATCGTCAGGATTTTTACAATAAAGTAATCTAAATGACGCTAAAACATCAACTTACAAATGTTATTTAAAAACATTGGCGTGATTTCCGTTTTTGCTAGTTCTATATGTTTTAATTTAGTTTAATTTTACGAACATTGTTTGAAAGAGAATCTGTATATACTCTGTATATACGCTGTATGTTTGGACTATCTGTAAAATTTTTCGTAAAATTTTAATACCAGCTCGTTCTTAATTCTTAAAACTGATGTTTTTTTAGTATCCGTAACTTCATATATTTTAATCAACCAGTTTCTGAACTGTAACCGAACTTGTTTTGTTTTGTTTTGTATTGTTTATTGCTTGTTTTCTGATGTTGTGTTTTTGTTTGATGTAACCAATGAATTTTAACCAACTTTATTATTTACACTTTGCTATAATGATGCCTCGGTTTTTATTGTATAGTAATTCAGGTGTTCTTTTTTCTTCTTCTATACATTTTGGTTCTAAATATCATGTTAATAAATTAGCCAATCACAGTTGACCTCTAAGTTACGATTAAGCTTAAAATGATTTTAACCTCTAAAATTAATTGAACTGTTTTAAATTAACTTGTCTGGAAGTTTCTGAGTCAAAAGTTCGATTTAGTCAAGTACTTTTTACATAGAAAACAAGCCTGGGTATCTGGCTTGACAACAAACTGACATTCGAAACACACATCACTAAAAAAGCCAATAAGGCAAACGGCATGATAGCAGTAATTAAGAAAAGCTTCACTAAAGTCTCGAAACAAGTATTTTTAAACATCTACAAATGCTTGATACGGCCACACTTTGAATTTGCGAACTTAATCTGGCACCCAAAACTGATCAAGCATCAAAAGATCTTGGAAAACGTACAAAGAAGAGCGACGCGTCTAGTTAGTGGTATGAAAAATCTATCCTATTACGAATCCTTAAAGAACTGAACCTATCATCGCTGGAATACAGAAGGAAAAGAGGGACAATGATAGAAATGTATAAAATCTGCTATGGTTTGTATGATAGGAACGCCACTGCGGGACTATTCGAGCGGAATGATAGGGATTCTAGAGGTAACGCATGTTAAGTAGTAGTACGTAAAGCAAATCTAGAAACGCGAAAAAATTTATTCACGATTAGAGCACCTCTCGACTGGAACCACCTGCCACAGGAAACAGTGGAAAGCAAGACCATCAACGAATTCAAGTGGAAACTGGACAAACATTGGAAAGCGATTGGAATTGACATGTACGAATTCGAACGGAGATAGGAAAAATCATTTGAAAGGACCACAAGAGGCACTGCCTAATGGTCATAAAAACTTGACTTGAATTGACTTGAAAACCAAAAATATTTTGGGACTAAACTTTCAGTATTAACTACCTGCTCCTAAATTCATCGCGCGTGTTCAAGCCCGGTTTCTCTTTCCTGATATGTATTTCCTCCAATGTTAAAAATTTTGTTTGGTTGTTTGGCCTATCTATAATTTCCCAACTAAGATCTGCGCTATTTCCCTCAAGTTGGCATTGCTGAAGGTGGAGGCCTACCGGTGAGTCTGCTTTCTTATGTTCTTCAATTCTAGTGGTCAAATGTCGAACAGTTTTTCCGACATAGATGGAAGTGCATCCACTACATGACAATTTAAAAACCACTCTTGACTTGAGGCCATTAGAAAATGCTGACTTCAGTGATGGTAAACATGATTCTAGTTTTTTTGAGGTGAAAACCACTTGAACGTTAGTTAGTTTTCGTAACCTGTTTGGTTACCTCTATATTGCACCATCAGCATTGGGGGCTTCACATATTTTGGTGATTGAGTTGACAAACACCTCTCACTATCCAGGGGCTTGCCCTTGCCCTCGATGACTTTGCACAGGGCGTCTGAAGCCACATTTGCGGGCTAATTTTCAGGGTACTGATTTGGCAGCCATTGGGCTCTACTAGTTTCCGTAGCCTTATTAAATATCTACCAGCTAGACGTACTCCAAAAAACCCTGTGTTTAGTGCCTTGGATAACACTACGCTTATACTAAGTTGAGGCGCAGCTTCTATGGTTCAGTATAGTCCCTGTATTTGTTGGTTTTTGATACTAACTGCAAGTTACACTCCTACCATGCGATAAACTTATATTCGAATCCAGGAACGTCAAATTCCCCTCAGAATTAGTTTCCTCTAGAGCGAACTGCAGATTTGGATGAAGAGAATTGGCGGCATCGAGAAGACAACTCGGCTCCCCTCTGACTTTTCTAACAATGTCATCCACATACCTGAGGAACAATGTAACATTCGCCCAAATACTACAGAGTGACGTAGCGTAGAAAAAATATCTATAGACGACTGGCCGGCGTTAGTTACCTAAATTCTACTCGTTTTTCACCGTCTCGACTTAGCCAGTTGATTTTCTGGTCTGTTTCGGGCTAAGTAACAAGTTACTATTTTCAGGCCATCAGTCAATCGACTTTTAATCAGCTTTCGTTTACATGCGAAGAACACCCCACAGCTGGGTCTAGGATCCCCAGACTACTTGATTGCTATTAAAAAAATGGCTCGAATATCCTATTTTTCTATGTTCTTGATGACAGTTCTATATTAAATTCATTGGAGATGGATTGACACTTTCCTCTTTCTAGCTAATCATATTCTAAAATAACAAATCATACCGGTAATAATGCAAAGGTTTATGACATCAGAGTAGCTAAAAAGTCAGTTTATTACAGTCCTTCACCATATGATGTCTCTGGGGGGCCAAGCCTCCGATTCCGTGCTTTTTCTGTAATAACGTCGTTATTATTCCCAATTCTTGGCACGGGAGGGTATTGCTTCTTCCTTCTTGAAGCCTCCTTTCAGTCTATTGTCTCCAATTAGTTGTTTTATCGTGCGCAATCGTCACGATAAGAGGCTTCGTGTTTTTTTTTTGTTTTTCAGACTTCCGACCGTCTGTCACTTGCTATTTTATTTGTTGTTCTGTTTTTTGTGACTTTTCCGGCTAAACATGGCCGTTTTTGCATTTCTCAGAAATGTAACGTCGCAATTAGAATTTTTCTAAAAGTTTTCATCCAGAATGTTCTAGCCTCCTTCACATCAATATGTGACGACTAAGGACTCTAACGTCGTTTTCGTGCTGCTACGGAAGGTTCCGCTATGCCAATCCGGGGGAATGGCACATACTCCCCGGACAGTCCCTCTCAAGGTCCACATTGATAGCATAACGCCGGGTTATCGTCAAGTAGTGTTCCAGTTCTCTATAATTAACTTTACGAACCGCATTAGAAAATGAAATTTATCTACTCCACCTCAACTCACTGCGTGTCATAAATGGCATCGTACTACATCTCACTGCCTTTCAACATTTTCACAAAATTTGCACTATGAGGAGTGTCCTAGATAAAACTTCTTTTCTGACTACTTACGTCATCTCGCTATAAAATTTCTTCTCGCTCTTGCTGATTAAAAATTTGGGACGTGGCACGGCCACGCACCCGTTAGAATTGACTTAATGTCACTCACCAAGTATAATTATTCTTTTTGCGTTTGCCTCTATGTTAAAACTGAGAAACTCTGTGGCTAGGAAAGGTAATGAGGTACTTTCGAGCGAGCGTACTCAAACCCCACCAGGTCGCCACACAGTGAACATGTGTCCTACACAGATTTAAAACATCAGTCGGGTTTAAATAGGTTAATGTACTCACCTATGCTCTGTATATATATCTTTGTAAATAGCATCAACTAAAACTCTCATTGTTATTTAGCAATTGCAACACTTTAACCATTCTCAAAGCCCGGTGTAACCAAACTACAATAAAGCAAAAAGTTTAACAGTTTCAATAATCAAACTTAGTTGATTGGTACAAGTTTTAACACACAAAGACAATTAATTATCCCTCCCTCTCTCTTCATTTCAATCTCGTGTCACATCTTCATCTTCACTCCATTGCCTCTTGTTCCTGTTCTTCTGCCTCACTATCCTCCAGGACTTTCTTCAGCATTTCCACGGAGCTACAGGCTGTGCCCCGACTTTCCTGCTCTGACAGCCTCGGTTTGCAACCAGGTAGTAAGTCCAGTAAGTCCACATTCACATCTTGCTCCCGGTTCCTGCAAAAGCTGTTGTGCAGACATAGGCTCACATTCCGTTCTATGTCAGCTTGTAAGACCTCTCTCTTTTCGGCCTCAGTAGCAAAAGGCGCTCCAGCTACTCGCTTCACCGCCGTGGTAACAGCGTTCCTGTGCGTTAGGAATGCTCTCTTATAGGCTCTCGGTCCTACGTCTAGCTGGAAGGGTTGATAGGCTTCCGTGTTCCTGGACATATGACGCTTCGCGCGTTCATACATTCATGACTTCATCACTGCACGTAACCAACGCATCAACCTTTGCCTTGACCATATACTCTCAATGGCTTTAGATATCCTCAGAACCTTGCAGGTGGTTCTGAAAAGATCTAAGTTGTTGTTCAACTTCACGTTACTTAGTTGCTCGGGTGTCGGCACAGCAGTGACAAGGATACTCCCCATGGATCATCAAGATGTTAATTCGGGTGCGGTACCCTGAAGCTCCCAGCAGCGGTTCCACTTCTGTCATGATCCTATGTACGTCGTCTTTATCATCAAGGGTGGGGAATTCTGTGGGTAACACTCCACTCGCCTTCTTTTTCTGGAATTCACTCACGTTACCCTCACTCAACCTCATGAAATCTTCCACCACCATGGCCTGCATCTCGCCTTTTGATCTCTTCGGGACGGCTCGAATAAACTTCGTCAGTAAGTCATACGACCTCTCTGACCTCCTGGCTAATCTCACACACTTTGGCACAGAGAAGAGTTGGTCGACCAACACCTGCTGCGTCCTCGCGTCCATTACCATCATATGCGTAGGGTACCTACTATTGCAATATGGTGCGGAGCTCGAAACCACCAGATATTTTGAACCAGTAGGTCGATAATAGGCCTCACTGTCTTTCAAATTCATCTCGTTCTCTAGAGCCTCTCGCCAAACTCCAATCTTCTGTTCAGTCTGCAATGCTCCAGGGAGCTTTTCCACACTTAAGGACGTAACCAGCCCATGGGCACGCTCCAGGCGTTCTAATGATTCGAGCGAGCTCGTCATACAGTAAAAACCCAAGGCAGTATTCAAATTCACTTCCGTTACTCCGTGGCAGTCTGCTATCAATTCCATATCACTTTTTTTCCGACATGCTTAATCTCCCATACAACTGAGCTAGTTGGCAATGTTGCTCACTCAGCGTATTCAGACAAGGGCCCGTACCACACACGTGTCCTTCCATCCCACAACTGGAAGCTAGACTGGTGCTCTGTCTCAACCAATTACTCGAAGAACTTCCCTCGGAGGGTTCCGTAGATGGTCTGCCATTCTGCTTCGTTTTTTTCAGGGTCAGCAGATGATGTATCATGGCCAAACCATGTAGACTCGCGTCATCATCCAAATCCAACACAATATCTGCAGTCATATCCCAGATTAGACCAGCATTCGGGTGCGGACACCATGAAGGCTTCATGAGCTCCCACATGGTTACTAAGCTGGTCTTTATGGGACCGTCCCATGAACCACATTCAAAGCTCACTTGCCATTTCAGCCCAGGAACCGAGGGTTCGACCACTCTTTCCTCCAAAATAATCCCAGCTTGGGTTGTTCCACCATCACCATGCCAGTTTCCTTGACTCGCTCGACCCAGAAATCAAGTGTCATGACCTGCTCGTAGTCAAAATATGCCTCCCTGGCTTCTTCGTCCACAAAGGGGTTGTATGCCATCCCTGGCATGTCTGACACATATTGGAATGATTTCAGCTTCCCCAAGGTTGTATAATATTTCTGTTGCCTGACTGCCTCAGTTGACTAACGGCTCACTTTCAACTCTTTGTTGGCGTATCTTCTCACTTCCCCAAGCCCGCGATAGCTTTCTATATCATTAGTCTCTTTACTCGGTATGAGCAGCGGCATGTCCTGATATAGCTCCAGGAGAGCCCTCAGAAATTTTCCTTCACGATCAACTCCCCCTTGCCGAATGGTTTTTACACATACTTCCATTACAGGGGTGGGGATGCGATCCACCACGAACACCACAAAGCAAAGGGCATCTTTGCGCTTAGCCCAGACTATCGCGGAATCGTCTCTGCTAATCAACACTCGCAGGGCTTCCATCAGTTCCAGCTCTTGTTTCTTCGACTTCGAGTCATTATTGCTCTCGTACTCCGATCTCTTGATTCCCATTAAGCACCAGGCCAGTTGCACCTGCAAGTCAGTTCTCGCGCATGGGTAGGCCAGGTACGCTGCCACCTTTGCCGGTGCATACATCGTCACGTCGAAGTATCTATGAGGGGCCGCCCTCCAAGAGGTTTCTAACAATTTTTCCAGCCCGATCTCATTTGCCTCCGAGGACATCACGGTGCCATATTCCTTTCGATTCAGATTAGAGTGCTCCGTCAATTCCTTCAAGTACTCCTGCATGGCGTGCTTTTCGCTCCAGGCCATCTGGTGCCCTCTCGCCGAGTTTCTCGCCTTGAGCATCTCCACATAACCCCCGGCGGGATCCCCCATGTGGACTGAGTCGGGTACTGTAATCCGACTGTACTCAACCACGCCGAGTTATCCTTCCAGTTTCCTCCAGGCCATGTTCTTCCGCGAGGTTTTGTAGTCACCGAGCCTTCCAGATCCACACTGACTGATGACCTCCATTTCAAGCTTTGTATCCTTCAATGTCCGTGCATTTTTCTTCGAACTCGTGGCTGTTGAGGTCAAGCCTGCCAATAGCATAGGGGGTATTAAGTTTTCTTTTTCTCCCCGGCTAACGCTGCACCATCTCCCTGTCCACTCTCATTTCGATGAGCTACCTTTGCCAACAAGGCCACTACTGCGTTCGCCTTCGACTTCACTACTTTCTGATTCACTATTTTGATTACTGTTTTTCCCTTTCAATCTCTTCAGCCCCTTCTTGGCTCGCCTGACGGGTAATTTTCTCAAAACCTGATTTTCATCGGAACTGTCCTCCGAAACTGACTCGGTCAGAACGTCAGACTGTGCGGAGCTCATTAGTTTTCCTACAACCTCGCGCATTAGGTTTGGGTCAACCCCACCTTCATTACGGACTGCGTCCCGTATCTGCGTATCACGTCCCATGTCCTCTCCATGAAGGTTACTCGGTTCCAGGTCACTCCCGCCTTCCATTCAAGTTCGCTCTGGTATCTCTCCCATTCCTCTTCAGGCAATGCGCCCAGGAAGGGTACCCTCATTGTCTCGTCGATTCTTCTCCTCCTGGGTGACTAGTGGAGCAGTTTCTGCGTATCCCTACTCCTGTATTCCACTGCCAGGCCTATCGGAGTTGACCCCTGAAGTTAAGCACTATTAGCTCTGGGTCCCTTATCTTCCCGAAGAGTAATATTTCACTCATTCGCGCTCTCAAGTCTTCTTGTCTGCACCAATTCAGTGCGTCCCAGTCGCATCCAGAACGCTGATCAAGCTCACGTGCACTATTGAGTGATGGTACGCTACCACAAGCGGATCCGGAAAGGCATACGTTACGGCTGGCCCGTAGACACAGGTCACCACCTCTCCCAGCCCCCTGATCATCGCCAAGGGATCAGATCTCATGGCCAAGAACAAGTCGGCTAGGAGAGGTATTCCTCCCTCCATTCGCCTCCTTCACTTCTTCTCTAGTCTTTGCGCTTCTTTCTGCGCCTGTCAAATGCCTTTTCTGCATCAGGAGATATTCCACTAGCAGCGTCTTTAGTCCACCAGCACACTTGTAGGAATAAGTCTTTGGACTCGGGTGGGCCTTACTCACCGACAGGGGTTCCCCATATTTCATCAGTCGACGAAATGTCGTCAGCTCCCCATGTGTCAGGAGTATCAAGGTCAACTCGTCGATTCGGAGCGTCTCCACACCTCTGTTAAACATATATGCCGGGCTCATGTTGAACAGGTACCTATGGTATACCAAGTACAAGGCCAGTAGTATGTTGATTGGCATACTCATGAGTTCCTGCACGAACGCCCCGAAGATCGTATTCCCTGCATAGGACACTTTGTCCTTGTACTTCTTCTCCCAACATGGACTCAATAATCTCAAGATCTCGTGTGACTTCCGGGTCCTCAGTTAGACCTTGGCATGCTCCCTCCAGAAGCCTCCGATAGTCACATCGTTTGCAGCCGTGACGAATCTCCCCACCGTCATCTCTCCCTTTTCTGCTACTTTCAGATGTTCCTCCAGAAACTGCCACGTTTGCTTCACCAGCGGTGGAGCACTCTCTTTCGTCTTTTCCGTCACGCTCTCAAGTCTCGGGGTCAGGAACGGCCATCTTCCTCTCTCGTGTGTTAGACGACATGCCATCGATTCCACTTATTTTTCGGCTGCAGCCACATTCTTTCTCTCGTTGTTTGGCCCCCTCGCCCTGCTAGTGGAACTCGTGATCGCCAGGTCTATACTCCAGAACCACAGGCTGGCTGTCAGTTGAGTTATCACAGGATGGTCATCCCCCACCTCTGGGTTGAACTTCAGTTGCCGGGAAAGGTTTGACACCTCCAGAAAAAGGACCTCGTCCAACACGGTCATTTATCCGCAAGCTCGTAAAAGCCTCTTAGAGCGTGGGACACATCCGCCCACGCTGCCGCCACTTCCGATTTTAAGAGTCGCAAGTTCACTAGCTCTAGTTCACGATTTGGGGCCGCCATCAGCATCCGCCATCCGTTTTTCCCGCAGTCGGAGTTAACATGGCGTAACCGAACTGTAAAGCAGGTGATGATGACGCGAATACCACTTTTGGTCTTCGATTCCAACCCGTATCTCACCAGTTCCTGCACCTCATTCAATGCTGATAACAGCGACTGAATTGCCTCCCAGATCCTCTCTGGTGTAGGCTCCTCACTTCCAAGGGTCTCAAGTAGCCCCGCTACGTGCAGGTGATCATTCATTCCCGCGAACAACAATAGCGCCGATTTACACGGTGTCTCTGACTTCATCGCCACGATCAGGGTCAACATTTGATTCAACTCCGCCCCCGGTAGTAGGTACACCAAGGTCTCTGGCCAAAACAACTTCGGTGACGTCCACTCGAAGTCCGATCCCGCCACAATGATCGCTCTCGCCGCTCCAGGATCCGACCGATCATAAACTGCTAACGTCTTGGCCAGCTATGAAGTTCTACAGGATCTCCCGTACCTTGGGTATTCCGCAAGTTTCGCACCCATGTAGGCTGTGTCAGGAAGCACCATGCTCTTAGGCTCGAGAAGCTTGTCCACCGCCCTCAGCTGCGCGGGGATCGCCACTCTGATCCTGCCTATACTGGTCCGATGCTTGGGAGGCTCCACTATGAGGCCTGAACTTCCAAGCTCCTTGAAAAGTCTGTAATTGATTGATCCCATTATAGATATCTGGGGATTTATCGTCAAGTCCACCATCTCCAGTGTCTTGGCTCGAGAGAAGTGCGCCTCATGGGCCTTTATCCAATCCACACATAAGTGATTGCTCAAGTCCTCGTGTGACAGACTCTTGAGCCCCAAGACTTCCGTTAACTCTTGTCTGCAGGCCAGATCCTTGAGACCCAGATCCTTCACTCGTTCTAGGTACCGGCTTCTGCTTGCTTCCCCCGGATGTTCCACTTCCTTCTTGTTGTCCACTATCACCACTCAGGACACACCTCTGGGGCGTAGAATATTCCGCCTCGCCTCTTTCCATGGGTGTCGATCTCAACTGTCTGCTTCTGCTGCTAGTTGAGCTCGTTTTCGAGTCGATCCTACCCCCCAAGCAATCAGTTACGGACCTGGCTGAGAGAAGGGAGGTATCGGGGGTTGACCAAAGGTGAATTGACCCGTCTCCACTAGATCCGACTCAAGGAAATTTACATGTCTTTGAAAGACGCCGTTCAGCCACTCCGTGCCCCCTTGGCCTATCGAAGTGTATATCATTCGTGGATGCATCTTCCGGGAGGGAAAATTCCATCATTCTTGCTACATCAAGCACTCTCAATGGCAGCACACTTCTTTGTTGGATTTGCCTGATTGTCTTATTGATATTTCGCACCCTTTCGTTCATCTCCCTTGCGTTCTGGTCGGCCATCATGTTGTAGGGGACGGTGCAGATGTTGAGGACTGCTGGCTCCAGGTAAATGCTTATCTCCTCAAGAATGCAACTCACTCTGTCTTGTAGCCTCATCATTTTTCTTGACTCGCCCCTGGACACGTCGTTGGTTCCCATCATCAGTGTAACCGTGTATATATTCCCAATCTCCAGCATCTGCAGGGACGCCAACATCTGGGGCATCGCTGCGCCCGAGAAACTCAAGACTCCCACATGCCAATGGGCCTCGATCCTCGTCAAGACCCGGACGAGACTGTTCTCTATTATCAAGTGTATCGTGCCTTCGGGTAATCTCAGTTGTACAAAGTACTCTGCCCACGCGGCGTCATGAAATGCATCTCTTCTCTCTCGTTGCGCTGCCGTCCACTCCGCTCGACTATGTCGGTGGTACATTTCGTCAGTGTTCTTTTTGTAGCTCGAGATCACAACGCTCCTCACTGGATGATCTCTCCAGGTGGTTGGTCGTTGCTCACGCGCAGTGTTCTCAAAAGCCTTCGCCTGCAATCTTTCCTGCAACTCCCTGAGGTGTGATGTCCCCGTTCCGGACTGACTGCCACTAGTTGAGCTGGATTTCAGTCCTGCTAGCGCAATGTCCATTAGCGGTCTGATTCGATTCGCCTCTAGATTCCTCATGGAAGGGACGGCTCAGTTGGTTTCCATGCCTCCAAGCCTTCGTTCATGTGCTCTTGAGCCACGCGTTCCAGGTTGAAACTTTTCGATCTGGGCGCTTCATCCACCTCCATTCTTGACTCTGGTCTCGATCTCGTCACTACTGGCTCAGTTGTCGTCCTCTTTTTCTCCTTACCACTCGCGACGACTGCTCGCTGCCTCCTCTGTAGTCGTTCTGTTTCTGACTTTATCTGATCACAATTTACGACACTTTCTTATAGTCTCTGTTCTTGCTCCCGTTCTGCCCTCAGCAGATCCCGATCAAAAACCGCCTTGTCTCGCTCAAGTATTAAATGGTCGCGATCAAGTTTGGCTTGATCACTATCGAGAACCGCTTGGTCCATATCCAGGTTGGCCTTGTCCCGTTCCCATTGGGCCCTACTAACTCTCTTTTCATGCTGCTGAGATCTTGATATGACTCTTCTGTTTGTTGTGACCGGAACGTCGATGGTGGTTTGCTTGTTGATTGTGTTCTGGTCTGGTTGGAAGGGAAATTCCTCCGCGCCATACTCCGTGATTCCTCGCAAGATCAAATCCTCAGACGTCTCCGTTCACATTCCAGGATAGCCATCTGGTCTGCTCCTGATTCGAGATTCCATCCGGGGTGTAACCCACCATCAGCACGGCTTCAGTCGCTGACTCCCTGTACTCCCCTTGCTCCTCCAGTTGCAGGATGGCATTGAGCATAACCGCGAGCCTCTCATCCACTTGCGTGTAGTCGAGGTCCCTCAAGCGCTTGTATAAATCGTCGAGTGCGGGTTTTTTGAACGCCGCTGGCACAGACTTCCAGAATCGATCTGCCATTGCTGCTTTTCTTTATCTCACGAGATCTCAGGAACCACTAACTCGAGAAGTACCTTAGTTGATCCAACTCAAGAATTATCTTTCCCAAATAAATACTCAAGAAATGTCTTCCGCTGGCACAATCAAGGAAGAACTGTTTAAAGTTTTCTTTTTTCTCTTGTTCGACCAACTGTGACCTAGTTGTCGTTTCAGCTTTCAAATCAATCTGAAAATAGAATTCAGTTTTAAACCAAGATATTTCCCACTCGTGGCTAACCTAGACCTCCCCCATCAATACCTTTCAAACATTGTCCTTACAACTCCATTAAAATGATTTAATTTAGACGTTAAAAACATGCAGATTTATTTTATGTTTTAGCACCATATAAGATTCGATTGTCATGCCAATCACATTAAAACCCAGCTGCCTGACTCGTGCTACCCCTCTTACCTAGCACAGGACCCTTGTTTACTCTAACTCAAGACCCCACACGTCCATCCAGAGCTCAGGCAATACTCAAGTAATACTTCTTGTGTAGGTGTACCATTATTTCCGTTTCCGCAAAGATCACGTGTAGGATAGTGTATAGTTCTCTAGGGTTAAATCTGCCTCAAATTGGATCGTAGACGGTATTGAAACCTCGCGTATCCCTCTTTCGACCAAGAAGTCTCTCAACCTTGTCAGTGCTAATACCACATGCTCGGGGTCTATCACGTTTCTCTCACTGACTCTCGTTACCAAAAAACACAGGTATTTACCGGGAACTTGTGAAACTGAAGGAGGGAGTGCTGCCATTTCCCCCAACCCTGGTCTCTTCCTGAACAGAAACTCCACAATTGAAGTCAGCTTCCAGTCTGGTATTGAAGCTCATGTCCGCTGTTATGCAGATCGCGCTAGTCTTGTCTGACAGGATGAAGTCACTGTCTGTGATCAGAACCTTATCCGAATATATATTCGGAATCTCGAACTTCGTCTTGAAATGTCTTCCAATGGTAGGCTTGGCCCCCTCCTGGTCGAGCTCCAGGCCGTTGATCTCTCTCACTTCCCTGAGCTTCTTTATTGTTAAGTTTTTGGTGTGGGTAACTCCTACCCCCACTCCCCGGACAAAAATATTTATCGACGTCCCCGTCGATGGTACGTGGCTCAAGTTATCCGGTGGTATTTTCAGTGGCCGATCAGTGGCTGTCCAACGCAACAACGGGTTCTCTGATTTCACATGTTTCTTCGCAGATAAGTTCGATGCTTCGTTCTTCCTTCTCCTCCGCTTCAAGATTGTGCATCCACTCCAGGATCCTCAGATTTGTGTTTCCCTTCTTTCAATTTCGCTTTGTTCCAGGTCCAAATCTTTTTCTGACAGGGTGTGATCTTCTTGCAAGGAGTGCTCACTGTCGTTTATGATCTGCCATTCTTCATTGGCTACCAGATCACCCGCTTTCACCAACTCTTCTCCTATCTCGTCAGGCCTAATCTTGTCGATCAGGAAGTCATCACCATAGCTGTTGCATCTCATGCCTGTTTTCTTACGCCCATCTCTTCTGTTTTTTTGTAAATCTGGTTCCGTCATTTTGTACCTCGTTTTGCTCGGGATCATTCTAATCTTCCTCGGCGAAAGACCCCTCGGCCGAATCTACTTCTATCTTTTCGTTGTCATCCATGCTCACGTTCTGTTTGCCATCATTTTTCTCTCCGGTTCCTTTCTCGTTCACTTCACATGCTGGTTCTACCAGTAGATACTCGAGTCCTTCCATATTCTGTGCTACGCAACAATCTTCCGGCGATGAGACGTGAGGTTTCAGGTTTTCGTAGTGCGCCGCACGCCCTGTACTCAAGCGATAGAACCGACCCTGCTGGTGAAATTCTGTTATCATGAACGGCCCTCTCCATTTCTTCAATAGTTTCTTCGTCCCTTTTGGAGGTATGATGTTTTGGAACACCCAGGTGTTTTGTCCCACAGCATACGGCTTCGCTTGAAGTACTTTTTCATCGTAATTCTTCCGCTGTCTCATCTGTGCCTCTGCTGTGTTTCTTCTGCACAGCTCGTTCAGTTCCTGTTCTGTCCTGACTGCTTCCTTCACATATGCCTGAGGCGGCGTCTTCTTTCCCTCTTACTCCGGATAGAAGAAGGTCAGGGGCATCGCTTTTTCTCTCTCTCTCTCTCTCTCTCTCTACTTGTTAACATCATGAAACGACTAATCCCCGTTGTTGAGTGTTGCGTACTGTTGTAAGCCCCCACCACCTGTGGCAGATACTTGTCCCAGTCATTCATATATCTCGAACAATACACCCGCAGCATATTCACTAGTGTTCTATTCTGTCTCTTCACTAATCCATTCGTTTGTGGATGATAGGTCGTTGAATGAGCCTGTGCAATGTGGGATCTTCTCATTATTTTTTTTGTCAGGTCCCCCACGAATACCTTCCTATTGTCTGATTGGAAATTCATTGGACAACCATATCGTGATTTCAGAGCGTTATCAAGTGATCACAAGTTTCTTCCGCCGATGCCGTCTGACATGGTACCGCTTCTGCCAGTTTCGTCAAAGGATCTATAATTACTAGTATCTGGTTATATCCCGAGTCGTTCATGCAGATCTTCTGATGGTCTATCTGCACGACCTCGTTAAACTCCGAGCTTTCCACTTTTCCTAGTATCCTTCACCTGCAAGCACGACAGACATGCGTTCACCCAAGCCTTCCGCAGCCCTGGCCAACCAAATCTGTGTAGTATTCTTTGTTGTAACTTGTCTATCCCCTGATGTCCCATTTGGTCAAACGATCTGAACAACAATTCTGTTTGGTATAGCTGAGGTATTATGATGAGGTTATGGTTGTGTAGAATTCTTTTTCGTTTTTTCTCTTACATGCTACCAAGCCATTAGCTGTGTGATAGAGGAATTCTTTTCTCTCTTTGTAGAACTGGCTCAAGATCTTGTAACTATCCTCTTCCAGGTATCCCCTCTCTTTTGCTCCCGTCCGAACCCATTTTGAGAGGTTAGTCGTCATTTTATCATTCATCTGTGCTCGTATCAGATCCGACAGCCTATACCTCGCTTTGACGTGTTCCTTCAATGCCATCATTTGACCGTTCAGCTCTCCAGGATTGTGGATGTCGTCTTTAAGCTTGACACAAACTATCCTTCTCAAGATCTCTATGTCGTCTTCTGGTTCTAGATTTGTCCTGATGTTCGATTTATAAGATAGCTCCCTGAATGGTTTTCTTGACACTGATATTTTTTCAAGCTCTTCCCCTCCATACGCGTCATGATGTTCCAGGTTACACGTCCCTGACGAAGGGATTGTTTGCAATTCCCTGTCCTGTTACCTAATTTTTTCTTCAGCTAATATTGTGCAAAGACTGTCTTGCTCATCGTCACTCTCCTCCGAACCATCATCCCAATCTTCCGGCTCCCCGGAAAAATTCTCTTCCTCGCCATCTCTTCCTGGTTGCGGCCACTCCCCAGACTCTTGATCTAGTCCAAGGTGTTCAACTTCCTCCTTGAACGACACTCTCTTGTTTGTTCTCGTCGTCCGTCTGAGTACTTGTTCAGGGATTCTCTCGACTAGTGTCCGCACAACCTCCCTGTTCACTGGCTCCCTGCTTTTCATCAAGTCTGCGTCATGTTTCACTTCCCCTCATCTCAACATGGTGACTTCTGTCTGTCTTTACCACTTTCTGAGACCACAGGTTTGTCATCTGCTAGTCTCTCGAGTAGTTTCCTTAGATCCTCTCCTACCGTCACCTTTCCTGTTTCCATTTCGTCGAGGCGGTAGCCTTTTGACTTCAGCGTTTCCCTCACTATCTTGGACTTGAGCATTTTTTCCATTATCATCCCTAAACTTCTTTTGAGAATTTGTTTTGCTTGATGTTCAATTGGTAATTCGGGATGATCCTCTATCGGTTTTCCTGTGATATCTAGCCATCTTTTGAGCGGTAGGGTGTCATATGGTCATATGTTTCCTTGTCCATAAAAAAAAGCCTTCTTTGATCTCCGGTCTATCAGCCTCCCTCTGCTCCTGTCTCTCGTAGAATTCCGTCTTCTTGCTCAAGGTGTCAGCATTTTGGTGCTAGTCCGTCGTTCTGTGTTCAATGATCATATTATAACCATCCAGCCGCAGTATCCATCTCCCGATGTAACTCGGGTCCATTGAATACGTTTTCAACCAGCTGAGTGCTCTGTTGTAAAGCCGTAGCTTGAATGATTCGCTACCCAGGTATGTCCTGTATTTTTCCACAAAAGTGACGACGGCAAACATCTCCTCCTTGGGTGCTCCGTACTTCATTTCCGTATCACTCAAGACTTTGCTCCCGTAGGCGATCGGTCTCAAGTCTGTTTTTCCGTTCCACTTTTGTTCTTGATGGAGTATGCCCGAGATCACTACTACCGATGCATCGATATCCAGCACGTACATCCCATCCCCTTCTCTGTCGGCATGCCTAGCACATGTGCTTCACATAATTCTTTCTCTAATCTTTGAAATGACTCTTCAGCCGCGTTATTCTACATGAATTTCTTTCCCTTGTGCCTCATGAGTTGTTGCATTAGATATACTTTGTCCGCATCGCCCGTGAGGAACTCCCTGCAGTAAATTGCAAAACCCAAGAAGCTCATCAACTGGTGTTCTGTTTTTGGCTATTTCTCAGTCAGCACTGCCTCTACCGCGTCCAGGTCTGGTCTAATGCCATGTTTGTTTACCATTCTCCCCAGGTATTTAATTGAGCCCTTGAGAATCTCACACTTCGATGGCTTGCATTTCAGTCCTGCTCTCTTCATGCCAGCGAACACCTCGTCCAGTCGTTCAATGCGGTACTCTAGGGTGTTCCAGGGGGCTCCAGGATGGACAAGGTGTTGCAATCACCACGTAATCCACGTAGCACATTTTTAAATTGCCGTACTTCTTCGCTACGCTTGTCAGCACCTGTGCCATCAGTCGTTGGAAGGTGGTTGTCAAGAGTTGTAAAAAGTTTTGCGTCACCTAATTTTGAAAGACTCTCATCTATCCTAGGTATGGGTTGGCATTTTTCACCGCGACGGAGTTCAGATATCGAAAGTCACAACAAAACCTAACTTGGTCTCCTTTCTTTTTAGCCATCACTACTCCACACACCCACGGTGATTTGGATGGTTCTATCATCTCATACTCTAGTGGGGTCTCTTTTCTACATGCATCCGATTTGTTTGGGGTCATACGCCTCACCTCGCCCCTCCCTTTGCGGTACCGCCGACTCTAGCTCTATTTCATGTTCAACGAAGTTGCAGCATCCAATGTCTGCCTTTTGTCTCGAATAAGCATCATGATTCCTAACTTGAACATCTTTGATGGCTTCGAGCTGTTCGTCTGTTATTTTTCCCCTTATGTGTTCAATTTCTGGTAAAACTGGTTAACCATTTCCGATTCCTCTAGTGTGGGTCTTTCTGGAAAATTCGAACAGCTCGAAAATCCATTGTCTGTCTCTGACTTAAGTGACTTCACAAGACCTGATAAACATTTTATTTTCTTCAATCTTCTCAAAATACAAATTTTATCCCTATGATTCGGGCAATCAAGGACTTCATTTTCTTTTAGTCATTTCACAACTATTTTTCACGGGCAGTGCGTATCCCAGCTTCCTCTAGTTTGTGATTGGTATATTAAGAGTATTCAACAAGACACTGACGCAGAGGCCACTCTTGGTTATCGAGAAAGAACTTCCTAAAATAGCAGCCATTTGACTGTTGGGGTTTGGTACTATACACTCTTGTTTATTGTCACTTAGTTCATTATAGTTTTTCATCCGCAAACGTATCTTTGCCGCCTCATTCGCTTTCAGCCTTACCCTCCTACTCAAGAAAACTGGAGCCTTATTTTCATTCGCTATTATCGAATTTACCGGTTTAATTACGTACTTCCTTTCCGGATTTCGAATCCTGAACATCGAATTGTTAAGATCATTTGTTACATCAAATTTCCTGACGGAATCTCTGCCTAAAATAAATTGGTCAGACTCATCTAGATTCTCCACCACCAGAAGCCTCATCCACAAATTGCGTTCCCCCAGGTTTAGGGCTATTATAGGTGTCCTACTTAGAACCCGAAGCGCCCCCTTGTTACAGCCGTAATCTTGAGTCAATCAAATCGTCTTTGTCGAATCCCATTTTTCTCCAAATTTCAATTGATATTACCCTCAAGACGGCTCCCGTGTCCAACAACCCTCGCAGTTGCGTCTTCTTCCCTCTTATGTCCAATACATGTGCAGATACGTCTGCTTCCGTTCCCAGATGCATGGCATCCTCTTCCAGCATTGCGCAGTGCTCAATGGACCTCACTTTTAGTTCTTCTCTGCCAACATAGATTTGTCACGCTAGATCCTCCTCAAATGTTATCGTCTTTGTATAGATGTTTATTCCACCTATTTTCAACATGACCTCGTGCGGGCCATATGCTTCCGTGTATCTGCTGTCTATGCGAATTGACTTGCCAGCACCTCTCGTGAGTAATGCTCTCAGTGATCTTGAAGGGGTTTGCGGGGTTATTGTTCTCAAGTAATCTGCATATACATCAATTTGCATCAATGTTTGATCACTTGGTTCACTCAGGTTTCTCGTTACTTCCTGACCACCCACTGTGATTTTTGACATGATTCTCGCTCCAATCTCCGTGATGCCAAATGGTTTGCCGGTCACCATCTTCAAGGTATTGCAATTAATCCTGTTCACTAAAGTTTTCTCCGGTCTCTGGTTCTGGCCTCAGAGTGTCTCATTCATCTTTTGTCTCATCATTCATCTCATGTTTTAACCGTTGCTCGATCTCTTTGGTTGCCAAGTCTTGCTTCACTCTGATGATAGCCTCTGCATCTGCTTTCTCATAATTTCTCACTAGTGGACTCCTTGTCTCAGCCCCTACGACATCTTTGACTTGTGCTACGGCCTTTACTGTCTTCATTGGTAACTCACCATTTGCTGCCTCTTTGCTCTGCAGGTCATTTTCAGCTTGTCTGTTCCTTGTGTTCTGTACCGCTGCCAATACCAATTTATGTTTCGGGTGACCTTGATTTTTCACTGCCTCCCAAAATAGGGGACAATCTATCCTGAAATGGCCCTCCTGATTGCAGAAAAAGAACCTCGCGCCTTTGTTGATAATCAAACCACTGTAAATTCGTGTTCTTTCGTTTGACTCATGTCTTCTTCGTCTGGCGCATATCCCAAGCTTTTCATACCTTGCTTGTATGTTGTACAACCGCTACTTGATGGTCCGTTGATTCGCAGTTTGCTCATGACCTTCGTTTGTCTATGTCGTCTATAGCTTTGTACCATGACGACGTTTGTTGTTGGCTCCCCACTTGCATTTTTCTGTTTTCTGAGAACGAATAATTCTTTGGTTTCAATAACGTATACTCTCTTGACTTTTGCCTCATCTCTTCTGGGGTTGGTGCGTTATCCTTCGATAGCGTGTAATATGTTGCCAACATCGTTCTCATGTCATCAGTCCTCACTCCGTCGATAAACTTTGAAGCAGTTTCTTCTGTTGGTCGATTCCGCTGGATTACTTCTCCTCCTCAAGCTCCCAAGATTATCCAGAAATCAATCAACCGACTCGTCATCTCTTTTTCTTCTTTTTTCGAGCCTCTTCATCGCCTGATGACCCTTCATACCCGATCCAAATCGATTCAATAGTATCTCGAAGATCTTGTCTGCAGTGTCACGCTCCTCCTCCTTCTTTGCCACCACACACTTCAGTCCAATTTTATCAATCTGGGGTAACGGTGTAGATTCCTGTTTCTTTCGTTGTGGTTCTACGAAGTCAATCCAGGTTCCAGATGGCTTGTCCGCTACTAATTTACCTTAGTCTATAGAATTTCTCAAGAATACATCCAATTGGGACTGTACGGCTCCAGAATATTCTGCTTCGCACTTTGTCGGTCGTTTCTACTTTGTCCGCCATCTGTTGCAGCTTTTTTTATGTCGCCCTTGCCAGGACATAGTCATTGTCTATGTTCTCATTCTTGTTGTGTCGTACTTCCTTTTTCAGCTCTTGGGGGTGTTCTTCGGTGCATTTCAGCTTTTTGTCGATTTGTTCCAACTTTGACATCAAGTTACCCAGAACAAGCGAAATTGTTTTTGTTCCCATAGTTTGTTTGTCTTGGTTGGCCGTTGCTTCTTGTGTGACCTGTTCTTTATCTTGTTTAGCTGCTGCCGTTATTGCAGAAACTGTTCCAAACATTTTGCTTTTCTCGATCGCTGGTATTCCCTCCTCTTTCTCATTTGCTTTCTTTCTGACCATCGCTGCAATCTTTTCTGTGAACGACGTTCTTTTTGTTTGAGAATCGTCTTTTATCGTTCCCGGTGTGTTGTTTGTTATTTCGTCTACATTGCCTATTGGTGACAACTCTATTGTTTTCTTCTCTTGTTCTTCTACGTTTGGCATGGGTGTTGATTCCGTCGTCTATACTCTGATATGGTGTCTCAAGATTGGAATGTCTAGCCGGTATAGTCGGTTCTTCCGTCACTTTCTCTTTGGCCTTCTGTTCCTTGTTGCTTCTTGTATTGACCATGTTCACTGAAAAACTCTTTCTCATTACTCTCGGATTTGTTGGTGTTAGTTTCCGTTGCGACGAGGTTTGATTTTGCTTAAGTCATATCCCTTTTACCTTCTGCTAGAAATGTTCTTGTTTTCTTCAAAATTTTTATAAACAGGTTTCTTTATCTACAATTCTAATATAAATACAAGTTCCTAATGCAAAATCTAATTGAAGTTATAAGAAAAATTCCTAATCTATTATTTATTAAAACCCAGTCGAATTCGTCTCTCCTAAAGTTGTAGACCGAAACTAAGTATTGGGACTTTTTGATCAGGTCTTTGGATCTTCTGGTAGGATCTTGGGACCCTTCGCTCTATTCCTGAGATCCTTCCCTTGGGTCTTGGGACCCTTAGCTCTTAGTGCCGGGACTCCTTGTTCTTGTCCTAGTACCATTTGGTACTGTCCTGGGTCCCTTCGGTTTTGTCCTATGACCCTTCGGTACTGTCCTGGGACCCTTCGCTCGAGCTCTGGTAACCCCTGGTATAGTCTTGAGACCCTTCTGTTCTGTCCCAGGATACCTCAGTGCTGTCCTGGGACCTTTCGCTCAAGTAATGGTACCGTTCGTTAGGGTATTGGGACCCTTCGCTCTAGTGTTGGTACATTCCCTACCTTAATACGAGTTCGCTTTCGAGTAACTTCGCGCTGCTACTCTTGTTGTGAGTCTTCGACTCAGTTGTTCTAATATAACTAAATCGACGATATCGATTTTTTAGTTACTATAAGAAAGCCCCCTTTTTTTTTACAATTTTCAACCACCAACATCTAACTTAATCAGCCCCCCTGCTAACCTCCCCCCAATATAGCCCCCCTTGAGCCAAAAATTACCCTAACCGCGATGGGTGCTAAACCTTTCGAGATAAAACCGTAGAACCTGTTTCCAAGCTCTGCTCAAGTAAAAATGTGTCCTTAAAACAGTGGGTACTCGTTTTTTCAATTTTACACTTATTTCCTGTAATGTAAAATGGATTTTAACGATACCCGTTTGACCAAATAGACCACCTTCCTCCGTTTGCTCTGTTCTGATCTGATCACACTGCCTGATTTCTCTTTCTTAGTCGAGTGTCGTCCTCTGTTACTGAGGTCTCTATCCCGAGTACCACTTCCCACTTGGCTTGTCACCTGTTCCAGTCAAGTCTCCCAGTGGTCAAGTCACTCAGAGGTTCACTTTCCCACTTGGCTTGTCACCTGTTCCAATCAAGTCTCCCAGTGGTCAAGTCACTCAGAGGTTCACTTTCCCACTTGGCTTGTCACCTGTTCCAGTCAAGTCTCCCAGTGGTCCGCTGATGTCAGAAGCTATCTGAAAACCCTTTCAACGCCCCTAGCTCGGGAGCCTGTTCAATGTTGCTGGTTTGATTGAAACGATCGGTCTTATTGAAAACAGTATGCGTATATTATTTTACTTAAAATTAAGGTTTGATCCACCTAATCTGAAAGTCAAAGCCACTGTCTTTTTTGTATTTTATATCGTTTTTTGTTCCTGTTTTTAATCTTTTTCGGTTTTTTGTTTCGCTTTTTGTCTTTTACTCGTTTCTTGTCCCCCTAGTGGCCCCCAATACTCGGTTAGCTAGACCTCGTTTCGGAAAGCGCACCGGGAACTTTTCTCGAGTTTTTTTAAAAAGCTATCACGGTACGACCAGAAGGTGGTCACATTCCCGTTGAACCGTACCACCGGTACTCTAGAATGGTCATGTAGCCCGGAGCTGCGTCATGTGAGTTCGATCCCGTAGTCATGATGTCGTAAAAACACCCAGGAGCGCCATAAAAACACTATGTAAAGTCGCCTACTTAAGTCACGTATGATGTTAAAGAAAAATAGGCCCTATAACCATTGGCTCAAGAGTCAGGGACATTATCTCTTGTGTTTTTCTACCTCAAACGGTCGGAGCTAATTCGGTTCACTTGCGACATGAGACTACAAGCCGCGTTACAGCTTAAAGGCTACTAAATAGACCCCCCAGTCTAGAAATAAGAACGCCCCCAGGCTTACGTCTCAAAATACCCACACGATTGCCGTTAAAAACAGGGTCGGAACCTTACGTATACAGTTACTTTTTATTAGACCAGGGAACTTTGATCAATTTCAGATTGATCAACCTATATCTCTCCCTAACTCAACATAATAATGCAAAACACACTCAAGAAATTTAAATTGGGTACTTACATACCGACACGAGTTCTATAATCGAGTAACTAAATTAATAAGCAACTCTAGAATTAATCAATTTAACTCAACAAGTTTGAAGTGAATAAGTTTTAACTCAAGACACAAGTATTCTGTTCTGACCAATGGGCAGCTTCGGTTGTCCACCTTTCCACCGAAAGTTCACTCTGGTACACTCAATCTTCTTTATCTCTTCTCGTCACAAGTTGTTCTTTCTCTACGAATAAGACAGCTCTACTCTCGTTCAATTATACGGCGGAATTGCGAATAGCAATTTCACGCTCCTATTTTTTGTACTACTTTCCCGCGATTGTAGTTCGATTCTCCTGATCTTATTTTGTATTTTCAATTGTCGCGAGAAACTTGAGAGTTTTAAAGAATTGCATTTCACCCCAAAATCAAGATTAAGCGTCGCTCAAGGTCAAACTTCCAAATATGACCGACTGTTTTTCTTTTTTTAACGGGTAGCACTTGAAGGTACATTTGGAAAAAAATAACAAGGAAGAAAGAGATCAACCGGTGGTACCTTTGTAAAATCATTTGCTGGTACCGGCGAAGTACTTGATTGTTTTAACTGTACAGACTTTTCTTTGTTCCGAAATTTTGGCTTTTGTTTCAGTGCTTATTCTCAACACTGCAGTGATGTACTATCAGCGCACACTCAGGGGTTGCAAATCTGACCTCTGAGTTTTACTGCTCGAATCCTTTCGGTTTCCTAGATAAGGCGTTTTTAAATTTTGATTTATACAATATTTACACAATCCAGAGTGTTCAATCTTATGGTGGGTTGCTCTCATATTTGGAAGTTTGACCTTGAGGAATACAAACTACGTAATTTTGGGAGGAAATTTAATTTTTCAAAAGTTCGAATTGAGCCTGTCATGCTCAACTTTCTCGCGAAAACTGAAAACTTCAGAAATAGAAGATCAGAACAACCGATTTACAATCGCGGGAAAGTACTTGAGAAAAGCAGCGGAAAATTGCTATTTGCAATTTCCAGATACAAAATAAACGCGAGTAGAGCCGTCCTATCCTGAAATAGGAGAAGGAGTGATTACGAAAGAAGAGTATATACATTCGAGTTGAACAAGAGTGAACCCTTAGTAAAAAGCGTGACAGCTGGGGTATCCCAATGGTCCAATCCAAAAACTTATTTCTCATGTCAAAACTCAATTCCTTTGCTGGAATTTGTTAATTACAAACTTCCTGAGTTAAAACTGAATTCCCTTTAATGCTAGAATTGCTGATTAATTTAGTTACTCCAATTCTTGAGTGTGCTGGTATGTGAGTACCCAATTTAGTTTTCTTGAGTGTGTTTTATGATTGTTATGCTGAGGTAAGGAAAGTTTTAGGTTGATCCATCTGAAATGGATCAAAATTCCACGGTCTAATAAAAAGTAACTGTGCGGATTGTTCCGACCCTGTTTTTAACGGCGTTCGTGTATTTTGGGTATTTTGAGACCAGGGTATAGGGACATTCTTATTTTCTAGAGTGGGGAGGTATTTTGGTGGTGGTCTCTAAGCTGTAACGGGTTTTTAGTCTCAAGTCGCAAGCGAACTGAATTGGCTCCGACCGTTCGAGGTAGAAAAACACAAGAGATAGTGTCCCTGACTCTTGAGCCAATGGTTTAGGACCTATTTTTCTTTAACCTCATATGTGACCAAAGTCGGCGACAGTTACATAGTGTTTTAATGGCGCTCCTGGGTGTTTTTACGACATCATGACTACGGAGTCGAACCCACTTGACGCAGCTCCGGGCTACATGCCCATTCTAGAGTACCGGTGGTACGGTTCAGCGGGAACGTGTAAACCTTCCGGTTGTACCGTGATAGGTTTTTAAGAAAACTCGAGAAAACTTCCTGGTACGCTCTCCGAACGAGGCTTAGCTAACCGAGTAAGGGGGGTAACTAGGGGGACAAAAAAACGAGCAAAAGACAAAAAGCGAAACAAAAACCGAAAAAGAATAGAAAAAGAACAAAAACCATAAAACAAAAACTGACAGTGACTTTGACACCAAATTAGTTGGATCAAACCTGTATAATAATTAAAGAGTTTTTTATAAGACCGATCGTTTCGATCATTTCAGCAATCTGAAAAGGTGCCCGAGTGCGGGGCGTTGTGAATGGTTTTCAGATGGCTTGCAACTTAGCTGGACCATTAGGAGACGTGACTGGAACAGGTGACCAGTCGAGTAGGAAAGTGGTTCACAGGGACTTAGCTGGACCATTAGAAGACTTGACCGGAACAGGTGACCAGTCGAGTGGGAAAGTGGATCACAGGGACTTAGCTGGTTCATTAGGAGACTTGACTGGAACAGGTGACCAGCCAAGTGGGAAAGTGGTGCTGGTGATCAATTGCAGGACAAGTCAAGGAAACAACCAGCACGTGATCAGAGCGACAAGAGATGACGGTGGTGTTCTCAAGTTGGTCAAACGGGTATCGTTAAAATCCACATTACATTATAGGAAATAAGTGTAAAATTGGATAAGCGGAACCCCACTGTTTTGAGGAACATTTTTACTCAAGCAGGCCTGGAAACAAGTTCTACGGTTTTCTCTCAAGAGGTTTAGCACCCTGCGCTTAAAGTAATTTTCGGCTTAAGAGGGGGCAAAAGAGGGTGGAGAAATTTGTGTAGATAGAAATTATTATTGTAGATTGTAAATTGTAAATAAAAAACATGAGGCGTAGTAGGGTACCAATAGCAGAAAAAAGGGTTCTAGAATCGAAGACAAAACATAACTCGTCGCAATGAAAACTGATGCCGTCGGACCAAAACGTAACAAGGGAGAACTTTTCAGTGAGCATGGTCAACACAAGAAGCACAAAGGAGAACAAGACGAGAGGAAGCGCTGAAGAGGGACGGACGAAATCTGCTATAGAAATTGATCTTGAGACACCAGATCAGAGTGTTGATGAAGTAGAGAAGAAGACAACGGAGTCGACACCGATGCCAAACGCAGAGGAACAGAAGCAAAAATTGATGGAATTCTCACCAATAGACACTGTGGAGGACACGACGGGCAACACGCCAGAAACAATAAAGGACGAGTCTCAAGCGAAAAGAACGTCATTTACAGAAAGGATAGCAATGATGGTCGGAATGAAATTGAGAGACATAGTGAAAGAAGAACAAAAGGCCGAGAAAGGCAAAAGGTTTGGGAAAGTTTCCACGAGAACAACAGAGGCCAACCGAGATGACGATCAGGCCAAATATAGGGCAACAGCCAGTCATGGGGCAGCAGCTGACCATGAAGCAACAACTTCTCTTGAGCTGGGCAATTTAATGGCGAAGATCGACAGAAGGCTAAAATGCAGCGAGGAAGATCGAGAAGTAATAAAGAAAGAATTGAGGTACAACAAGCACGAGTACCTAGACAGCTACTTCAATCTGGCGAAGGCGACGGAGGAGAAGCTTCAGCAATTGTCAGACAAGGTAGAGGCCACTGACAAAGACCGCGAGGAAAATATCAACAAAAACATGCAGATAATTAAGCAACGGTATGACGCTGTGAACAGCCAGTTAGGGAGTCTGGAAACGAGAACGGACACAATGAGTAGGGACCAGGCTGAGAGTTCATGTGCCATACCGGCCAAACTGGATACCATCTTGAGAAACTCTACATCACATGACAGGCCGGTAACGGATCGAACGCAATTTAACAGGGTTGATTTTGTGGAACGACAACGGAACAAGCGAGAGTCAACACCATAACCGTTACCCCGGGGCGCAGTGAGCATCGGTCCAGGGGGGGGGGGGGCAAAACAATTATTAACAGTGGGACCTCAACTAGGACAAATGGTCCGGGAGATTCCACAAAAAGCAATAATG
This sequence comes from Symsagittifera roscoffensis, assembly GCF_963678635.1. Lineage (NCBI taxonomy): Eukaryota > Metazoa > Xenacoelomorpha > Acoela > Convolutidae > Symsagittifera > Symsagittifera roscoffensis. The sequence continues at coordinate 8,212,157 of NC_087065.1, read as the reverse complement.
CGGGACCTGATGCCATGACGTGGGCTAGCACCTGGGAAATGATGAATAGAACACGAGAAACGAAAAACACTGATTCGAGTGAGAGAGGAGGTGGCAAATCCAGGCAGACCTTCAAGAAGCCAAAAGCATTTAAGGATGACTCAGACGGATGCATCGATACTTGGGTAGAAGTCATGAGACTACATTTGGATCAGGACAACTTGAATGACGAGAGACAAGCCTGCAGAGCGACACTCAGCAACTAAGAAGGCACGGCGTTGAAATGCGTAGTTGCAAAGAAGGAAGAGGAACGCGACACAGCGGACAAGATCTTCGAGATATTGTTGAATCGATTCGGGTCAGGCATGAAGGGTCACCAAGCGATGATGAGATTTGAAAAGAGAATGCAAAGGGACGATGAATTAATTGATCGGTTCCTGGATAATCTTGAGAGCTTGAGACGAAGGAGCGATCCTGAAGAGTCAACAAAAAGAAGGAATTTTAGCATCGCCTCGAAATTCATCGATGGGGTGAAAAGTGACGACTTGAGAACAATGTTAGCAACGTACTATACACTGTCGAAAGATAGTGCGCCGACTCCAGAAGAAATGAGTCAGAAGTCAAGAGAGTACATGCTGATGAAACCCAAGAAATACTCATACTCGGATAACAGGAACGTGCAAGGGGGGAGTCAACCACAGAGGTCGTCATGGTAAAGCCTAGAGATGATATGGACAAACGCAGGTCATGAGCAAATTGTGGATCAGCGGATCATCATGTGGCGGACTGCACGACGTATAAACAAGGCATGAAGAGTCTGGGGTATGCTCCGGAAGAGGAAGATATGAGCCAGATGGAAGAACACGAGTTCTACAGCGGCCTAATCATCAAGATAGGTGCGAGGTGCTTCTTCTGCAATCAAGAGGGCCACTTTAGGATGGACTGTCCATTATTTTGGGAAGCAGTAAAAAATCAAAGTCATCCGAAACACAAGTTAGCGTTAGCGGCGGTGCAGAACACAAAAAACAGACAAGACGAGTTTGAAACAAGAAACTCAGAGGCACCGAATGCGGAACTACCGACGAAGACGGTGAAAGCTGTAATGCAGGTCAATAGCGCCATGGAGACCATGACCAGGAAGTCCCCATAGATAAATTTTGAGAGAGCATTTGCGGAGGCTATTAACAAGGTGCAACAGGACCTAGCGACGAAGGAGATAGAGCAACGATTGAAACAAGAGATCGAAAAGCAGAAGTTAAACGAGCCGCTAAGTTGGTGTCAGAAGCCGTAGTGGGGGCGACAAAGAGTGAAAATTGCAACACTCTGAAAATGGTGACGGGAAAGCCATTCGGCATAACAAAGATCGGAGCCAGGATAACGTCAATAATCACTGTGGGCGGCCACGAAGTAACGAGGAACTTGAGTGAACCCAGCGACTAGACAATAATGCACATTGATGTGTACCCAGATTACTTGAGTGCAATAAATCCACAGACGACTTCTAGAGCCTTGAGGGCGTTACTCACAAGAGGTGGCAGCAAGTCAGTCTGTGTGGAGAATAGATACACAGAAGCTTATGGTCCGCATGAGGTGATGTTAAATATAGATGGGATAAATATCTACACGAAAACCATGTTAACATGTGATGAGTACCTAGCCGGACAGATCTACGTGGGCAAGGAAGAATTGAAAGTAAGATCGATTGGACACTGCGCAATGTTAGAAGAGGATACTATGCACATCGGGACGGAGGCAGACGTATCAGCACACGTGCTCGACATAAGTGGCAAGAAGACTCAGTTACGAGGGTTACTTGATACGGGAGCAGTCTTGAGTGTTATACCAATCGAGACTTGGGAGCGAATGGGTTTCGGCACAGATAACTTGATAAACTCAAGAATACGGCTGTCATCTGCAAACAAAGGGGCGCTGCGGGTACTAGGCAGGACACCAACAATAGCCCTCAACCTGGGGGAACGCAACCTGTGGATGAGCTTTCTTGTGGTGGAGAACCTAGACGAGTCTGACCAGTTCATTTTAGGCAGAGACTTCATCAGGAATTTCGACGTAACGATTGATCTAAGCAATGCCATGTTCAGGATTTGGAACCCGGAAAGGAAGTACGTAATTAAACCGGTAAATCTGATAATGGCAAATAAGAATAAAGCGACGGTATTCTTGAGTAGGAGGGTAAGGCTGAAAGCGAACGAAGCGGCAATTGTAGGCCTACAGATGAAAAACTATAATGAACTAAGTGACAACAAGCAAGTATGCATAGTCCCAAATCCAAACAGTCAAAGTGCTGCTGTTTTAGGAAGATCCTTCTCGATAACCAAGAGCGGCCTCTGCGTCAGGTCTTGATGAATACTCTTGACATAACAATAATAATCCAGAGGGGGAGGAAGCTGGGATATGCTTTACCTGTGAAAAAATGATATGAAATGACTGAAAATGCAAAAGAAAATGAAGTACTTGAATGTCCCAATCATAGGGACAAGATTTGTATCTTGAGACGATTAAAGAAAAAAAAAGATTCATCAGGTCTTGTAAAGTCACTTAAGTCAGATACAGATGAGGGACTCTCGAGCTGTTCAAACTTCCCAGAAAGACCAACACTAGAGGAAATGAAAATGGATAAACCAGTTTTACTTGACATAGAACACTGAAGGGGTAAGGTAACGGATGAACAGCTCGAAGCCATCAAGGACGTACTAGAGCGGAACGCGGACGTTTTTTCGAGACATAAGGCAGACATTGGATGCTGTAATTTCGTTGAACATGAAATAGAGCTTGAAGAGTCTGCGGTGCCGCACAGGGAGGGGGCGAGGCGCATGACCCCACACAAAACGGATGCATATAGGAAAGAAATAGAGACATTACTAGAGTATGATATGATAGAACCATCCAAATCACCATGGGCGTGTGGAGTAGTGATGGCCAAAAAGAATGGCGACCAATTGAGGTTTTGTTGCGACTTTCGGTATCTGAATTCCGTCACGGTGAAGGATGCCTACCCCATACCTAGAATTGATGAGAGTCTCTCGAAGTTACGTGATGCAAAGTTTTTTACGACTCTTGATTTAGGTTCGGTATTTTGGCAAGTCCCACTGAGGAAGCAGGACAGGGACAAAACAGAGTTCGCCTGCGAGCTAGAGCTGTTTCAATGGAAACGGGTGCCATTTGGTCTATGCAATGCCACCGCCACGTTTCAACGGTTGATGGCACACGCATTGAGAGGTGTGACAAAGAAATACGGCAATTTGGTAATGTGCTACGTGGACGACGTGGTGATAGCAACGCCTACAATGGAAGACCACATCGAGCGACTAGACGAGGTGTTTGCATGCATGAAAAGGTCAGGACTAAAGTGCAAACCGTCAAATTGCGAGATACTCAAGGACTCAATCAAATACTTGGGGAGGATGGTGGACAGGCATGGCATCAGACCAGACCCTTATGCAGTGGAAGCGGTTCTGACTTGGAAATCGCCAAAGACGGAACATCAATTGATGAGCTTCCTTGGTTTCGCGAACTATTACAGGGAATTCATAAAGGGCTACGCGGACAAGGTATACCCGATGCAACAACCAATGAGGCACAAAGGCAAGAAGTTCACGTGGAACAACGCGGCGGAAGAGTCATTCCAGAGAATAAAGAAAAATTTGTGCGAGGCACCGGTGCTAGGGATGCCAACGGAAAAAGGGATGTACGTGCTGGACACGGATGCGTCGGTAGTAGCGATTTCTGGAATTCTCCATCAAGAACAGCAATGGAACGGGAAGACAGTCTTGAGACCGATAGTAAAGTCTTGAGTAATACGGAGATGAAGTACGGGGCGCCGAAAGCAGAGATGTTCGCGGTGGTTACCCCCTGTCGAGAAATACAGAGCATACCTAGGAAGTGAGCCATTCAGGCTAGGAGTCGACAACAGGGCACTCAGCTGGCTGAAGACGTACTCAATGGACCAGAGCTACATTGGGAGGTGAATAGTTCGCCTCGACGGATACGACATATTAATTGAGCATAGAACAAGAGACAAACATCAAAATGCCGATAGCTTGAGTAAGAAGACGGAGTTCTACGAGAGACAGGAACAGAGGGAGGCGGATAGACAAGAAATCGAAGATGGCTTCTCCTTCATGGATAAGGAAACGTATGATAGTCTTCCACTCACGAAAGGGCTAGAAAAGTCAAGCAAACCGATAGAAGATCACCCCGAACTACCAGAGGAGCCTCCAGGGAGAACAATTTTGAAGAAGAACCGGGGGATACCGATAGGGATAATGCTCAAGTCAAAAGTCGTGAGGGAGACGCTCAAGGCAAAAGGCTATGACCTCAACCAGGTAGAAACGGGAGATGCACAGATAGATGAAGACTTGATGAGATTACTCGAGAAACTGGCAGACGATAAACCCGTGATCAGAGAAAAGGGTAAGGAGGAACCAAAAGTCACGATATTGAGAAGGAATGAAACTGGTGGTGGCGAGGACTCCTTAAAAGAAAAATTGGACGTGAAAGAAGTCATTGGTTGATAAAATCCCTGATGACATACTTGAGCGGACTCGGGCTAGGAAGAAGAAAGTAGCATTTAAGGAGGAGGCTGAACACCTTGGACTAGAGCAAGAGTCCGGGGAGTGGCCCACAGTGGAAGAAGATGCTGAAGAAGAAAAATTGTTCGGGGAGTGCGAAGAGTGGGATGAAGATTCGGAGAAGAGCAGCGTTGACCAAGATAGTCTATGCATGATACTGGCGGAAGAGAAGATGAGACACCGCGACAGGGAGCTACAGAGGGATCCTTCCTCAGGAACGTACAACTTGGATCAGCAGGAAGTGCGAGGAGGCGAAGAACTTGAGAAAATTGCAGTGTCGAGGAAACCGTTTAGGGAGCTATCGCGCATTTCAAATGTCAGAACAAATCTGGTGCCAGAAGATTACATGAAGATCATAAGGAGGATAGTATGCGTAAAGCTGAAGGATGGGATGACATCCACAACCCTGGAGAAATGAATGGTCAGATAAGGACACTAAAAGAGCACGTCAAGGCAAGATAAAGGCTGTCGGATCTAATACGGTCCCAAAAGAATGACAAGATGACAAGTAACCTCTCCACATGGATCCGGACAGGGTCCAAAGAGAAGGGGGACCTAGAAGAAGACAGCTACAAGATCATAAGCCAGTTCTACAAAGACAGAAAGGATTTACTCTATCACACAGCTGATGGGGTGGTGGCATGCAAGGAAAAGATGAGGAGAAGATATTACACAAGCATAACCTCATCATACTGCCACAGTTGTATCAGACGGAAGTGTTGTTCAGATCGCATGACCAAATGGGGCACCAGGGTATAGACAAGGTGCAACAAAGAATACTTCATAGGTTTGACTTGCCAGGATTAAGGAAAGCCTGTGACAGATGGGTGAATGCATGCCTAGCATGCCTGCAAGAGAAAGACCCAAGGAAGATGAAGTTCCCACTCAAGTCCGTTGAAAGCTCGGAGTTTAATGAAGTTGTGTAGATAGACCTACAGAAGATCTGCATGACAGAATCGGGATATAACCAGAGACTGGTCATAATAGATCATTTCACGAAATTGGCAGAAGCGGTGCCGTGTCAGACAGCCTCGGAAGAAGAGACGTGTGACCACCTGATAACGCATTGGATATCACGGCATGGTTGTCGCATGACATTTCAGTCGGACAACGGCAAAGCCTTCGTGGGGGACCTGGCAAAAGAATTGATGAAGAGGTCACACATTGCTCAAGCGCACTCCACGACATATCATCCCCAAACCAACGGATTAGTGGAGAGACAGAATAGAACATTGGTAAACATGCTGAGGGTATACTGCTCAAGATATATGACAGACTGGGACAAATATCTGCCGCAAGTGGTGGGGGCATACAACAGTACGCAACACTCAACAACAGGAGTCAGTCCCGTCATGATGTTGACGGGCAGGGCAAGAGCGATGCCTCTAACATTCTTTTACCCAGAATACGAAGGGAAACAGACATCGCCTCAAGCTAATGTGAAAGAAGCGGTTGAGAGATAGCAGGAACTAAACGAGCTCTGCAGGAGGAACACAGCGCAAGCGCAAATGAGACAGCGGAAGAAATACGATGAGAAAATACTGCAAGCGAAACCATACGCAGTGGGCCAACACGTCTGGGCCTTCCAGAATGTTATACCTCTCAAAGGTACAAAGAAACTACCCAAGAAATGGAGAGGACCGTTCATGATAACGGAAGTGCACCAGCAAGGACGGTTTTACCGCTTGAGTACGGGGCGTGCAGCGCATTATGAAAACTTGAAACCTCATGTCCCATCCCCAGAAGACTGGTGCGTACCGCAGAATATGGAGGCACTCGAGTACCTATTGGTGGAACCAGCTTGCGAGGTGAACGAGAAAGCCACCAGAGAGAAAAATGATGGCAACGAGGATTTGAGTTTGGATGATAATGAAAAGATAGAAGCGGACTCAGAGGCGGAATCCTTTGTGGAAGAAGACTGGAACGACCCGGAGCAGGACGAGATGCTAAAGTGGACAAAACCAGACTTGCCGATAACGGCAGGAACCAGGAGTGGTAATCGTAAACGGACAGGTATGAGGTACAATAGGTACGGGGATGACTTCTTGATTGACAAGATACGTCCTGATGAATTCGGCGACGAGGTACTGAGTGTGGGCGAATTGGTGGTAGACGATGAATGGCAAATCTTCAACGACGGCGAACACTACCCGAAGGAAGACTACTCCGCACCAGAACAAGAAACAGATCTGGAGCAGAGCGAGATAGAGAGGAGGCAGAACACAAACTTGAGAATTATAGAGTGGATGCGTGATGTCAAGAGCAAAGGACATGATGGGCAAAGTATCCAGTATGTCGACGTGTCAGCAGAACAATACGTGAAAACGGAAGATCTCCTCTTCGGTTGGACAGCAACCGACAGGCCGCTCGAAATACCGCCAGATAATTTAGACACAGCATCATCGACGGGGACGTCGATAAGTATTTTTGTCCGGGGAGTGGAGGTAGGACTTACCCACACCAAAAATTTTATGATAAAGAAACTCAGGGAAGTAAGAGAGACCAACGGGCTAGAACTGGGCGAGGAAGAGGCCGAGCCTACCATAGGACGAAATTTCAAATTGAAATTTGAAATTCCCAATGAACACTCGGAGAACATCCTGATAACGGACAGCGACTTCATTCTGTCAGACAGGACTAGCGCGATCTGTATAACGACGGACATGAGCTTCAAATCGAGACTGGAGGCCGACTTCAAGAGAGAATACCAGAACGTGGAGTTTCTATTCAGACAGAGACCGCGGCTGGGAGGAATGGCTGCGCTTCCCCCATCAGTGGCACAAGTCCCAGGCAAATACCTGTGCTTTCTAGTGACGAGGGTTAATGAAAGGAATACAATAGATCCTGAGCACGTGATGTTAGCACTAACGAGGCTGAGAGATTTCATGATTGAAAGATGGATAGTGGAGGTCTCGATGCCCGTTTATGACCCAAACAGGGGCAAGTTGAGCCCAAGGGAGTTATATGCCATCCTACACGTGGTCTTCGCAGAAACGGAGATAAGGGTACACCTACACAAGAAATCCCACTTGAGTATCGCCTGAGCTACGGGTGAACAACGGAGGTCTTGAGTTGGGGGTACATGGGGATCTCGAAAAAGGATACATGGGGACCTCGAGTAAGTAGATGGATTTTAACGCAATTGGCATGACAATTATAATTTTAAAAAGTGACGGTCCTAAAACATTAAATGAATCTGCATGCTCTTAAAAAACTTCCAATTGAGTTATTTTAGTAAAACAAATGGAGGGATAAGGTTTTAACTACAATAATGGGGGGGGTTCAGGTTAAGAACATAACACCTTAGTCTAAAAAGTCGATTTTACTTTCAGATTGATTTGATTAAATCGAAGTTGACGACTCAAACACACTCATTGGAAAGAGAATAATAGAAGGTCTTGAACAAAGTTCACGATCAGCAACATTCGGAAGAGATTTCTCAAGTACTCAAGTTGGTACGGTAATACTCAAGTTGGTACGGTAATTCTCAAGTTGGTACGCTAATTTTCAAGTTGGTACGGTAATTCTCAAGTTGGTACGGTAATTCTCAAGTTGGTTAGTGCACTAGATAATCTAGAAATTGTAAAAATGGCAGATCAATTTTGGAAATCCATGCCTGCGGCGCTAAAGAGGTCTACGCTCGATGAGTTGTACAGACTCTTGAGGGACCTGGACTACACCCAAGTGGACGAGAGGATGGCAGTGATGTTGAACGCCATCCTGCAATTAGAGGAGCAAGGTGAGTGCAGGGAGTCCGCGAACGAAGCTGTCTTGATAGTCGGCTACACCACAGAAGGCATATCCAATCAGGAACAGACCAGCTGGCTATCCTGGAATGTGGATGGAGGAATGAGAAGATTCGACTTGGCGAGGAATCCTGGCTTAAGCAACAACACTGAGTACGGCGCGGGAGCATTCCCATTGCCGACCAGACCGTCAGCAAGATCCGCGAGCCAGTCCACGAGCAAGCCACCTTTTATGACGAGAGCCCAGCAAAAGGGAGAGACGTATCCTGACCTCAGCAACTTGAAGAGGGAACTTGAGAGGGCGCAGAGGGAGAAGAACAAAGCGAATCTTGACCGGGATAGCGCGAAGCTCGAGAGAAATCAGGCGAATCTGGAGAGGGACCAGGCGATCCTTGAGAAGGACCAGGCGCGTCGTGAGCTTGATATGTTGAGAGCACAATATCAGCAAAAACAGAGGGTGCGAGAGAACGCGGCGAATTGCGAGCAGTTGAAGTCGGAAATTGAAAGGATCCAGCGGCGACAACGAGAGCTCGACAGACAAAAGGAAAAGGAAACCAGGACGACGGAGCGAGCTGTTGCAAGCTCAAGGCCGGAGTCGCGTATGGAGGTGGATGAGGCTCCCAGGTCGAAGGGACGATTCAACTTAGACCGCGCGACTCACGAACACGAATACTGGAGGGTGCAGTTCACCTGATTGTAGGGGACAGCCTGGTACGGGTGCTGACCCGAATTCAGTCGCACTGGCAGACTGGAGTCTTGAGTTTCTATGGAGCCGCAACGCCGCAGATGTTGGCATCACTCGAGATGGTAGGGATGGCAAAAATGTACACAGTGACTCTAATGACGGGGACCAATGACGTGTCCAGAGGGGAATTGAGGAAAGTCATGAGGCTACATAATAAAATGAGCTGCATTCTGGAGGAGTTGCGGATTCAGATGGATCCCGCCATACTCGTAGCTTACACCACCCCTTACAACATGAAGGCCGACCAACACGCGATGGAAATGAACGAGAAAGTGCGGGACCTGAACAAGATAATCAGGCAGATAGATCAAAGGAGTTTCCTTCCCGTCATCCCGTCAGATTGCTGGACGTAGCCGACCAGATGGAGCGATCCTTTCCAGAGGATGCGTCCTCAGATGGAATCCATTTCGACAGACCTAGGGGTTTGGAGTGGTTGAACGACGTCTTCCAGAGGCACATAAGTGAGTTGGAGGCAGACCTGCTTGAGACGGCCCGATTCACCTTCGGTCCACCCCCAAATCCCCTTTTCCTTGCCACAAGACCTCTGTCCTGTCGCCTGGGAGCGAGAGTCGACTCAAGAGACAGCTCGAGGAGCAGCCGGACTAGGCTACCGGGTTCCACGCCAATGGAAGCCGAGGAAGCGGAGTCATCAACGCCCCAAACTTCAGTGGTGTCCTCAGTGGTAGTGGTAGAGAACAAGAGAGTGGAGAAGCCAGCGGAGACAAGCCGGACGCGATATCTGGAGAAAGTGAAGGAGTTGGATCTGGAGGATCTGGAGTGCAGACAGGAGTTGGCAGAAGTCCTGGGGCTCAAGCATGTGTCACACGAGGATTTGAGTCGGCACCAGTGCGTAGACTGGCTAAAGTCCTACGAAACGCAATTCTCAAGAGCAAGAATGATGGAGATGGCTGATCTAACTGGGATTCCCATGAGATCAGTCATGGGACCGATAAATTACAGAACTCTCAAGTTGCTGGGGTGTCCGGGACTCATAGTGGAGCCCCCTAAGCACAGAACAAGTATCGTCAGAATCAGATTGGCAACTCCTGCGCAGTTGAGGGTGGTAGACAAGCTACTGGATCCAAAAGAGATGGAACTGCCAGACGCCGCTTACGACGGTGCAAAATTGGCAGACGACCCAAGATATGGGAAACCCTGTGGCAGTGCCCAATTGGCGAAGACACTGGCAGTATATGACAGAGCGGATCCAGCAGCCGCGAGAGTAATCATCGTGACGGGATAGGATTTCGAAGGAACGTCTCCCAAGTTGTTCTGGCCAGAAACTCTGGTTTACTCGCTGCCAGGTGCAGAATTGAACCAGATGTTGACCTTGGTGGTGGCAATAAAGTCAGAGATGCCCTGCAACCAGAGCTGCTGCTGTTCGCGGGAATGAATGATCACCTGCATGCGGCTGGGCTTCTAGAGCAGCTGAAAGGGGATGAGCCTACGCCAAAGAAAATTTGGTAGGCTATCAGACGTTGTTTGCCGCGATGAACGAGGTACAGGAAAACGTCAGTTCGCGATCTGGACCCAAGGCGAACATGGTATTTACGACGTCCCCCGGATACGCGAGCATGCCCCCTGCTCTGCAGTTTGTGTATGCTATTTTGATTCTAATAGCCGAAGGGAACGCATGGTGGATCCTGATGGCAGCTCCCAATTGAGAGCTGGAACCCACGAACTTGAGACTTCGGAACTCAGAACTGGCGGCGGCGTGGTTGGACGTGTTCCATGCATTGAGGGGATTTTATGAATTGGCAGACATACTCATTGCACTAGATGAGGTCATTTTACTTGAGATCTCGAATCTCGCCAGGCAACTGATGTTCAGTCCGACAATAGGGGATGACCACCCAAGAATAAGTCAACTGACAGCCAGCTTATGGTTCCGAGGCATAGACGTGACCATCACGAGCTCCACTAGCAAATCGAGGGGACCAAGCAACGAAAGGAAGAATGTGGCTGCGACTGAAAAGCAACTGGAGTCAATGGTGTATCGACTAACACAAGAGAGAGGCAGGCGGCCGTTTCTGACACCAAGACTAGAGAATGCTAGTGACAAGACAAGGGAGAGTGCCCCACCTGTCGTGAAGCTGATCTGGGGATTTCTTGAGGAACAATTGGAGGTAGCCGAGAGTAGGGAGACGACGGTGGCTAGGTTCGTCACGGCAGCGAACGAGGTCACCAATGGAGGATTCTGGAGGGAACATGCAAAAGGTGAGCTGAAGATGAGAAAAGATCTTGAAATTCTTGAGTCCTTGTTGGGAGAAGAAATACATGGCTGGAGTGTTTTGTGCGAAAGAAACCAATTTCGGGGCCTTTGTACAAGAACTATTGAGCATGCCCATAAGCCTCTTGCTAGCCCTATACTTAGTTTACCCGAGGTACCTGTTTAACATGAGTCCAGCGTACACGTTCAGTCGAGGTGTAGAGACACTTCGGATTGATGGGTATCTGGCACTGGTGCTCCTGACTCATGGCGAATTGGTGTCATTTCATCGGTTGATGAAATATGGGGAACCTCTGTCAATGGGAAAGACCCACTCGAGTACAAACACTTACTCGTACAAGTGCGCGGCGGGACTGAAGACGTTACTGGTGGAGTATCTGCTGATGCAAAACCGGCACATGACCGGTGAGGAGAAGAAACAGAAGACGAGAAAGGAATTGAGGGAGCGAATGGTGGTATCCCTCTATTGACCGATCTATGCCTGGCGATGAAATCTGACCCAGTGGGAGTGATCCGGGGTCTAGAGGAAGTCGCGACTTGTATTTACGGACCAGCGGTGACGTACGCCTTTCCGGACCCTCTAGTGGCTGCGTACCGCCATTCAGTAGTGCACGTGAGCTTAATAAGCGTGTTGGATGGGACGGCGCTGAACTGGTGTCAACAAAAGGTGCTCAGGGCACGGATGAGTAATACAGTGCTCTTCGGGAAAGTGAAAGATCCCGAGTTGGTGGTGTTTAATTTCCGGGCGCAACTGCAGTGCAGGATGGGGGGAAAACGTGAAGGCCCCATTGAGACGTATCCCAAGTTTTGAAACCTGAATCCCCTGACGGCGAACGGACAAGAGATCCTGAGAATCCCCGCGTGGAAGAAGAGGTTCGAGTTAGTAAAAAAGGAGCTAGAGGCGACACAAGAGAAGGAAATCTTACCCGCAACCATTCCTGAGTTTCCAACAGTCAGGAGAATGACCCTGGGGATGAATAGCTCCCTGGTAGTCCCATCCCTGTTCGCAAGAGCTACGTTAGAGAGACAGCAGGTGGAGTTCATCGATGGCTGGGACCCCTTGTTCATTGGATATACGGCGGCGGTCTATTTCCACACCTGCGATATCAAGATAAACTCATAGTCGACTCAAGCAAAGAAAATGAGAGGCTCAATGCCTCCAAAAATCGAGGTGCGGGAGATCTTGAGAACGCTCAATCAGGCGAGCTTGGAGAACACATCACCGATATGGGATGATGGCAGGATGATCGTAGAAGAAGGGCACATCACGCTGAAGGACGAGATGAAGTTTGCCACATGGAAGTACCGGGCGCCTTACGGATTGGAACAGGTGGAAATGAGGCAAGGAGGGAGAGAGCTGGATGCGGCAGGCTCGTTATATGTGGCTATGACGGAATATAAGAAGCAAGACCCCGCGACACCCTCACCCCTATCAGTGGGCACCACTGGGGACAAGAGAAGCGGCCCCGTAGAAGACCGATTTAGGAAGATACTTGAGAGGAGGCAAGCCGAGTCGGGAGAAGAAAGCATGGACGAAACTCTCAATGAAACAGGAGAGGAAATGGAAGTGGGGAATACACCTGAGCCGAAACCAGCTGAGGTGGATTTCACCTCCCAGGAGCTACTGCAGGACCTGAGCGGAGACAATTGGGCGGACACTGTCACGCCACCTCTGACCTCATCCCCTCGTAAGAACCTGGCACTACCATTGACAAGTGAGACTTCCAACATGGGGATGATACTCTTGAGTGCTGAAGAGAGGCAAAAGAATGCGTTTGATGTGAACAAGAGTATGTTTTTGGGGACTCTAGATGAGAAGGCTTGGCGGAATTTCTTGAGTGAATTTAATCATGAGACGAAGAGTGAGACCACGCTAGATAACTTCAAGGAAGAACTGTGGAACACCGTGATCAAGTTCGGGGAACCGGTGTTGATGGGCATCGGACTGGATGAAAAAGCAAGAAAGGAGTTGCTGAGCAAGATAGTCAAGTTGAGGGAGACGCGACAGAAGACCGAAGATGATGAATGTAAAGATGGCTCTACTCTGAAGAAAAAAATTGATGATAAAATAATTAAAGTTAAAGGGGAGGATAAGATTAAGACTAGTAATATGATTAAAGTACTAATATCCTTAAGGCTCGAGCAGGGGGAGGCAAGAGTTGGAAGGGTTGGACCGGGACAGAGAGATCGAATCTGTGATGATAGTGACGACACCCCCTAGCAAAGGTATGAAGTCTCGAAAGAGGAAGCGGGAGATGGAGGAGTTGAGCAGCCCGTCGGTGGATGCTGTCTCGGAGAAGAACTTGAGGGAGACTGCCCCCATGATCTTGGCGCGGTGGAAGACGGCAGCCTACAAGGGTAGCTCCAAACCAAGGAGGCTAGCCGAAATAGTGAAAGAGATAGAGGTCTCGACAAGTCTGGAAACAGAAGAAGACTTCAAACCTCAGAAGACAGGCTCGAAAAAGGGTTCGACGAATGGACAAACCTGGAAAGTGGATGTGGGCAGAGAATGGATCTCGAGCGAACATCAAGCTATTGGCAAACAAGTGTCCAACGACCCTCTTGAGAAGAATGCGACAAGGAATACGGCTCGACCTTGGTGGGTGGCCTTAGAGACTATGAAGGAATTGGAGGACTCTCTAAAGAAGCTTGATCAAGGGGTGTCCCGCAAACGTCGCAATTGGGCTACTCAACAGAAAGCCGAAGTCAACAAGTTGGAATTGGGAAGTCAGCTAAAGCGAACTTGGCAGAGCTTGTTGCGGGATTACTTTGAGGAGGCGATGAGAACACCTTCATCAGCATTACCTCTGATGGCAAATCCCTTCGTCAGAACCGCGGGACAACTGATGCTCTCGTGGAGCCTGGTGGGAATAGAATTGGAGGTCTTGACTTCATGTGACAAATTAAAATTGGGCAATAAAAACCTAGAAGTCTATCAGATGCTGGTGCAACACGTCGCGAGAGACAACTCCGGTCTGAGTCTGGCGAGAAGAAAAGATGCCACTTGTTTCTTGAGGTGGATAATGTCCGTAATGACCAATAGCACCGTCCAAGCGTGTCATCAGAAGGCCATGGGGAGCAAAACCATGGAGAGAAGAGTCTCTACCGTCATACTGAACGTGTACCAGAGTACGGGATCGAGAAGGAGGATGACTCGAGGCAATCCCTAGAGAATCATGGGAAACTTGATGAGATACGAAGATTCCACAACATGAAATTTGAAGAAGGGCGTGATGTGTTCGCAACTTAGCCTTGGCTGAGGATAACGCGAGACCCAATAAAAAGGGAGAGTATCAATACGTGTCTGGAGTGATGGGAATAGCGTACAATCCTTTCTTGAATTCAGAAGCCGCGAGCGCTTACAGGAATCACGAGGTGACGGAACTCTTGAGATTTTGGACGGAGAAGATAATCGTAATCGATTCAATGGAGAGGGAGAAACCGAGCCTAGGCCTGCTAGTTGGGGCGACACCAAAGGTGATAAGCGTGCCGCGATCGAGCAAAAGAGTAGAATTGAGGATGGGGAATGGAAATGGCACGATGACTACGAATTTGGGAACGGTTTGGAAATTGCTGAGACCTTCCTGGTGTCCACATCCCCATGCGAGCTTGATTGAAGAAGTCACGGAACGAGTGAGGCTACCACCAACAAAAGACGAGGATCTGGGAACGTTGGACGTGATACACAAATTGATCCTACCACAGAGTAAAGAGTCGGGCGAAGCAACGAGTAAGCTGGGATCAGTAAAGAAGTTGAAACCTGGTAGCTGTCTTGACTTGACGTGCGAAGGCGGAGGGAACACCTGCGATGGACGATCATGTGTCAGAATACAATCTTTCCAGGGAGAAGACCTAGTCACTTGGTTTGGTGACATAACGGAAAGAGAGAAGAGCGAAGTGCAGATAATGGCTGAGTGCTATACGAACACTACAGTGAATATAGCAACGGCGCTGGGGTTCTTCTCTAGAATATGTAGCCTGCAATCACTGGAGATGCTGGAGTCTCAACACCATTTGGCGACGGCGTTGAGCGTGGAGTCGTGGCCAGGGGCGTTGCAAACCACCCAGAAACACATCAGAGGGTGGAAAATTGGTCTAGAGGCGGAGATGGGATTTCCAGTGAGCCAAGCTTATTGCCTACCTGTAAATGCAAAGTCCTTGGTGGGATCAGTAATTGCCAACGTGAGTGGGAGCCATTATCCATTGCACATGGCAAGGGTGGAGGTATCCAGCCAAAGGATACTAGTGCATAAGGCCTTCTCGGTACCCAAGTGCGTACGGCTGGCTCGAATGTCGCATCATTCACACAGACTGTTGAGGAAGATCCTGGGAACGGTGCCAAGGGCACAAAGAGATGACTTTATTGAGATCTGGGGAGAAGATCTCTTGAGCTTAGGAGACGAAAACACGAGTGATTTTAAGTGACAGAATGCCATCGGGAAGCCGATGAGTAGTGTCCCAGCGCGGAGGAAAATGATATGACGCACGAGAAAATGATGAAACTGGAGCCTCTGCTGGAAGCCTCGGGAGAACGCAATCTCCGAAGCATAGAAATTACACATGGGGAATGCCCATGCCATTGCTTGGCACAGACAGTGTGGTACCCGGAGCATTCAAACCATTGTCTAGTGTGGGATGTAGAAGAAATTCGGTCAATCGGGTTACCTGATCATCAGCAGAAAATGACCATCTTGGTAGTAAGTACGATGTTGGCGTTACGATGGATCGAAGAAAATGTAACGAAGTATAGGGAGTCAAAGACACCAACGGCGGAATCGATATACGCTATAGATTACAGCAGGAGACTTGAGTTGTTTGAGACTGTATGCAAGTTATTCGCCATACCAATGGAAGTCAGACACGTATGGAGCCGCATAAGGTTCTTTCCGTGGTTTCGAGCGACGTTGACATCTTGGTTGTACATGGCGACGAAGGATCACATGAAGAAATACAAAAAGTAATATCGACAGATCCTGGCGGAGATAGGTCCGGAAGCCTTCAAGAGACCTCTGCTGACCCATCGAAGTGCGATCACAACAGGCTGGAAAAGAGTCGGTAGGGTGTCTCGAGATAATACCAAAGCAAGAGAATCGATACTGGAGGAGGACTTGGCGAAGAACGTGAGCTTGAGCGTGCACATATCCTTTTGCTTGAACAGGGAATTGAAAAAGAAAGGTTTACCAAATCAGGCAACGAGGTTGCAGGAACAGAAGGAGTGGATGCGATCCTTCGAACAATTGAGAGCATGGAAAGAAATTGTGATCAGCTCTGATGATGAGGAAGCGCTACTAAGGCAGATCACGGTGTCAAATTCATCAGGTCCTGGCATTTCGAAGGGGCTCGAGTGTGGACTCGGATGAAATCCGAGGTCACGAAAAAGAAATTTTAACGAAACAAAGTATTGTTATTAATATGCTAGAGTTATTATATAAATCAAAATGTTTCATGACAATTTCCTGATTGGATAGGACAAAAGAAAATTTAATCACAAGCTCCAAAAGCGGATATTTGAGGTGCAGGTATATGAAAATTGTGATTGCTGTTCAGTGATAGTGTGACAATTTTATATGGTTGTGAATTTTGGGGTGTAGATAAGCTTAAGTCTGCTGCAAACTTCAGTAAATGACCACTGGCACTGTATCTTGAGCAACACTCGGTATTCTGGGGGCTCACTGGCAGGCGGAAACACGCGATGATGAAATCGATCTTGAGTCCGGGGAGTATGTGCCAGTCGGTCATATTTGGAAGTTTGACCTTGAGGAATACGAACCACCTAATTTTGGGAGGAAATTTAAATTTTCAAAAATTGGAATTGAGCCTGTCATGCTCAAATTTCTCGCGAAAACTGAAAATCTCAGAAATAGTAGATCAGAACAACCAATTTACAATCGCGGGAAAGTACTTGAAAAAAAGCAGCGGGAAACTGCTATTCGCAATTTCCAGATACAAAACAAACGCGAGTAGAGCCGTCCCATCCTGAAATAGGAGAAGGAGTGATTACGAAAGAAGAGTATATTCTTTCGAGTTGAACAAGAGTGAACCCTCAGTGGAAAGGTGGACAGCTGGGGTATCCCAATGATCCAATCTCAAAACTCAATTCCTTTGCTGGAATTCGTTAATTACAAACTTCTTGAGTTAAAACTTAATTCCCTTTAATGCTAGAATTGCTGATTAATTTAGTTACTCCAATTCTTGAGTGTGCTGGTATCCGCTAACTTAAAGATATCTCTGGAAGAACAATTAAGCTGGGTAGTAAAAACTTGCTGAGGTTGTCCAAAATACAACTCATCTTCAGAATAGAAGCAAAACACAATATATTGCCAGGAACAATGTTTCTGGACAATAAAATATTATGTCACTTTTGGAAAATACAACATCAATTATTGCCAGCCTATAATAACTTTGAGTATGATAACCACCAAATAGATATTAATACAAGAAACAAAAAATTATATTTTGGCGACAGATACAATTGGCAATACATAGAAAATTCCTTCTTTAAAAAGTCTGTCATAATCTGGAACAAACTAACAGATGATAAAGTCACATTTAAAGACATACTAACATAAAAGATAAAAGTCAAGTATTATTATTTATTATTATTTAAAGAAGAATCCTCTGTGGCAACTCATGGTAAAGTTTCATGGAAAAGTTTCAAGTTTTTATAATAACATTTATATATAAAACACCTTGAAGCTCCCAGGTGAAAAGTAATCATCGATAATTGTAATGAATTTTGTTTTGTTTATTGTAACTATGCGTATCTTATGATGTTATAATATTTTTATGAATTGATAGAAAACATTTGACATACACGTGTGTATTGAAATTAATTTCGATGTGCAAATAAAGTGTTCTTTTTTTATTATTGTTTTTTTATTTGAAATAAAAAAACATACAGAACTTGAAATTCTCAACTCTATGGCGGAGTGCTCTCAGTGTAGTTTATGGGGTGTTATTTCTGCACTTTAAATATGAGTGCTCGAGTTCTTTTGAGTTTCGAGATATGCCGTTTTTTCAACTAGTTTTACAAATAAAAAAAAATAGATTTGGAAATACTAAAAGAACTTGTAACTCAAATTGTGTTGGCTGTAACATTCGTCTACTGCAGTCACACATGAGGCTTAAGAAAAATAGGCCCTATAACCACTGGCTCAAGGGTCAGGGACACTATCTCTTGTGTTTTTCTACCTCAAGAACGGTCGGAGCCAGTTCGGTTCGCTTGTGACATGAGACTACGACCCGTTACAGCTTAAAGGCTACTACTAAAATATCCCCCCACTCTAGAATTAGAAACGTCCCCATACTTAGGTCTCTAGATACCCAAAATACATGAACGCCGTTAAAAACCGGGTTGGAACAATCCGTTAAGTTACTTTTTATTAGACAGAGTAACTTTGATCCATTTCAGATGGATCAACCTAAAACTCGCCTTACCTCAACATAACAATTATAAAACACACTCTAGGAATTTAAATTTGTACTCACATAGTAGCACGCTCAAGAAGTGGGAAATAATCCAGTCGGTAGTTAACTCAAGAATTAAATAACGTAACTAAATGAGTCTAATGTTTTATAGTTTTGACAAGGAGAACGAGTTTATACTCTAGACAATAGTTTTCTTGTGAACCATTAGGACACTCAAGCTGTCCACCTTTCCACCGAAGGTTCACTCTAGTCCAGTTCCGAATAATACTCCAGTCGTTATAATCCAATTCGAGTGAATGCTCTCGTCTCTGTCACAGATGGGACAGCTCTACTCTCGATTATTATAGTGATGGAAATTGCGAATAGCAATTTCCTACTGCTTTTTCTTACGACTTTCCCGCGTATGCGACTCAATTGTTCTGAAATTGTTCTAACTTCTTTTTCTGATTTTCAGTTCTCGCGAGAAAATCGTGCATGACAGGTTCCATTCGAAATTTTGAAAAATTAAATTTCACTCCAAAATCAAGTGTTTTTTGCTCCTCTCAAGGTCAAACTTCCAAATATGACCGACTGGCACATACTCCCCGGACTCGAGATCGATGTCCTCATCGCGCGCTGTCTTCTGCCAGTGAGTCCCAGAAAAACCGAGTGTTGCTCAAGATACAGTGCCAGTGGTCATTTACAGAAGTTTGCAGCAGATTTAAGCTTATCTACACCCCAAAATTCACAGCCATTTAAAATTTTCACACTATTGCTAAACAGCAATCAAAATCTGCATACACCTGCACCCTTGAATTTTCGCTTTTCAAGCCAATCATTTTAAAATCTCTTTTGTCCTATTCAATCAGGAAATTGTCATGCAGCATTTCGATTTATATAATAAATATAGTATATTAGTAACAATATTTGCTTTGTTAAAATTTCTTTTTCGTGAATCCAAGTTTCACTCGGATCCACGCTCAAGCCCCCCTTCCCTCTCAAGACTCAAGATCCATCCGATTTGCCCATTCATCTCGTGCTCTTCGCCTTGGATGAAAAAGTCAGAAATCAGAACACCCGAATTAACAATTGCGGGAAACTACTCAAGAAAAAGGCAGGAAATTGCTATTCGCAATTTCTCGATACGAAATATCAAGAGAGTAGAGCTGTCTTGTCCTGAAAACAGGAGAATCGAATACGGACTTGAGACAGAACAATTATTCGAATGGAAAGGAGTGGACTCTGAATGGAAGAGTGGACAACTCGAGTGTCCAAAGGGTTCATTCAGAGACTTTGATTCTAGAGACAAAAACTTACTTCTGTTATTGAAACTAATTGGCCTTAAAACTTATTTAGTTATGTTACTTAATTCTCAAGCTGCTCAGTTATAACTTACTCCTCATATTCAAGTGCGTCGATATGTAAGTTCCAATTTAAATTTCTCGAGTGCATTTTATGATAGTTATGTTGAGATAAGGCGAGTTTTAGGTTGATCCATCTGAAATGGATCAAAGTTCCACTGTCCAATAAAAAGTAACTAAGCGGATTGTTCCGACCCGGTTTTTAACGGCGTTCATGTATTTTGGGTATCCCGAGACCTAAGTATGGGGACGTTTTTATTTCTAGAGTGGGGGGGTATTTTGGTAGTGGCCTTTAAGCTGTAATGGGTTCCAGTCTCATGTCGCAAGCGAACCGAATTGGCTCCGACCGTTCTTGAGGCGGAAAAACACAAGAGATAGTGTCCCTGACTCTTGAGCCAATGGTTATAGGGCCTATTTTTCTTAAGCCTCATATGTGACTAAAGTAGGCGACTGTTACATAGTGTTTTTATGGCGCTCCTGGGTGTTTTTACGACATCATGACTACGGAGTCGAACCCACTTGACACAGCTCCGGGCTACATGCCCATTCTAGAGTACCGGTGGTACGGTTCAGCGGGAACGTGTAAACCTTCCGGTTGTACCGTGATAGCTTTTTAAGAAAACTCAAGAAAACTTCCTGGTACGCTCTCCGAACGAGGCTTAGCTAACCGAGTAAAGGGGGGCAACTAGGGGGACAAAAACACGAGCAAAAAAGGAAAACAAATAGGAACAAAAACTATAAAACGAAAAAAGACAGTGACTTTGATACCAAATTAGTTGGATCGAACCTTTGTATTAATTAAATAGTATACACATACTGTTTTACAAGACCGATCGTTTCGATCAATCTAGCAATTTAAACCAGTGACCTTGGTAGGGTGCCCGAGTGGGGGGCGTTGTTAAAGGTTTTTAGATAGATTGCGACCCAACCGGACCACTAGGAGACTTGACTGGAAAGGGTGACCAGTCGAGTGGGAAAGAGGTTCACAAGGATCGAAACGGACCACCAGGAGACTTGATTGGAAGAGGTGACCAGTCGAGTGGGAAAGTGGGTCTGCTGTCAAGGGCAGAACGGAGACAACCAGCACAGGGCCACTACAAGAGGACGCACAGGGGTGTTCTCAAGTCGGACAACGGGTATCGTTAGAATCCACATTACATTATAGGAAATAAGTGTAAAATTGGATAAGCGGAGTCCCATTGTTTTGAAACAGTTTTTACTCAAGCAGACCTGGAAACAGGTCTACGGTTTTCTCAAGAGAGGTTTAGCACCCGGCGCTTAAGGGATTTTTCGGCTTAAGAGGGGGGCTAAACAGGGGGGAGGTTAGCAGGGGGGCTGGTTAGGTTAGAGGTTGGCGGTTGTAAATTGTAAAAAGGGGGGAATTAGAGTAACTAGTTAATCGACATCGTTGATTTAGTTACATTAGCCATCAACACGCGTGGTAACAATAGGTGGACATCCAAAACTTATCTCGAGTTAAGATTGGTACGCTGGTTGGATCGGTAGGGGGGAACGGATATAGACAGTTTTCGTGACACCTCATAAGACAACTAGTGGGGGGAGGAAAACGCGTGGCAATTAGGTACCAGACATTTTTTTTGAAAGAAGGTTGACATTTGTCTCCTTTGAATTTTAGGTGGGTCGATTACTCTGTTTTGTTATTTTTTCGGTACAGAATTTTATTTTTTCTATAGACATTGTTGCGTTTTGGGGAAGATTTGCGATTGGTTTTTAATACAAACAGGTGATCACAAGATACCTGCACACAAGTTTTGGCTCCCAATTGCTGGGAACATTCAAAAAGAGGTAACTAAAAAAAAAGGGGGGCCAGATTTGGCAACCAAGAGAGGGTTTTTGGGAAAATTTTCACTAGAGCTTGAGTGGTGGTACAAGGTACAGACAACCAAGAAGTCCCTACAACGAAGAAGAAAGAAATCCTATATCCAGACACTCAGTGACAAGTCTTGGGACAGTACCGAACTAGTCTAGGGACATTGCAGTCTGGGGACAGTCTTGGAGCAACACAGTCTTGGGACAGTGCAGCTTTGGGGCAGTCTTGGGCCAGAGCAGTCTTGGTACGAAACGGTCTTGGGACATTGGTCTTGGGACATTGGTCTTGGGCCATTGGTCTTGGGACGTTGGTCTTGGGACATTGGTCTTGGGACATTGGTCTTGGGACGTTGGTCTTGGGACATTGGTCTTGGGCCATTGGTCTTGGGACGTTGGTCTTGGGACATTGGTCTTGGGCCATTGGTCTTGGGACATTGGTCTTAGGACGTTGGTCTTGGGCCATTGGTCTTGGGACGTTGGTCTTGGGCCATTGGTCTTGGGACGTTAGTCTTGGGACATTAGTCTTGGGACATTGGTCTTGGGACGTTAGTCTTGGGCCATTGGTCTTGGGACGTTAGTCTTGGGACGTTGGTCTTGGGACGTTAGTCTTGGGACATAGGTCTTGGGACGTTAGTCTTGGGACGTTAGTCTTGGGACGTTAGTCTTGGGCCATTGGTCTTGGGACGCTGGTCTTGGGACGCTGGTCTAAAGGTACCAACGAGAAGTACAGGGACAACGCTGAACGGTCTTGGGACGGTAAAGAGAAAGTCTTGGAACAGCATTAGGAAGGGGGTACTACAAAAGTAATAGGTTAGGTTGAAGCACCAAGTATAACAACACGTTCAACACGTTCCCTATCCTAACCTAACACGAAAGAGCTTACAAGAGTTCAAGAAAAATTGTTTTTAGCGAATTATTAATTTCTTTTTCCTTGGAGTTTTTAAACCTTAGAATAGAATTTTTGTAGATAATAATATTGTAAATAATAACAATTGTAAATAATGAGGCGGAGCAGGGTACCGGTAGCTGAAAAAAGATCGACCGAAGCTAAGTATAATTCGTCGCTAAGCAAAGCAACACCAATGGGTCCGAAGATAACAAAGAAGAACTTTTCAGTTAACATGGTCAGCACAAGGAGTACAGCGGAGAACAGGGCGAAAGAGGGCACGGAAGGGGAGAGAGTAGAACCCACCATCGAGATTGATCTAGAGACACCTGATCAAAGTGTGGATGAAACAGGGAAGATGGCGACAGAGTCAACTCCAATGCCCAATACAGAGGAACCGAACCAGAAACCCATAGAGTTCTCACCGATAGATGACGCGGAAGATGCAATAGGCAACATCGAAGAAACGGTGAAAGAAGACTCTCAAGTAAAGAGGACATCTTTTACGGAAAAATTGGGAATAATGTTCGGAATAAAAACGAGAGAAAACGCGACTGAAGAGCCAAAAGCAGAAAGAGCACGAACATTTGGTACAGTGAGCACGAAAGCGACAGAAACCGGCCAGAATGAGGAACAAGCTAAAGCAGAGGCTATGGCCGAAGAGAAACCCACGGCTGACCATGAAGAGACTACCATTGAGCTGGGCGATTTGTTGGCGAAATTAAATCAGATCGACAAAAGACTTAAGAACAGTGAAGAAGACAGAGAGGTGATAAAAAAGGAGATAAGATACAACAAGCACGAGTATCTAGACAGTTATTTTAACCTAGCTAAAGCAACAGAGGAGAGACTCAAGGAAATGTCAGACAAGGTAGAGGCCACCAATGAAG
Source organism: Symsagittifera roscoffensis (assembly GCF_963678635.1). Taxonomy (NCBI): domain Eukaryota; kingdom Metazoa; phylum Xenacoelomorpha; order Acoela; family Convolutidae; genus Symsagittifera; species Symsagittifera roscoffensis. Next base: position 8,188,494 of record NC_087065.1, on the reverse strand, counting down.
AACGAGAAAAGAACATCAAAACAGACATGCAACAGTTGAAGAACCGATATGATGATGTTAACAGCCAATTAGGGAGCCTGGAAAGGAGAATGGACACAATGAGCAAGAGTCAAGCAGAGAGTTCGTGTGCAATACAGGCGAAGTTGGATGCAATCTTGAGAGGTTCTACACCACAAGAGAGACCGGCAGCGGATCGTACGCAAGGCACCAGAGTTGATTTTGTAGAACCACAAAGAAACAAACGGCAATCGACACCGTTGCCCATACCCAGGGATGCGATAAGCATAGCACCAACAGCTGCGAAAACAATAATGAAGAGTGGAACGTCGAACACGACGACTGGTCCGGGAGACTCAACAGCCAACAGCAACTCAGGACCGGATGCTATGACATGGGCCAGCACTTGGGAGATGATGAACAGGACTCTAGAGGCCTTCGCCACGAGGAACACTGACTCGAGCGACAGGAGAGAGGGAAAATCAAGAAAAACATTCAAGAAGCCAAAAGAATTCAAAGATGACTCCGATGGATGCATTGACACTTGGGTGGAAGTGATGAGACTACATCTAGAGCAAGATAACTTGAGTGACGAAAGACAAGCGTGCACAGCCATACTCAGCAATTTAGAAGGCACGGCATTAAAGTGTGTGGTTGCGAAGAAAGAAGAAGAACGCGACACCGCGGACAAAATCTTTGAAATACTGTTGAACAGATTCGGCTCAGGCATGAAGGGTCATCAAGCGATGATGCGATTTGAAAAAAGGAGACAGAGGGACGACGAGTCAATAGATCGGTTCCTAGATGACCTCGAGAGCTTGAGAAGGAGGAGTGACCCAGAGGAGTCGACAAACAGACGGAACTTTAGCATTGCCTCGAAGTTCATTGATGGGGTGAAAAGTGATGACTTAAGGACAATGTTAGCAACATACTACACGTTGTCGAAGGACAGCGCACCCACACCAGAAGAAATGAGACAGAAATCAAGAGAATACATGCTGATGAAACCTAAGAAGTACTCATATTCTGAAAACAGGAACACGCAAGGGGGAAGCCAACCCCAGAGGTCATCATGGTACAAACCTAGAGATGATATGGATAAGCGCAGATCATGCGCGAACTGCGGGTCAGCGGATCATCATGTGGCTGACTGCACAACGTACAAACAAGGCATGAAGAGCCTAGGTTATGCACCGGATGAGGAGGACATGAGTCAGATGGAGGAACACGAGTACTATAATGGCTTAATCATCAAGATAGGCGCCAGATGTTTTTTCTGTAACCAGGAGGGGCACTTCAGAATGGATTGTCCCTTGTTCTGGGAAGCGGTCAAGGACCAGAATCACCCCAAACATAAGTTGGCATTAGCGGCGGTGCAGAATCAGCGGAACAGGCAAAACGAGTTCGAATCTAGGAACTTAGGGGCACCAAACACCGAATTGCCGACGAAGACAGTGAAAGCTGTAACACATGTTAGCGGTGCGTTAGAGTCCGCGGCCGGGAGCTCTCTAGAGATAAATTATGAGAGAGCGGCGACGGAAGCAATTGCCAAAGTGAAACAAGATCTGGCTGCGAAAGAAATAGAGCAACGACTAAAGTTGGAGATCGAGAGACAGAATTTTAACGAAGCATTAACCGGAACGAACGTAGTACCAGAGGCTAGAACGGGCTCAACAAAGAACGGGAATTGTAACACCGTGAAAATGGTGACAGGTAAACCCTTTGGAATATCGAAAATCGGAGCAAGAATAATGTCGATAATCACAGTGGGCGGCCACGAGGTGACTAGAAACTTGAGCGAGCCGAGCGACCAGACGTTAATGCACATTGACGTGTATGCAGACTACTTGAGTGGAATAAGTCCACGAACTACTTCTAGAGCGCTCAGGGCACTACTCACGAGAGGGGGCAGCAAGTCGGTACGTGTTGATAACAGATACACTGAAGCTTACGGTCCACACGAGGTTATGCTAAACATAGATGGAATCAACATCTATACCAAGACGATGATAACATGCGACGAAGACCTGATTGGACAAATCTATGTAGGGAAGGAGGAATTGAAAGTAAGATCGATTGGACACTGTGCTATGCTTGAAGAAGATGCAATGCACATCGGAACGGAAGCAGACGTGACAGGGCACGTGTTGGACATAAGTGGAAAGAAGACTCAGTTACGTGGGTTACTTGACACGGGAGCGGTCTTGAGTGTCATACCAATTGAGACTTGGGAGCGAATGGGCTTCAACAAAGATGATTTGATAGACTCGAGAATACGGCTGTCAGCTGCGAACAAAGGGGCCCTTCGGGTGCTAGGCAGGACGCCGATAATAGCCCTCAATTTGGGAGAACGTAACCTGTGGATGAGCTTCATCGTGGTAGAAAACCTGGATGAATCTGACCAATTCATTTTGGGCAGAGACTTCATCAGGAATTTCGACGTAACGATTGATCTAAATAATGCAATGTTCAGGATACGGAACCCGGATAGGAGGTACGCAATCAAACCGGTAAATTTGATAATGGCAAATGAAAACAAAGCACCGGTATTCTTGAGTAGGAGAGTGAGGCTAAAAGCTAATGAAGCAGCAATCGTGAGCTTGAGGATGAAAAACTACAATGAACTAAGTGACAATAAGCAAGTATGTATAGTTCCAAACCCTAATAGTCAAAGTGCTGCTGTTTTAGGAAGATCATTTTCGATAACGAAGAGTGGTCTCTGCGTCAGTGTCTTGTTGAATACCCTTGACATACCGATCACGATACAGAGAGGGAGGAAACTGGGATATGCTTTGCCGGTTAAAACTCGATATGAAACGATTGAGAACTTAAAACAAAATGAAGTTGTTGATTGTCCCAATCACAGGGATAAAATTTGTATCTTGAGACGATTGCAAAAAATTAAATATTCTTCAGGCCTAATTAAATCTCTTAAGTCAGAAACGGACGATGGGCTGTCGAGCTGTTCAAACTTTCCAGAGCGACCCACACTAGATGAGATGCAGACAGATAAACCGGTTCTGCCGGAGATTGAACATTTGAGGGGCAAACTGAAAGATGAACAGCTCGAAGCCATCAAAGACGTACTAGAGCGGAACGAAGAAGTTTTCTCGAGGCATAAGGCGGATATCGGGTGTTGTAATTTTGTGGAGCATGAAATAGAACTTGAGGAAAACGCGGTACCGCACAGGGAGGGGGCGAGGCGTATGACCCCACACAAATCGGACGCGTGTAGAAAAGAAATCGAGACGTTACTAGAGTATGACATGATAGAACCATCCAAGTCACCGTGGGCGTGTGGAGTAGTGATGGCCAAAAAGAAAGGCGACCAGTTGAGGTTCTGTTGTGACTTTCGATACCTGAACTCCGTCACGGTGAAGGATGCCTATCCCATACCTAGAATTGATGAAAGCCTCTCGAAGTTAGGTGATGCAAAATTTTTTACGACTCTTGATTTAGGCTCGGCTTTTTGGCAGGTACCATTAAGGAAACAAGACAGGGACAAGACAGGGTTCGCCTGCGAGTTAGGTCTGTTTCAATGGAAACGGATGCCGTTTGGACTCTGCAATGCCACAGCCACGTTTCAACGGCTGATGGCACACGCGCTGATAGGCGTGACGAAGAAGTACGGCAACCTGGTAATGTGCTACGTGGACGACGTGGTAATAGCAACGCCAACACTAGAAGACCACATTGAGAGACTTGATGAGGTGTTCGCGTGCATGAAAAGATCGGGGCTGAAGTGCAAACCATCAAAGTGTGAAATACTCAAGGACTCAATAAAATATTTGGGCAGGATGGTAGACAAGCACGGCATCAGACCTGACCCAGACGCCGTGGAAGCAGTCCTAACCTGGAAATCACCGAAGACAGAGCACCAGTTGATGAGCTTCCTGGGCTTCGCTAACTATTACAGGGAGTTCATCAAAGGCTACGCGGACAAGGTATACCCGATGCAACAATTAATGAGACACAAGGGCAAGAAGTTCACGTGGAACAACGCAGCAGAAGAGTCATTCCAGAGAATAAAGAAAGAGCTATGTGAGGCACCAGTACTGGGTATGCCGACTGAGAAGGGGATGTACGTGCTGGACACAGATGCGTCGGTAGTCGCGATTTCTGGGGTTCTCCATCAAGAACAAGAATGGAATGGGAAGACAGTCTTGAGACCAATAGCATACGGGAGCAAAGTCCTAAGTGACACAGAAATGAAGTACGGAGCACCGAAAGCAGAGATGTTCGCAGTGGTCACCTTTGTCGAGAAATACAGAGCGTACCTAGGCAGTGAACCTTTCAAACTGCGAGTAGATAACCGAGCATTAAGCTGGCTGAAAACGTACTCAATGGACCAGAGCTACATTGGGAGATGGATAGTCCGCTTGGACGGATACAACATGATAATTGAACATAGAACGCGAGACAAACATCAAAATGCCGACAGCTTGAGCAAGAAGACGGAGTTCTACGAGAGACAAGAACAAAGAGAGGCGGACAGACCTGAGATCAAAGATGGTTTCTCCTTTATGGACAAAGAAACATACGACAGTCTTCCACTCACGAGATGGCTGGACAAATCAGGTAAACCGATTGAAGATCATCCCGAATTGCCAAAAGAGTCTCTTGAAAAGACCATCTTGAAGAAAAGCAGAGGGATTCCGGTAGGAATAATGCTCAAGTCCAAAATCGTGAGGGAAACACTCAAGGCAAAAGGTCACGATCTCACCCAGGTAGAGGAGGGAACGGTCCAAATAGATGAAGACTTAATGAGGTTGCTTGAGAAACTATCGGATGACAAACCCGTGATCCAAGGGAAAAGTCAGGAGGCACCGGAACTAACCATACTTCGGAGAGAAAAAACAGCGAACAATACTGACGTCTCAAAAGGAATCACCACTGATAGCAAGGAAGTTGTGCGATCACTAGGGAGCTCTCTAGTTGTGCCGGGAGCTCTCTAGAGATAAATTATGAGAGAGCGGCGACGGAAGCAATTGCCAAAGTGAAACAAGATCTGGCTGCGAAAGAAATAGAGCAACGACTAAAGTTGGAGATCGAGAGACAGAATTTTAACGAAGCATTAACCGGAACGAACGTAGTACCAGAGGCTAGAACGGGCTCAACAAAGAACGGGAATTGTAACACCGTGAAAATGGTGACAGGTAAACCCTTTGGAATATCGAAAATCGGAGCAAGAATAATGTCGATAATCACAGTGGGCGGCCACGAGGTGACTAGAAACTTGAGCGAGCCGAGCGACCAGACGTTAATGCACATTGACGTGTATGCAGACTACTTGAGTGGAATAAGTCCACGAACTACTTCTAGAGCGCTCAGGGCACTACTCACGAGAGGGGGCAGCAAGTCGGTACGTGTTGATAACAGATACACTGAAGCTTACGGTCCACACGAGGTTATGCTAAACATAGATGGAATCAACATCTATACCAAGACGATGATAACATGCGACGAAGACCTGATTGGACAAATCTATGTAGGGAAGGAGGAATTGAAAGTAAGATCGATTGGACACTGTGCTATGCTTGAAGAAGATGCAATGCACATCGGAACGGAAGCAGACGTGACAGGGCACGTGTTGGACATAAGTGGAAAGAAGACTCAGTTACGTGGGTTACTTGACACGGGAGCGGTCTTGAGTGTCATACCAATTGAGACTTGGGAGCGAATGGGCTTCAACAAAGATGATTTGATAGACTCGAGAATACGGCTGTCAGCTGCGAACAAAGGGGCCCTTCGGGTGCTAGGCAGGACGCCGATAATAGCCCTCAATTTGGGAGAACGTAACCTGTGGATGAGCTTCATCGTGGTAGAAAACCTGGATGAATCTGACCAATTCATTTTGGGCAGAGACTTCATCAGGAATTTCGACGTAACGATTGATCTAAATAATGCAATGTTCAGGATACGGAACCCGGATAGGAGGTACGCAATCAAACCGGTAAATTTGATAATGGCAAATGAAAACAAAGCACCGGTATTCTTGAGTAGGAGAGTGAGGCTAAAAGCTAATGAAGCAGCAATCGTGAGCTTGAGGATGAAAAACTACAATGAACTAAGTGACAATAAGCAAGTATGTATAGTTCCAAACCCTAATAGTCAAAGTGCTGCTGTTTTAGGAAGATCATTTTCGATAACGAAGAGTGGTCTCTGCGTCAGTGTCTTGTTGAATACCCTTGACATACCGATCACGATACAGAGAGGGAGGAAACTGGGATATGCTTTGCCGGTTAAAACTCGATATGAAACGATTGAGAACTTAAAACAAAATGAAGTTGTTGATTGTCCCAATCACAGGGATAAAATTTGTATCTTGAGACGATTGCAAAAAATTAAATATTCTTCAGGCCTAATTAAATCTCTTAAGTCAGAAACGGACGATGGGCTGTCGAGCTGTTCAAACTTTCCAGAGCGACCCACACTAGATGAGATGCAGACAGATAAACCGGTTCTGCCGGAGATTGAACATTTGAGGGGCAAACTGAAAGATGAACAGCTCGAAGCCATCAAAGACGTACTAGAGCGGAACGAAGAAGTTTTCTCGAGGCATAAGGCGGATATCGGGTGTTGTAATTTTGTGGAGCATGAAATAGAACTTGAGGAAAACGCGGTACCGCACAGGGAGGGGGCGAGGCGTATGACCCCACACAAATCGGACGCGTGTAGAAAAGAAATCGAGACGTTACTAGAGTATGACATGATAGAACCATCCAAGTCACCGTGGGCGTGTGGAGTAGTGATGGCCAAAAAGAAAGGCGACCAGTTGAGGTTCTGTTGTGACTTTCGATACCTGAACTCCGTCACGGTGAAGGATGCCTATCCCATACCTAGAATTGATGAAAGCCTCTCGAAGTTAGGTGATGCAAAATTTTTTACGACTCTTGATTTAGGCTCGGCTTTTTGGCAGGTACCATTAAGGAAACAAGACAGGGACAAGACAGGGTTCGCCTGCGAGTTAGGTCTGTTTCAATGGAAACGGATGCCGTTTGGACTCTGCAATGCCACAGCCACGTTTCAACGGCTGATGGCACACGCGCTGATAGGCGTGACGAAGAAGTACGGCAACCTGGTAATGTGCTACGTGGACGACGTGGTAATAGCAACGCCAACACTAGAAGACCACATTGAGAGACTTGATGAGGTGTTCGCGTGCATGAAAAGATCGGGGCTGAAGTGCAAACCATCAAAGTGTGAAATACTCAAGGACTCAATAAAATATTTGGGCAGGATGGTAGACAAGCACGGCATCAGACCTGACCCAGACGCCGTGGAAGCAGTCCTAACCTGGAAATCACCGAAGACAGAGCACCAGTTGATGAGCTTCCTGGGCTTCGCTAACTATTACAGGGAGTTCATCAAAGGCTACGCGGACAAGGTATACCCGATGCAACAATTAATGAGACACAAGGGCAAGAAGTTCACGTGGAACAACGCAGCAGAAGAGTCATTCCAGAGAATAAAGAAAGAGCTATGTGAGGCACCAGTACTGGGTATGCCGACTGAGAAGGGGATGTACGTGCTGGACACAGATGCGTCGGTAGTCGCGATTTCTGGGGTTCTCCATCAAGAACAAGAATGGAATGGGAAGACAGTCTTGAGACCAATAGCATACGGGAGCAAAGTCCTAAGTGACACAGAAATGAAGTACGGAGCACCGAAAGCAGAGATGTTCGCAGTGGTCACCTTTGTCGAGAAATACAGAGCGTACCTAGGCAGTGAACCTTTCAAACTGCGAGTAGATAACCGAGCATTAAGCTGGCTGAAAACGTACTCAATGGACCAGAGCTACATTGGGAGATGGATAGTCCGCTTGGACGGATACAACATGATAATTGAACATAGAACGCGAGACAAACATCAAAATGCCGACAGCTTGAGCAAGAAGACGGAGTTCTACGAGAGACAAGAACAAAGAGAGGCGGACAGACCTGAGATCAAAGATGGTTTCTCCTTTATGGACAAAGAAACATACGACAGTCTTCCACTCACGAGATGGCTGGACAAATCAGGTAAACCGATTGAAGATCATCCCGAATTGCCAAAAGAGTCTCTTGAAAAGACCATCTTGAAGAAAAGCAGAGGGATTCCGGTAGGAATAATGCTCAAGTCCAAAATCGTGAGGGAAACACTCAAGGCAAAAGGTCACGATCTCACCCAGGTAGAGGAGGGAACGGTCCAAATAGATGAAGACTTAATGAGGTTGCTTGAGAAACTATCGGATGACAAACCCGTGATCCAAGGGAAAAGTCAGGAGGCACCGGAACTAACCATACTTCGGAGAGAAAAAACAGCGAACAATACTGACGTCTCAAAAGGAATCACCACTGATAGCAAGGAAGTTGTGCGATCACTAGTTGAGAAAATCCCCGAAAAAATTCTGGAGCAAACAAAAGTCAGGGATAAGAAAGTGACATTCAGAGAAGAAATTGAACACCTGGGATTAGATCAAGAGTCCGGGGAGTGGTCCAGATTCATGAAAGAAGACGAAACCGGAGAAGGAAAATTGTCCGGGGAGCGTAAAGAATGGGATGAAGACTCGGACGAGAGCAGTGAGGATCAAGACAGTCTATGCATGATACTGGCGGAAGAGAAGGTGAGGCAGCACGACAGGGAATTACAGACAGATCCATCTTCAGGAACGTACAATCTGGAAATGCAAGAGGTACGAGGTGGAACAGAGCTCGAGAAAATAGCAGTTTCAAGAAAGCCTCTTAGGGAACTATCGTGCAACTCAAACGTCAGAACGAATCTGGTACCAGAGGACGACATGAAGATCATGAAAAGGATAATATGTGTGAAACTGAGCGATGACATCCACAATCCTGGTGAGATGAATGGACAGATCATGGCGTTAAAGGAGCACGTTAAGGCGAGATATAGACTGTCTGACCTAATAAGGGCCCAGAAGAATGACAAAATGACAAGTAACCTCTCCAAATGGATCCATTCTGGAGTCAAGGAGAAGGGGGAACTTGAGGAAGACAGCTACAAGATCTTGAGCCAGTTCTACAAAGAAAAGAGAGACTTACTTTACCACACAGCGGAAGGGGTGGTAGCGTGCAAGAGAAGAGATGAGGAAAAGATATTACACAAACACAACCTCATCATACTACCACAACTGTACCAAACGGAAGTGCTCTTCAGATCACACGACCAAATGGGCCATCAGGGGATAGATAAAGTACAACAAAGGATACTTCACAGGTTTGACTGGCCGGGAATGAGAAAAGCTTGCGAGAGATGGGTGAATGCCTGCCTAGCATGCCTTCAAGTAAAAGACCCAAGGAAGATGAAGTTTCCCCTCAAGTCTGTCGAGAGTTCGGAATTCAATGAAGTGGTGCAGATAGACCATCAGAAAATCTGCATGACGGAATCGGGTTATAACCAAATACTAGTTATAATAGATCACTTCACCAAGTTGGCGGAAGCAGTTCCGTGCCAGACAGCCTCAGCAGAGGAAACATGTGATCACCTGATAACGCATTGGATATCGCGGTATGGTTGCCCAATGACTTTCCAGTCAGACAACGGCAAGGCTTTTGTGGGGGACTTAACAAAAGAATTGATGAAGAGGTCACACATTGCTCAAGCACACTCGACGACCTATCATCCACAGACCAATGGGTTGGTAGAAAGACAGAACAGGACACTAGTCAACATGCTCAGGGTGTACTGCTCAAGGTACATGACGGACTGGGACAAATACCTGCCACAGGTAGTAGGAGCCTACAATAGTACCCAGCACTCTACAACGGGTATCAGCCCTTTCATGATGTTGACGGGCAGGGAAAGGGCAATGCCTCTGACATTCTTCTATCCGGAGTACGAGGGGAAGAGGACGTCGCCTCAAGCATACGTGAAGGAAGCGATCAAAAGACAACAAGAGCTGAACGAGCTATGTCGGAGAAACACGGCACAAGCGCAAACGAGGCAACGCAAGAAATATGACGAAAAGATACTGAGAGCAAAGCCATACGAAGTGGGCCAATACGTGTGGGTCTTTCAAAACGTCATACCGCCCAAGGGAACAAAGAAACTACTCAAGAAATGGAGAGGACCGTTCATGATTACGGAAGTACATCAACAAGGAAGGTTCTATCGCTTGAGTACAGGGCGAGCAGCACATTACGAAAATCTGAAACCTCACGTTCCGTCCCCGGAGGATTGGTGCCTGCCGAAAGACATGGAGGGTCTTGACTACCTGGTGGTGGAACCAGCGTGCGAAGTGAATGAGAAAGGCACCAGAGAGAAAAATGATGGTAATGAGAACTTGAGTTTGGACGACAACGAAAAGATAGAAGTGGAGTCGGATGCAGGTTCATTTGTAGAAGAAGACTGGAACGACCCAGAGCAAAACGAGGTACCGAAGTGGATGGAACCGGATCGACCAACACCACCGGAAACCAGGACGGGCAATCGTAAACGCACAGGCATGAGGTACAATAGGTACGGGGATGACTTCTTGATCGATAAGATACAGCCAGAAAAGTTAAGCGAGGAACTACTAGGCGTAGGCGAACTGGAAGCCGAAGAGGAATGGCAAGTGATTGACGATGGTGGACATTATCCGCAGGATGATTACTCGACGCCAGAATTGGAGACGGACCTCGAGCAGAGTGAAATAGAAAGGAGGGAGAACTCGAACTTGAGGATTCTAGAGTGGATGCGTGATGTCAAGGACGAGAGCCGCGAAGGACAAAGCATTCAGCAAATCGATGTATCAGCAGCAAGTTACATGAAGACAGAGGACCCTCTTTTCGGATGGACAGCAACAGATAGGCCACTGGACATCCCTAAGGACAATTCAGACCCGACATCGACGGGGACGTCGATAAATATTTTTGTCCGGGGAGTGGGGGTAGGACTTACCCACACCGAAAATTTGATGATAAAGAAGCTCAAGGAAGTGAGGGAAACAAGCGGATTGGAACTGGAGGAAGAAGAACCAGAGCCTACCATAGGAAGGAATTTCAAAACGAAATTCGAAATACCCAATGAATACTCAGAGAACATCATGATAACGGATAGCGACTTCATCCTGTCAAACAGGACCAGCGCGATCTGCATCACGGCGGACATGAGTTTCAAATCAAGATTGGAGGCTGACTTCAAAAGAGAGTACCAGAACGTAGAGTTTCTGTTCAGACAGAGGCCAGGACTGGGAGGCATAGCAGCGCTTCCACCGTCAGTGGCACAAGTCCCGGGCAAATACCTCTGCTTCCTAGTAACGAGAGTCAACGACAGAAACATAATTGATCCCGAACACGTGATATTGGCACTGACAAGACTACGTGACTTCATGATTGAAAGAGGAATAGTGGAGGTCTCGATGCCGGTGTACGACCCAAACAGGGGCAAACTGAGCTCGAGGGAATTGTATGCTATCCTACATGTGGTCTTTGCAGAAACCGAGATAATGGTGCATCTTCACAAGAAGTACTACTTGAGCATCGCCTGAGTCGGGTACATGGAGGTATCGAGTCGGGTGTGAGGGAGGAGTCTTGAGTTAGGTACTGGGGTGCGGCGCAGGTAAGGGGATCTTAAGATGTGATTGGCATGACAATTATCATTTTAAATGAATGATGGTGCTAAAACATAAAATGTGTCTGCATGTTTTTTAGAAAATTTAAATTGAATCATTTTAGTAGGGCGAAAAGGGGAGGGTTTTTAATCATAAAAGTAATGGGGCTTTCTGGTTAGGAACATAGCTTGTCGGTCTAAATATCGGGTGTTATTTTCAGATTGATTTGTTGATCTCAAATTGACTACTCATCTGTATTTAATCAAAAGAAGAGAACGACATCTCAAGAAAACTCAAGTTGCTCAGGTAAAACTCAAGTTGCTCAGGTAAAACTCAAGTTGCTCAGGTAAAACTCAAGTTGCTCAGGTAAAACTCAAGTTGCTCAGGTAAAACTCAAGTACTAATACTCAAAGAGTCAATCGAAGTCACAGAAATGGCCGATCGATACTGGAAGTCCATGCCATCGGCTCTGAAAAAGCCCACACTTGACGAACTGTACAGACGGCTGAGAGATCTGGATTACACTCAAGTGAACGAGAGAATGGCAGTGATGCTGAACGCCATCCTACAATTGGAGGATGAGGGCGAGTGTCGAGAGTCTGCGACGGAGGCGGTCTTGATGGTAGGCTACACCACTGAAGGGGTGTCCGATCAAGCACAGACCAGATGGCTGTCCTGTAACGTGGATGGAGCGATAAGGGGGTTCGATTTGGCGAGGAACCCTGGTCTAAACAACAACACAGAGTATGGCGCGGGGGAATTCCCACTGCCGGCCAGACCATCAGTCAGGCCCGCGAGCCAGAGTACGAGTAAAGTACCGTCGATGTCACGGGCACAGCAGACGGGGGAGGCTTATCCGGACGTCAGTGCCATGAAAAAAGAACTCGAGAGAACCCAGCGGGAGAAGAATAAGGCTAACCTCGACCGGGATCAAGCGGTGCTCGAGAGGGATCAAGCGCGGAGAGAATTGGACATAATGAAGGCGGAACGGCTGCAGGCAGAAAGGGTGCGGGAGAATGCCGCGAATTGTGAGCAGCTGAAGCAGGCTCTCGAGAGAGACCAAGCAAAACTTGAGAGGATCCAGCAACAACAGCGCGAGCTCGATATGCAAAAAGGGGCTAGGCCCAAAGAGCGGGTAGTGACTGTCTCAAGGCCAGAGTCACGCATGGAGGTGGACGAAGCTCCTTGGTCAAAGGGACGATTCAACCTCGATCGTGCGGCGCAAGAACATATGAATGAGGGGCTGGAGGTATGGATACCACCCGAATCAACGTCCTCCCTGCGTGGAATGGAGACTCAAGTAATACGACCATTGATGGACGTCGCGCTGCCTGGATACACACCGAGTTCGACCCCAGGTAGTAGTGGCGGCTCGTCACGGCTGAAAGAGTTGCAGGAGAGGTTACAGCTGAGGAATCGCGAGAGTCCGGTAAGAGTGGATTTACCCTCGACTTGGGGGGAACAGCCTGTCAGGAGTGTGATGATCTCGAGCTACAAGAAGAATACGGATGGGAGATATCGCAAGCACAATCGTATAGACTGGAATCCGGCGCAGAGAGAGAGAAGAGATTGCTTCCACGATGCGACTTGGGTGGAGTACTTCACGTATCCTCGAGTGCCTGAAGGCTCGGTTCACTTGATTATTGGAGACAGCTTGCTGCGGGTGCTGACCCGGATCCAATCCCATTGGCAAACGGGAATCTTGAGCTTCGCCGGAGCCGCAACGCCGCAGATGTTAGCGACTCTTGAGATGCTAGGGATGGTGAGCGTGTACACAGTCACCCTGATGGTCGGGACGAATGATGTGTCAAGGGGGGAAGCGAGGAAGGTGACAAGGCTGCATGAAAAGATGAGCTGCATTCTCGAGGAGATACGGATCCAAATGGATCCGTCCATTCTCACGGTGTGTACTGTTCCCTACAACATGGGAGCGGATCAACATGCGGTAGAGATGAATACGAAGGTGCGCAGCCTGAACGAAACAATCAGGAAGATTCATCAGAGGAGTGTCCTTCCCCTTAGGCTACTGGACGTGGCTGAGCAAATGGAATTAACCTCTTTCCCTGACAATGCATCTGCGGATGGCATTCACTTTGACAGGCCCAGAGGGGTGGAATGGTTGAACGACGTCTTTCAAAAGCATATATGCGCGCTAGAGACGGATTTGCTGGAAACAGCACAGGTCACGTTCGGGCCACCCCCAAACCCACCCTTCTTCAACCCGAGATCTTTGTCGAGTCGCTTGGGCGAGAGGGCCGATTCTAGAGATAGTGAGAGGAATAGCCGGGCCAAGTTGCCGAGCACCACGCCCATGGAAGCTGATGAAGTGACATCAGCAACTCCCCAGGGGTCGGTAATGTCCTCAGTGGTGGTTGCGGAGAAAAAGAGGTCAGAGAAGCCACTGGAGACCAGCAGACAGAAGTATGAGGAGAAGGTCAAGGAACTGGATCTGGAAGACCTAGAGTGTAGACAGGAGCTAGCGAGGGCTTTGGGTCTTGAGCAGGTCTCACATGAAGACTTGGGGAGGCACAAGTGCGTGGACTGGTTGAAGGCTCATGAAACGCGTTTCTCGAGAGCGAAGTTGACAGAGACAGCAGACCTGAGTGGAATTCCCATTAGGTCGATGATGGGACCAATTAATTACAGACCTCTCAAGTCCTTGGGGAGCCCGGGACTGGTGGTGGAGCCTCCCAAGCACCGGACCAGCATTGCCAGAATTAGAGTGGCCACTCCAGCACAGTTGAGAGTGGTCGACAAACTGATGAACCCAAGAGAGATGGAGTTACCAGACGCCGAATACGAAGGCGCAAAATTGGCCAATGACCCCCGATATGGGAAACCCTGTGGGCAGGCGCAACTGGCCAAAACCTTAGCGGTCTACGACAGAGCAGACCCAGCTGCAGCAAGGGTGGTGATCGTGGCAGGATCAGATTTCGAAGGTACGTCTCCCAAGTTGTTTTGGCCAGAAACCCTGATATACACCTTGCCGGGTGCGGAACTGAACCAGATGTTGACCCTGGTAGTGGCAATAAAGTCAGAAATGCCCTGCGAACCTGAGTTACTGCTGTTTGCGGGGATGAACGATCATCTGCACGCAACGGGATTTCTTGAGCAGCTCAAGGGTGGTGAACCTACGCCAAAGAGGATCTGGGAGGCCATCCAGACCTTATTCGCGGCGATTAATGAAGTACAGGAGAATGTTGCCTCAAGATTCGGCGCCAAGACAAAAGTGGCGTTCACAACATCCCCCGGGTACTCGAGCATGCCGCTGGCTCTGCAATTCGTGTACGCGATCTTGATCTTGATCGCAGAGGGGAATGGGTGGCGTGTCCTGATGGCAGCTCCCAACCGAGAATTGGAACCGACGAACTTGAGGCTGTGCAAGTCAGAACTCGCGGCAGCGTGGGCGGACGTCTCCCATGCATTGAGAGGCTTTCACGAGTTGGCTGATATCCTCATCGTATTGGACGAGGTCCTCCTACTGAAAATATCTAACTTTGCCAGGCAACTTAAGCTCAGCCCGATCCTTAGGGATGATCACCCAGTGATAATTCACCTGACGGCTAGTCTGTGGTTTCGGGACATGGAGCTGACCATTACGAGCTCGACCAGCAGATCTAGAGGGCCAAACAACGAAAGGCAGAACGTGGCCACATCGGAAAAACAACTGGAGTCGATGGGGAATCGGTTGGCGCAAGAGGGAGGCAGATGGCCCTTCTTAAGCCCAAGGTTGGAAAATGCCACGAGGAAAACAAGAGAGGATGCGCCGCCTCTGGTGAAGCAGATCTGGGAGTTTCTCGAGGAGCAACTGGGAAAAGCTGAGGAAAAGGGGATGACGGTTGGCAGGTTCGTCACGGCAGCCAATGAGGTCACGATTGGAGGATTTTGGAGAGAGCACGCGTGGGGTGAGCTGAAGACGAGGAGGGATCATGAGATTCTCGAGTTCTTGAGTCCTTGTTGGGGAAGAGAGTTCCTGACTGAGGTGTACAGTGCGAAGGAGACGATCTTTGATGCGTTTATACAGGAGATGTTGAATATGCCGATCAGCCTGTTGCTGGCGCTGTACCTGGTCTACCCAAGATACTTGTTTAATATGGGCCCCGCATACATGTTCAGTCGTGGTGTGGACACCCTCAGAATAGATGGATACTTGACGTTAGTACTCCTGACCCACGGTGAACTGGCGTCATTTCACCGATTGATGAGGTATGGGGAGCCCCTGGCGATGGGAAGAACACACTCGAGTATTGAGACCTACTCGTACAAGTGTGCAGCCGGGCTAAGGACGCTGCTCGTGCAGTATCTACTGATGCAGAACAGGCACCTGACTGGCGAAGAAAAGAGCCCGAAGACCAGAGAGGAGTGGAGGAAAGTGAATGGAGGCATGCCCCTATTAACGGATCTATGCCTAGCCATGAGATCGGATCCCATGGGAATTATCCGGGGGCTGGGGGAGGTCGTGACTTGTATATATGGACCGGCTGTCACGTTCGCATTTCCAGATCCCTTGGTGACAGCTTATCGATACTCCGTGACCCACGTGAGCCTCATAAGCGTACTGGATGGAACGACACTGAACTGGTGCCAGCAACAGGTGCTAAGGGCACAAATGAGCAACACGGTGCTCTTCGGAAAGGTGAAGGATCCAGAGTTGATCGTGTACAGTTTCCGAGGACAAATGCAATGCCGGATGGGAGGCAAGCGCGAGGGCCCCATCGAAACTTACCCCAAGTTTTGGAACTTGAATCCCTTGGCAGCCAATGGACAAGAAATCTTGAGAATCCCTGCATGGACAAAAAGTTTCGAGTTGGTGAAAAAGGAGCTGGAAGCGATATTGGAGAGAGAAGCCCTACCGACGAGCATTCCCGAGTTCCCCATAGTGAGGAGAATGACCCTAGGGATGAACAGTTCCCTGGTTGTCCCATCCTCCTACGCGAGAACCACGACTGAAGAACGGCAGAAGGAGTTTACTGACGGCTGGGATCCGCTCTTCATCGGCTATACTGCAGCAATTTATTTCCATACTAGCGATGTGAAGATAAACTCATGGACGACTCAAGCCAAGAAGATCAGAGGGTCGATGCCCCCTAAATTCGACGTGCAAGATACCTTGAGAGTACTTAAGCGGGCAGGCCTAGAGAACCAGCGGCCGGTATGGGACGACGGCAGGATGATAGTGGAAGAAGGGCATGTAGCACTGAAAGCAGACGCGATGCTATTTGCCACAAGGAAGTACCGGGCACCTTACGGACTTGAGCTGATGGAGCGTAATAGAGAAGGAAAGAAGTTAGATGCAGCAGGTCCATTGTACGTGGCACTGACAAAAAGTGAGGCGACGAGTTCAGCGACACCATCACCCCTTCCAGTAGACATCCCTGGGGATAAAAAGAGTGGCACCGTGGCAGATCGATTCAAGAGGATCTTTGAGAGAAGGGAAGCAGAGTCAGGAGACGAAAGCATGGATGAAACCCTCAGTGAGGCAGGAGAGGATATGGAAGTGGGAAACACACCGGAGCAAAAGCCAACGGAAGTGGAAATCACAGCGCAGGAATTGTTGAAAGACCTGAGTGAAGAAAACTGGGCAGATACTCCCACGCCACCTTTGACCTCGTCCCCTCGCAAGTACCCGGAAATGTCGTTGACAAGCGAGAATCCCAACATGGGAATGATCTTCTTGAGTACGGAGAGGAGGGAGAAGAATACCTTCGAGGAAAACAGAGACGCCTTCCTGGGCACTCTGGATGGAGATGCTTGGCAAAAGTTCTTGAGCGAATTCAATCGAGAAGTGGATGAAGACACCACGTTGGATAATTTCAAAGAAGAACTGTGGGACACGGTGGTGAAGTTTGGTGAGCCTGTCCTGGTGGGGACGGGTTTAGAAGAGAAAGCTAGAGTGGAACTACTGAACAAAATGGTCGAGTTGAGAAAGTCAAGAAAGACCAGAGAAGACAAATGTAAAGACAGCTCTACTCCGAAACAGAAAACTGACAATAAAATAATTAAGTGTACAAGGGGGGATAAGGTAGGAACTAGTAATATGATTAAAAGTACTAATATCCTTAAGGCTCGAGCAGGGGGGAGGCAAGAGTTGGCTGGAGAAAAGGAAGTTGAATCAGTGATGATACCAATGACGCCCCCAAGCAAAGACGTGAGGTCTCGCAAGAGGAAGAGAGATGTGGAGGGAATGGGCAGTCCTTCAGCTGACGCGGTCTCGGAAAAAGACTTGAGAGAGACGGCTCCCATGGTTCTGGCGCGATGGAAAACGGCAGCCTACAAGAGTAGCTACGAACCGAGGAAACTGCTCGACATAGAAAAAGAAATGGAGAATCCCACTAGTTCAGTGACGGAGGAGGATTTCAAACCTCAAAGAATAAAAATGAAGCGAGGTTCGACGAGCGGGCAGACCTGGGAAGTAGATGTTGGCAAAGAGTGGGTCTCAAGTGAACATCACGCTGTCGGGAAGCAAGTGACCAGTGATCCACTTGAGAAAAGTAAAACCAGAAACACCTCCCGACCATGGTGGATAGCTCTCGAGACATTGAAGGAGATGGAAGGCTGTTTGAAGAAGTTGAACAGTGGAGTGGCTCGCAAACGATACAGCTGGGCCACCCAGCAGAAGGCTGAGGTCAACAAGATAGAGTTGGCAAACCAGCTGAAGAGATCCTGGCAGAACTTATTGAAGGATCATTTTGAAGAGGCGATGAGGACATCCTCATCGGCACCACCACTGATGGCGAATCCCTTTATCAGGACTGCAAGACAACTGATGTTCGCGTGGAGCCTGTTGGGGATAGAGCTGGAAACGCTGACTTCATACGACAAGTTGAAGCTGGGAGGAAAAAATCTAGAGATATACCGAATGTTGATGCAGCACGTTGCCAAGGACAACTCAGGCTTGAGTCTGGCAAGGAGGAAGGATGCAACCTGTTTCTTGAGGTGGACGATGTCGATGATGACTGACAGTACCATCCTAGCATGTCATCAGAAAGCAGTCGCAAGCAAGACGTTGGAAAGGAGAGTCTCCACAGTCATCTTGAATGTGTATCAGAGCACTGGGATAGAGAGGGAGGATGGTTCTAGGCAATCTCTGGAGAACCATAGGAAGTTGGATGAGATACGGAGGTTCTACAACAAGAAGTTCGAAGAGGAGCACGACGTTCACCGCAACCTGGCTTCGTCAGGGGAGTACTTGAAACTCAACAGAAAGGGAGAGTACCAATATGTTTCTGGAGTAATGGGAATGGCGTACAACCCCTTCTTGGACCTGGAAGCTGGAGGAGCCAACAGAAATTATGAAGTGGCGGAGCTGTTGAAGTTCTGGACAGAGAAGATAGTGGAGATAGACGTTGTGGAGAGAGAGAGACCTAGCCTGGGTCTGGTTCTTGAGGGGATGCCGGGAGTGATAAGTGTACCACGCTCAAGTAAAAGAGTGGAGCTAAAAATGGGTGATGGGAGTGGCGTGTTGATCACGAACCTGGGAGTGGTATGGAAATTACTCAGACCTTCCTGGTGTCCACATCCCCATGCAAGTATGATTGAGGAGGTCACTGAGCGGGTGAGATTGGCACCGACAGAGGATGAGGACTTGGCGATCTTGAGCATAGTACACAAACTGATCTTGCCTCAGGTGAAAGAATCAAGTGAGGTGACGAGTGGAACAGAGCCGGTGAGGAGGATGGAGCCGGGCAGTTTTCTTGATTCGACATGCAGTAACGGCGAACATATTTGTGATGGACGATTATGCGTCAGGATACAATCTTTCCAGAAAGAGGACCTCACTACCTGGTTTGAAGATATCACTGAAAGGGAGAAGAGTGAGGTACAGATAGTGGCTGAATGTTACGCGAGGACCACCGTGAACCTAGCGACAGCCTTGGGATTCTTCTCAAGAATGTGCAGTCTCCAGTCACTGGAGAGGCTAGAGTCAGAACATCACATGGTGACCGCGTTAAGCGTGGAATCATGGCCCGGAGTGCTACAAGTGAACCAGAAGCACATCAAGAGTTGGAAGATCGGACTCGAGGCAGAGATGGGATTTCCCATGAGCGAAGCCTATGGATTGCCTCTAAATGCAAAATCCTTAGTGGGATCAGTGTTGGCTAACCTATGTGGGAGCCACTATCCACTACACATGGCGATGGTGGAGGTGTCCAGCCAGAGGGTGATGATAGACAAAGCCTTCTCAGTGCCCAAGTGCGTGAGACTAGCTCGGATGTCACACCACTCACACAAGCTATTGAGGAAGATCCGAGGAGCAGTACCAAAGGAGCAAAGAGATGACTTGAGTGAAATCTGGGGTGAAGAACTTCTAGGCTTGGAGAGCGAAAATGCAAGTGATCATGGGAAGCAGAACGTGGTGGGGAAACCCGCAGTAGGTGCTTCAAGCTCGGAAGAAGTCGACGTGGTGCATGAGAAAATGATGGAACTTGAGCCTCTCCTAGAAGCTTCGGGAGAACGCAACCTTAGAAGCATCGACCTCACGCATGGGGATTGTCCATGCCACTGTCTGGCGCAGACAGTGTGGTACCCGGACCGCGCCAATCTCTGTCTGATCTGGGACGTAGAAGAAATTAAGTCGCTAGGACTACCGGAGTATCGACAAAAGGTGACCATCTTAGTGGTAAGCACGATGCTGGCTCTGAGATGGATTGAGGAGAATATAGCGAAGTACAGAGAATCGAGAGCGCCAACAGCTGAATCGATTTATGCGATAGATTACAGCAGGAGACTGGAGTTGTTCGAGACTGCATGCAAGGTATTCGCCATACCAGTGCAAGTCAGACACATATGGAGCCGCCTGAGATTCTTTCCTTGGTTTCGTGCGACGTTAACATCCTGGTTGTATGCAGTGACAAAGAACCACATGAGGAAACATCAGAAGGAATATCGACAATTCCAAGCTGAAATAGGGCCAGATGCCTTTAAGAGACCTCTGCTAACCCATCGAAACGCAATCACGGCGGGGTGGAAAAGAGTAGGCAGAATATCCAGAGACAATTCTAGAGCGAGGGAAACGATACTGGAGGAGGACCTGGCGAGGAATGTGAGCTTGAGTCTTCATAACTCCTTCTGCTTGAACCGGGAGTCGAAGGTGAAAGGCCTACCAAGTCAATTGAAAAGGTTGCAAGAGCAGAGAGAGTGGATGCGAGCCTATGAACAGCTGAAGGCCTGGGAGGAAATTGTGATTAGCTCCGATGACGAAGAGGCACTATTGGAACAAATTACAGTGCCAAGAACACCGGTATCAGGTACCTCGAAGGCGAAGAACATGAGGTGAGCCAGTGGCTCGAAAGGAAATTCTAGAGTCTTGAGTCTTGAGAGGGAGGGGGCTTGAGCGTGAACTTGGATAAAATCTGGGTTCACGGAAAAGAAATTTTAGACGAATAAGATATTGTTATTAATATGATAGATCTAGTATATAAATCAAATTGATGCATGACAATTCTCTGACTGAAATAGGACAAAAGAAATTTTAAAAATTACCAGCTTAAAAAGCGGGGATTCATGGGTGCAGGTGTATGCAGATTTTGATTGCTGTTTAGCGGTAGTGTGAAAATTTTATATGGTCGTGAATTTTGCAAGGTAGATAAACTTAAGTCCGATGCAAACTTCTGTAAATGACCACTGGCACTGTATCTTGAGCAACACTCGGTTCTCTGGGACTTATTGGCAGATGACGACACACGATGAGGACATCGATCTCGAGTCCGGGGAGTATGTGCCAGTCGGTCATGTCTAGGGGTTTGACCTTGAGAAATACGCAATTTTGGAGTGAAATTTTAATTTTGCAAAATTCGAATTGAGCATGTCATGCTCAATTTTCTCGAACCAACTGAAAATGAAAAAGTCAGAAATCAGAACACCCGAATTAACAATTGCGGGAAACTACTCAAGAAAAAGGCAGGAAATTGCTATTCGCAATTTCTCGATACGAAATATCAAGAGAGTAGAGCTGTCTTGTCCTGAAAACAGGAGAATCGAATACGGACTTGAGACAGAACAATTATTCGAATGGAAAGGAGTGGACTCTGAATGGAAGAGTGGACAACTCGAGTGTCCAAAGGGTTCATTCAGAGACTTTGATTCTAGAGACAAAAACTTACTTCTGTTATTGAAACTAATTGGCCTTAAAACTTATTTAGTTATGTTACTTAATTCTCAAGCTGCTCAGTTATAACTTACTCCTCATATTCAAGTGCGTCGATATGTAAGTTCCAATTTAAATTTCTCGAGTGCATTTTATGATAGTTATGTTGAGATAAGGCGAGTTTTAGGTTGATCCATCTGAAATGGATCAAAGTTCCACTGTCCAATAAAAAGTAACTAAGCGGATTGTTCCGACCCGGTTTTTAACGGCGTTCATGTATTTTGGGTATCCCGAGACCTAAGTATGGGGACGTTTTTATTTCTAGAGTGGGGGGGGGGGGGTATTTTGGTAGTGGCCTTTAAGCTGTAATGGGTTCCAGTCTCATGTCGCAAGCGAACCGAATTGGCTCCGACCGTTCTTGAGGCGGAAAAACACAAGAGATAGTGTCCCTGACTCTTGAGCCAATGGTTATAGGGCCTATTTTTCTTAAGCCTCATATGTGACTAAAGTAGGCGACTGTTACATTTCTACTAGTATCGATAATAGTTTATACTAATTTGTTCAAATCATGATACTAGCATAGCTGTTTCGACAATCGTTCTTCGGTCGAGTCAAATATGCTAATTAACGTATTTGCTCGTCTCTTTGATGTACTTGTTAACGTCAAAGTTTCCGACTAAAACACGACAACGTTTGACTTGGTTTTCTTACTATTTGTACCACAAAATTACTTGAAGGCGTGTCACGGAGCAGCATAGCAGATAAGTAAATTCGTTAGAGGATAGCCGAAAAATTATTTCGTTGCCGGATAGCCAAAATTTTGGATCTACTTAACCGTTGCCCCCATTTCAAGATAGGATTGCTGTTTGAAACTGCTGAAAGCCCCCAGTTTAAGATGAAAATTCTTAAAATCAAAGATTATTGTTACGAAATTGCTTGTCTAATGTACGTGTCAACAAACTCGCTTCTGTGTACATCAACCGTTTTTTTCAGAGGCAATCCTGGCAATAATTCTTTTCATTTTGACGAATAAATTGTTGAATTCAATTTTTCTGATTGACTTGAGTTTTTGAACAAGATAAATTTTAAACTAGTACTCGATATTGGTATCGATATTAGTATGCTTTTTCGATACTAGTATTTTGTCAACACTTCTATCAAACCTATGGTGGTGTGCTTTCAAGGTACACTCAGTATTTGAAAATAGGTCATACAAGTATGACTGATCAAAAACTATTAAGGCCGAGATTTGTCGTATTAGAAAAAAAACTTTGGAGTTTTCAACCATGTTTTGTGGTGCTGTCAGGGAACTCCTAGAGGTCGCAAGTTTGACCTATTATTGAACTAATTTATACCGATGGTTAATTCAAAACCTTTTCCCCCAAAAAATTATTGAACTTCTGAATTTTTGTTTCTGAGCTACAATTTTTAGGTATTTTTTCAAATTTTCGAGTTTTTATCAATTAATAGCTGATTGATGCCGAAAACTTCATTTTAAAAAGCATAAAAGGAGCATAAGTATGCTGTCGGTTTGTGGGGTCTTTTTTTTAGTTTAAAGTTTCGCAAATCTTATAAAATCAGTAGTTTTGGAGATGTGACTATTTGAGTGAAAAATAACCTAAAAAATTACTAAATAAATTGTTTAAATAATGAAATAGAAAACCCTGATGACCCTGAAAACCCAATTTATATTTACTGTTGTCGACGATTTTTGTGATTATTTTAGGAAGTTCCTTTAATATTCAACAATCTATTTGAAGCACCGTAAGTGCGAGTCATGCGCTAGTGCGATTGTAGCTCAGTTCCATTAAGTTAGCTCTACTTAAAATTTTAAGTAAGCTTGGCTTAAAAATGTCTTATTTTTCAGTATTATTCTGGTACTCATATATTACGCTACTGCAAGTTTAATATCGCTCTTCTATTTATTCACCTCATATTTAGCTGTCTCGTCTGCTCGTGAGCTCAATTAATCATTAACCCTGCAAAATATCCAAATCTATCAATATTATCCAGAATCTTCGAATCTTAACAACTGATTGATTTATTTACTCAGCAATTTTGATCCAGCATGGTTGTAGAAAATACCGAGTCAGGCGTTACGGATTTAGTAAACAATGGGGAAGTTGTGGAAAAACAGGAGGTGAAGGTTGAATCCGATGATTCTAAGAAAGATTGCTGCGAAACAGTTGCCACAAAAGAAAATGAAGTAGTGAAACCAGGAAAATCGACAGATCTCATTGAGGAGGCTGACCTTAACGGACAAAAAGAGGTGAAAAAGGACGAAGTGTTAGAATCGAGTCCAGTACCGAAGCAAGGTGATGATTCTGCTGTCGGAGAGAGCATGAATAGTGACTCATTCATGAGTCCCGACGAGTACGACGATCACGATGAAATACCACTCACGGGGACGATTTATCACGGGGACGATTTATCTGGAGAGAAGTTGAGTAAAACTAACTTGTATATTAGAGGTCTTAGTCCAGATTTCAACGACCGAAAGCTGTTTGATTTGTGCAAAAGATTTGGACAAATAGTTTCGACTAAAGCAATTATGCATAAGCAGAGCTTAGTGTGCAAAGGTTATGGGTTCGTGGATTTCTCGACTGAAGAAGAAGCTAAAAAGGCGGTTATTGAGTTGCAACAAGAAGGAATTCCTGCGCAGATGGCTCGTCAACAGGAACAG
Organism: Symsagittifera roscoffensis; assembly: GCF_963678635.1. Lineage (NCBI taxonomy): Eukaryota > Metazoa > Xenacoelomorpha > Acoela > Convolutidae > Symsagittifera > Symsagittifera roscoffensis. Next base: position 8,164,194 of record NC_087065.1, on the reverse strand, counting down.
GATTTGACTAATATTTACATTTCAAACTTGCCAAAGGGATTTGACGAGAAAAAGCTAGAAGAGGTGTTCCAGAATCTAGGAACTGTAGTCTCCACCAGGATTTTGAGGGACCAGAGTGGAAATACGAAACGTGTTGGATTTGTGAGAATGGAAACGCAGGAAATGTGTGAAAAGGTAATCGCTCAAGTGCATAATAAGCCCTTGGAAGGCTATCCGGAGTGCAAACTGCTGTGCAAATTCGCAGATGCGGGAAAGAGACGCAAACCAATCTACGGAGCTGGCGGGGCTTACGACCATTATGATGCGTATCATCAACATAATCATCATAGCTATAACTATTCCAATCATCAAAGTGCCTATACATCATACTATGCCAACTTCCCTAAAGGGTACCAGGGAGCTACCTCCAACTCGCATCCTTCTGTCAACGGATCTTCGCCCGCAGGAGTCCCGTGGTCTGCAGCAGCATCGGGACCCGCATTCGGTTTGAGTCCTCTTGCATCCACGGGAGCGCTCAACTACTACAACCTGTTACTTGCTAACTCTGCTTTCGGAGCCGTCCCTAACAACTCGGCCGCTGGTGGTGCTAACTCGCTGCTGTCTGCCAACCCGCTGGCTGCCGCTGCAACCCTGGGAGGTGCACCCTACTTCCAGAATCAGGCGGCGGCCCAGCAGGTGCAATTGAACTCGTCATCTGCCAACGCGAATAATGCAAACGTGGCCAATAGTGCAATCGGACATAGTCCCAGCCACTCTGGCTCATTTCTGGTGAATTCTGCCGCTAATCACAACCAATTTTCCGAAGGTAAAGGAATCCTCGGATCTTTCAATTACAATTGCTCATGACTTTTTGCGTAGTCATGCAGCTCTTCTACCGGTTTTCCAACGCATGCAATTTTATGCAATTTTTCGTACTTAAACATCGATCTTATTGTGTAACCTTCTCGAGATTTTTCGAAGTTGTATATAAGGACTAAACGTGTTTGTGACCGAGTTTTAGCCATATGCCAATTTTTAGACAATTGCTCAATGTGGACAAAAGAAAAGATCCCAGAAATTAGCATGAGGTAGGGAATGGTAAAAGTGGGAAATTTTTGAGACGTCTAATAAAGTTTTCTCAAATAATAAGAAGCATATAGATATCATCTCCAAATATCTAATCGAAGGTTTCATTTGTTTCAGCTTCCAATATGCATAGTGCTTCCCAGTCTAATAATGGAGTGGCATCTTTAAATCAGAATCTCTCTCATGGACCCAACAGTCAGTCGAACTCCCTTGGTAATAGCATGAACGGGGTAGACTTGAATGCGCTCTATCAACAACAGTCTACCAATGCCCAGCAACTAATCTCAAACTTGTCCCATTCGATGAACCAAATGTCATTTCCGGGAAGCAATCAACGCCATGGACAAACTCAGAACCAATCAGGAGGCAATGGTAGGAACGGTGGCAATGCATCCAACATGTTCTACCCCGGACAGGGCCAGGGAATGATGAATGGGGCATCTTCGCCTCTGGATGGTGCCCAAAATGGCGGATCAAATGGGTTCCCGGGAAACACTCCCCCGAACGGAGAGGAGTTGCAGCAACATTTGAAGGTGTCCAACGGTTTCAGTCTGAATGGAAACTCAAACGGCAATGGATTCAATGGACATAACCAGTTAGTCGAAATCATATCTCGTTCTATTAGCTGTTACTGCTACTTTTATATTTGTTGCAAATGAACAAATTTCGTAAACACATGTGTCGAAAAACATAATTTCATGATGGTTGTTTGGAAACATGCATTTCAAAGCGAAGATCGAATCGTGCTCTCCAAAAATAAAATCAAAACTAACAGAACTTTGTTTTAAATGTTGATTTGCTTTTGACAATTCCCAGCGAAAGAAGTTTTTCTTAAATAGAGCTCATTATATCAACCAAAAGCCAATTATGACGACCTTTAAATGATGAGTAATTTACGGTAATTCAGTTTGTTCTATGAACATAGTTAAATTGCGCAATGAAAATAATTGCTTCATTCGCATAAACAATCAGTCGGATTTGAGTTATTAACGCTTTTACAACTGCAGGTTGCCATTTTTGTTTCGGATCGAAAGGCTAAACGCAGTACTCAGTAATTTCATCTACGTCTATTTTAATGAAATTTATATATTGGTTTTTTATATATTGGTTTTTTACATTTCAGTTTTTCGGCGTCCGGTGGAAATGGAAACGGGGGCATGAATGGACAACACTATTGGGCCGCCTTGCAGCAACAGGGTGCGGCGGCCGCTGCCGCAGTTCCAAACAGCGCCGCTGTGGCCGCATACGCAGCAGCTCTGGCCTCTCAGAATGCAGCTGGAGGTCTCCAGATGAATGGGAACGGAGGCACTGGATCCAACGGGGACCACTTGGGAGGACCTGCGTCACAATCTGGTGCAAATGCAAACAGCTTGCATATGATGTCGATGGGAAGAAACGGACCCAACGTGTCATCTTCTTCAGGCCAGCTTCAATATTAGCTGCTCAACGTCTAAACCTTAAATGATATTAGTCTAAGGTGTTTTCTATGATGCTTGGAAGTATAAATGACGGTTGTAGGATTGCCTGCGGGTGATTTTGAAGTGTGCCGTGCAGTAATTAACTCAGCGGCAGTTTTGCAGACCTAAAAGAGAGGAGACTTTAGCCTCAGTAGCTACTATGTACTGTAGATTTCGTTAGACCACAAAATGGACTTTAAGAAAGAGTTACAAATTATGTCAGCAAATGTTTATTATAATATTTCATGCGCTTTGATGTCTTTATTTTCTTCGGAGCAGAAGTTTACAAATATTCTATCAAACTTTTCTTCAGCTTGGCTCATCCGATGAGTCATGCAACCACTCTTTTTCTCATCTCACACATTCCGCGAAAGACTTATCAGTGTTCTTCAAATTTTTATCTTTTCGGTTTCGGGGCTTTTCTGCTCACTGTAAATGTCAAATTTTCTATACTTCATTTTGTTTGAGCTGTTTTGTTCACCGCAAAGAACATGACAAATTATCTCAACTGGGCATATGCTAAAGTATGGCCTACGCAAATTTATATTTTTCATTTCTGTTGAATTTGATCAATTTGCCAAATTTCTTTTCCAGATTCTCGATTTGCTTTGTGACTGGCTAAAAAGTTTTATCTCGATTTATGTTGTGTCGTCGTGACTTGATACAGGACCCCTAACAGTGACCTTTTAGTTATTGATAGTCAGAATCGTGTTAAGGGTCCAATCTTATAAATTTGTATTTCTTCAATTTCATTTCTTTGATATAATCTTGATTCAATTATTTCTTGTGATCATTTTTGAAGCCGTTTAAAATCGAATACTTTGACCAAATTTCCTTCTGTTGCTAATCGAACTCGTTTTGTGATTTCGTATTGACGGGCATCAGGAATTGCTAATCGTCATAGCTCGCTCTCCTTTTCTTTCGAAGTTGCAAACTTAGTTTGATTCGGTTTTTCATTTTGAAGATGTTGTAAATTGGAGTCTGTTATATTGTCTTTGTCCAAAAGAACTCTTTGTCAGAATTTATATTTTACAAATGATCTATTTTGCTTTGATCTACCTCTTCAATTCATATTTGCTTTGATCTCTCAAAACTACGTGTTACTAAAATTAAAATGTAACTGAAGTTCAAGTTTGAAAACGGTTTCACGTTGTTTGAAATTTAGTAGGCGACGAATGTTTGAAATTGTTTGTCGCCCGTCGTTTAATTTCGCCCGATTAATTTGATCACCAATTGTTGATTGTGGGTAATTTTTCTGAATTTACATTTTTATTCTAGCTTACTCTTTTGTACAAACGCTTGTCGATTGACTTTACACCGGCTGGCGAAAAAGAGCAGTACACGTGGAAGCAGGGGCGCTTTTAGGAGGTGTATTTGACGGTTACATGACAAAAGATCCCTTACCTTAAGATCCCAAACGAGAAGATCCCAGTCAATAAGATACCATTCCAAAAGATACCTCGTTCTAAAATCGCCCACGACATAAGATACCATAATAAAATAACAAAGAACCTGAGAATTGAAAATAAAGCGGTTAATCGATCAAAGCAAAAACAAAGCGTCGGTTAAAATCAAAGCAACGGCAAAAATTTTGCTGCACAAATTTCGAACATGAATGACCTTGCTAATCACTTGGCCTTTAAAATGAAACTCAAACTTCAAAACAGCTTAGACTATAATTGAACTTGAAAAGGATTTCCAATTAATCAAAACCAACTTTGCTAAAAATGGCCTGATTTTCCAGACAATTCAAGTCGGTACAAAATTGAAATTGAGTTTTTGCAAAATTCTAAAGCTTTCAAATCATTTTCATTGCGAATCACTTGCCGTTCTATTTGATAAAAAATATCAATTCTCAATTTTGATCAACTTTTTTTCGCTAGGCGCAATACTCAAAGGGCCGTCAGGCCCCTACCCCCAACCTAGCCTCCCGTCAATAAGAGCAATTGCTCTGGGATCAAATTGCTAGAGACAGCATTTTTGAATGCGAGTCGTAGTATTGCGTTTCGGCGTTCTCCGGGAGGGTGCAAGGAGACGTCTATAAAAAAGTTGATCAAACAATTTTAAATTTAGGAAAAATTAGGCAAAAACTATAACAAAATTTAATAGGTTAAATGGGCAAGTGAACGGATATAAGACAATAAGTTAGAGTCTGTGTATGAACTTGTTATCTGTTGAACTTTTTCATTCAGATCACGGTACTTCTTCCGGGATAAGTTGATAGTGCCGCTGGATGCCTTCAAAATGTTGAACTTTTGATTGTAGGAATCCAGTTGAATTTTTTCGAGAAACGTATGTATTGAAGGATGGCTGCCTTGAAACAAAGCGGTTACACCTAGATGCCACCCTTCAACTGCATTTGTGGTTCGGGCTAGACCACACACAGCATTTTGATAATGGTTCCAAAGAGAAATAGGAAAAAGTGTTTTTCGGCCAATCAAATCCCCTCTAATGTAAGTTTTTTGGAAATAAGCAGTGAGCTCGTCTAATTTTTCGAGATCGTTTTGTGAAATATCCAGTTTGGTTGCCACACTGGTTGCCACACTGCATATTTCCTCAATGACTAGGTCGAACCCGATTTCCACTTTTGACTCCGGAACAAAACTAAGCGCAGGAATCATATTCAGCGCCAAAACTAGCTCGCTGTTTGATTCGTACGTCTTTTTCAGGCCCAATTCGGATATTTTTCGCATAAAACTCTGACAGAGGTGAAAATAGCATCCCTTAATGTCAGTTTCGTAATGAGAGGTAAAAGCACTCAGAGCCGCAATTTCAAAGTCGATCAAAATTCTTTCCGGGGTTACGTCACCGATAAGCGATTTGAGTGCGGTTAGGAATTTGTTATAGGTTGATAAGCGCTTATTGCTAAGCAGAGCGTAAACGCAAGGTGGATAAAACCCGCCAATCTGGATGTGTACAGTGTACAGCTGGTAAAACTGACTGGGGCAAATTTTGAAAGTACCGTCTACAAGCCAGGTTTTGTTGTACAATTTAAGTGCATTGAGGTTCTCAAGGTCGCCAAAAATTAATATGCGCTCCGTATCTTGTTTTCCGCTATCAAAAAGACAAAATTGCTTAAAACGATCGGGTATTTCGAAATGACGGTCATCTGTGGCAATAGTGGGCAGGGATGTCGTTTGTTTACTTCTGTTTAAAGTTCGCGTTAGCGCCGACCGGGAGGGCAAAGACAGTTGGGTTGCTTTTTCGTCCTGCACCAATTGCAAACTAGCTGCGATTATCTGACTGTTTACTGGATTTAATTGATTCCTAACTGTCTCCTTCATTTGTTGAACTAGTTGCCGAGCTTCTGAGCGTCCTGCGTTGAGCTCATGACTATGCTCGTTGCTCTGTGAGATTATATCGCTCCCAGAAGTGATTAAAGTTTTCGGGCATTTATACGATCTCCATTTGCTGCAGCGCCAGTGTGTCGTTGTCTTCGTATCGCGTTTCTTTTGAAATTCATGGCCATCAAGAATAATCAAAGTTTGGCCTTTTTGTGAGGTTCCCCAAGTAAAAGAATTCATTTTTGACTTATCAATGAGTTAAAGAGGGAGATAATGAATGCAGAGTGTATACATTTTCAATTAAGTTGTTCTAATTCAATGCCATATTAACACTAAATTAAACACATGTTGGCACTATGTTAATCCCAAAAATGAGTCCAGTTTAAATTTAGTTATCTTAAATTTGCATTGTTTTTCAATAGCGCGAACCTAATTGAGGTATCATTACTCTAGATTTATTTCTGCTTACACTTTGATCATGATTTTTGTTCATAATTCATGGGATCTTTTTAATTGGCATGGGATTTTATGGTATGGGCGATTTTTATACAAGGGATCTTTTGGTATGGTATCTTTTGTCATGGGAGCTTTTGGTATGGTATCTTTTGTCCTGACACCGTATTTGACCCCCTGAATTGCCCTATTTTCCGACACTCGTTTTTGGTATATCAATCGTAAGATTTTGAGGGGAGCGGGTGGCTCTAAAAAACCGCGATTTGTTAGTAAAAACACCCTCCTAAAACTGAGCAAATACGGCAATTTGAGCCCATTTTTCAGAAATATTTCTGTGGCGCCAAAAATTGTGTCCAAGTTTGGTCATTATAAATATTTTAAGAGTGCTCGGTAAATCATTTTGATGGACCTGAAAAAACTTAGAATTTAGAATTTTTTGAGATACCGCCTTCTCTCGATAAAATCTTAGATCCGCCCCCTGCTTGACCGTTAGCGTTTGCTCTTTTTTTTCGTTTTTAAGTGGTAGGGGGAGGGGGGTTGTATAATTGACCTGATGCTTTGCTGTCGAATAGGTTGATGCTGAAAAATATCACTGTCACTTTGGTGCAATTTCTGTAATTGCATCGCCATCTATTCACCAGGTTTTTGTGGGCTGGTCAAAAATGAAAAGCAATCAATGTCAAGGAAATGAACTCTTGTAGCTAAGATTTCAGTTCAGGAGTAATACTCCATCCACTTCTATTTTTAAACATGCGTCGACGAATGTTAATTGGACGCCAATTGACTATCGTCTCAGGATGAACTAGTGACGCAAACGAGTCTTCAAGACTAGAAAATGCCCTCCCTCCATGATAGTGATCTCGAAATGGTAATCAACTCTCTTTTGTTCACATGCCATCCTTGCCTTTGATCATTTTACTTGATGTTCTTCAGTAATGCTTTAATATTTCCTGGCGCGTTGTAATTTGTGGTAAATTAGCGGCCAAAATGGTTTTGAAATCTGAGACCAATTTAGGTCTAAAACGGACATTTTTGGGGGCACTTGGTTCCTGTGACGCAGGAAGCTGCGAGGCACGTGAAAAGAGGGAAGGAAATAGATTGGAAAGGCTAAGTAAGGAAAGATGGATGGATTAATAATTCATTTCTTATTTTCTACTACTGTCGCTTTGGAGCAAATACGATTCTTAACTGATGCTGCTTTTTTTACTCGTTACATGAAGAAAAATATCAGTGTTGATATGGAGTCACAAAATGTACAGTAGAATGAGTTAATACTAAATAAGCGTTCAATTGAAAAGAGCTTCACACAAAAAGACACAATTCTTTTTAACAAGAATGAAGATTCATTTGTTGTCTTGTGCTTAGTTTTTTATTGAGTAAAATAAAATCATGCTTAAATGTTACCATCTTTGGCTAATGGAGTTGGAAAATTGAAAAGAGAAGCCTACGTAAAAATATTTACAAGCCCACGTTTTTTGGTATGAAAGGCGTGGAAAGTGAAAACTACCCTTTATCTTTTTTTCATTTTGCTAAAATAAAAACATGCTCGGGGCAATTCCGCATTTAAAATGTCAAATTGAGTTTTTTAATTTTCAAACGAACTATTACAGAACAAAGAACAAATTTTATCAAATTGTTTTCAGCCTTGAAAATAACAACGCGGTACATTGAAGGAAGGCAAAAACGTGCCAAAAGAGTAAAATCTACCTAAGCAAGTTATCAAGTAAAATATATCAAAGGAAAGATGAACGGATCAATTTCTGGAAATTGGCTTGCTGATATTATATTCCAAACACTCGCTAACACTGAAAAAATATTGCTAATGTGATATTGGCGCGGGTGGGGGAGGTTTTAGCTTCAATTTAAATTAAAATGGTTTGTGAATGACTAAAGGTCTAAACTCTAATTAAGTTTTTATCCCAACTAACTTAATCAGCTGAGGGGATGATGGTAGTTTGTATAATATTAAATAAATTACGAGATTTTAAATTTAAAAATTGAAGATTTTAAGAAGGGAATATTTTCTTCATTTTGTAAAACAAAATTCAGTCAAAAAATTTCCATCCTGGAAGAACACCAAAAAGAGGTTTTTTTTGGATGAAATTTCATCTAATAAGAAAACGAGTTTTTGTGATACAGAAAATTCTTGTAATGCTGGAAGCGTAGTTCGAAATTTTAATAAAAAGCGACCAATTGAAAGCTGTTGATCATAGCATGGATGGAAGAACCCTTAAATTTATCCTTTGCTAGTGTCATTTGAACCTTCATTCTTTTGTTAATTTCGGTACAATAGAGTGTGGAGTTGACAAATTCTGCGAATTTCGCTTTGACATCACAATTGGTTGTTATTTTTTAAGACTTGTCTAGCTCATTGGAACATAATAAAATTCACTGAAGCATGCGCAGGAAAGGAAAGGAACTAGTCTTTTAATGCTATAATGAGCAATAAGCTATTCCGTAAGTCATGACGCACAATAGAACATGCGCGTAAATATTAAATTGACGCCGCCAATGACACAAAAAACGCTGTTTTCACTAAATGAGATGAATTTTGAGAAAAGGATGTAATTTAATGTGGTTTTATTATTAAGTGCTTGAGCCAGTAGGAGATTAAAAATAGTTCCATGCATCTGTACTACCGATGCACTTCTGTGTTCATTTTTAAAAAATGAAAACAAGGATGCTTGTAAAAAAAAGTTTAAGATTAAGAATAAGGGAAGGAGCATATTATAAAAAATGTAGGTGTTTTATTGATTTTTTTATGTAAAGAAAGCCATCTTCATGCTTAAGTTAATTATTTTGCCCATGCGTGTGTATGGTCTAGATTTTTCTCAGGGGCGACAGCGAGGAGCAAATTATCAAAAATTAGGTGGATCAAAATGATTTTTCGAATAGGTAGACCAAAATGATTGTTCTTAAAAGACTATAAAGACCCTCTTTGCTTGAATCTTCTGCTCATCCGCCAAATTTAAGAAGGAACAAGTCAATAGTGCCTTTTTGGGCACTTACTGAATGTTTTGACCTGAAAGTTTCGTTTTTACGAGCGCATCCTAAAAGTTAACTACGTTTTATATATATACACCGGCAAATTGAAGAAGCATATATATGCGCCATAAGACAAAATTTTGTCGATCGGCCGAAACTTTCGTAAAAATAGTTTCAAACCACCATCCAATCTATCTAAATACGCTACTATTCGTACATAATGCGTTAAAAATATATTTTTACTTCCGCTTTGGTCCTTGGAGTTTTGATCAAGTATTTGCAGCTCAAATACTCTCCAGTTTGTTTCTTTTCATTGAGTTTTACTCAAATTAAGGATATGCTTTTTATAAATTTAGTTCATTACAATAGCATTTTAAAATATAAATCTGCCTCTTTTGTCAAATAATTTCACAAAGTTGCGTAATTTGATTCAAATTTCAAAAGTAATTTTGAATAGGAACATCTCATCTATTGTATTTTATATCTTGTTCTCACAATCTATCATATTTCCGATAAGTACTACCATGTAACTCATAAACAGACGCACAGACTGTGAGTTATACCAACATACATACGCATTATGACCAAGTGCCATCTATAAACAGATAGACTTAAGTTAAATTTGATCAATTCGAGAGCAGAAAAATTACAGTCTTACTTGTTCATCGTCTAAGTTCATCGTCTTACTTGAGTCAATTAAGTGTAATTTAACTCATAGTGATACTATAACTACTATCGTTAATAACAACTATGCGTTGTGTAGTATACAGAACTATGACTACGACGATGCCGTACTAACTTCAGTTTTCATGCTTACATGTGCTCTAAGTTATGAACAGATTGTTTTCTGTGATGGTATGATAAATGTTGCAAACGTATTAGAATTAGTTAGAGGTCAAAACTATTTCCCTCACCTTTTCGCAAAGGGGGGGGGATTCGTTACTAGGTTCAAATTTTAATTAACTTAACCATTGAATTATTTCTTTAAAGGAGTGGCAATTCGTTACTAGATAACCTTGGGGCGATAGTTAAAGAGCTCCAACTGTTGAAATCAGAAGCTCAAAAAAATCCCTGCTAAGCTTGAATTCCATTTGAAATTCATGTGGTGACATGTCTTTTTTTCGAACTAATGCATGTCCGATTAGTCTGAGGATTCAAACATTTAAACTGACTTTTTTCCCTTATAAACCCGAAATTGTTGACCAGTAAATTAATCAATTAATGGGGCAAACAGCTGCTATTTATTATAGTTATGAACTTAACGATAGCTTGGACCGAAGCTATAGTTTTAATGTCAGAGAAGCCAAAATATGAGATGCCAATTACGCCCGAAACCATAATTGAAATTGTCATCGACTCTTTATCAAACAAATGTCTCGTCGATGAAGTTTCCTTTTAATTAAATCAAAGTGAAGATCTGTTAATTTGATTAGTGATTCTGTTTGCAATGCTCTTGCACTTGGGAAAATTTAAAAAAAAATCGGTTTCATTTTTGTAGAAGTCGTTTTTGCTATAGTCCAGAAATGAGTAAGATTGGCAGTGGACTAGGGTCGATGTTTTCCACGCCATTTAAGGTATCAACAAAAACTCATCGGTGATGGAATCGGGTATCATATTGAAACCACTATCAGTTGCTAGCATAATCGTATCCGGAAAAAAATCGTCTCAGTCTGCATTTTTATTGAGCCAACATGTTGAATGCGTTTTTAAATGAAAAATAAAAAAATTAATAAAATAGAGAGATCAAAAGTTGATCATAATCCGACCACACGCACACACTTATGAAAAACTACAAAAAATGTTCTTTTGAAAAAAAGTGGCGTTTTTTTCTGCAAGGATTGATGAAAAGTTGTTTAAATACTTTAAATAGTGAAGAAAGCTCTAAGAGAAGTTTTCAGAACTAGTTTTCAAAGATGCGAACTAAGTTTTTTTCTGCTTTAATGATACGTTTCAGTCTAGTTTCGTTCGAGTAAAGCGAGCAAGTAAGTCTCATAAGACCTACTTGCTCGAAATTAGGCAAAAAAAAACGATATTTCCAAACCGGTTTTTCTCGACACGGGTAATTTTTGTACGGCCATTCGAATTTGAACAAAGCTTTGAAAATGTAAAGGTCAGACTACTCCAAATTCACACAGAATAATTGAAGAGAAGTCATCTAGACAAAAGTAATTTGGCTCACCGAACTGAAGATTATGGTTTTAGAGTGATTTAAATCGATTAACCAAGTACACTTTGGTAACGGTATTGGATTTCAAATTATTTTAATAGTTCGGTTCCTGTGGGAAGTTTTGAACCAATTTAATTGTCTAAAATATTCACTGAACAGTTTTCGATTGATTTTGATATGGTCTGACAAGAAACAAAATAAATCGAGTTTTGAGGTTGTAAGAAAGGGAAAAGTTTGTAGCTTCGAGCAATTTTCAAGCTATTTTTAGTTTCGTTTTGCTCCAAAGGTTGCGCAACTATTTGTTCTCAAGAAATTTCGCCTTCAGTGTAACAACAAACAATAAGGAAAAGTTTTTCGTCGTAAACTACTGGATTCAGAGATTTCTTAAAGATTTTGCAATCATTGGGTTCCTCTGGTGATTAAAAATAGATTAAATCGAAATTTTTCAATTGCTTGTCGCAAAATTAACTTTTAAGTGCAATTTTGTAAAGCAAATTAACATCGAAATGGATATACTCAATTTGGATAAAAATAGAAGTTGCACAAAAATCGTGATAACAGCCCGAAATAATTACTGAAAGCAGGTTTTTGAAAGCACTCAAAAATTCTAAGTATATTTTAAATAGGTTAATTTAAAAAATGGATTGAAATCATTGGGTGCAGGCAGTTTTCTTTTTCCCTCTGAAGTTGCTTGTTTTAGCACAATTTTTTGCAAAGTTATTCGCTGCATTTAAACTGCCTGAGCTACCTTGGCTTAATTAAAACAAATTAACTGCTGCTTATGAGGTCCATTGCTACTTAAGAACGCTATTTAATGATATTGTTTATACAGTCGTAGTGACCGAGCGGGAAAAGTACACAGATCGAGGTGAAAGATTTGCGAAAAAATTCCACGATAGTGTAAATGTCGCCGTTGGCGAATTTTTCTATAGTTGAATTATTCCAAGCCTCGTACTGCGTTTTGTTGTGTACAAAGAGCTCCAGTTAGTTTATTTGAGTGGAAAAAACGAAGCAATTTTCTCCTGGAGGTTTCTCGATTTTTCCCAGCAAAGAGTCTTAAAATGAACATATAACCACAGAAGTGCTTTCAAACATATTACTTCTTTTATGAATGCACTTCGTTTGTTTTAATTTTTTCTGCCTGTCGTGAGGCGACCTTCGGTACCTCGTTATTTACTTGTTCTTTTGCAGTCCTACTGCGGATTGATGTTAATTATACTAACCGAGGTCATTGCGCTAATCTATACACAATACCACGCAGAGCGTGTTCATTCCTTTTCTGATATCTATATTGTTTTGCTAGATAATCTTTATTCAACTTAAACTCATGATCATTCAGGATAAACGTCCTATTCCAAGAATATATTTGAAACCAAACAACAAAGTGATTCAAGTAACAAATTATTCAATTCTAAAACAATTTACTTATTGTTCAACAACCAAGTTTTCATTCTAAAACCTCGGCAAATCTCATGGCGCAGCCAGCAGGATTCGAACCTGCGCGTGCAAATCACGTCTAATTTCCAATCAGGGGTAGAATTCGAGCTATCATAAACAAGGACATCACATCTTTCAACAAGCTTGATTCGTATATGGCCCAATTCTGGCCTAAAGCAGCTGTGGTTAATAACTGTGTAGTTATTGATAACAAATTGGCCATACCCGAACCTCTTCGACAAGCCGTGCTGACTCGTCTGCACCAATCTCACCCGGGACAAGAGGCTATGATGGCGGCCTCTGAATATCTCTGGTGGCCATATATGAACCGTCAGATCATCGATACGTGCGAGAAATGCCGTGAATGCACCTTGTTTGGTAAGAATCTTAAACCCGCGTCAACTTTTAACACTGCGCAACCTTTGCCTGTTCTGTCTGAACCTAATCAGGAATTACAACTAGATTTTGCTGGTCCTATACTTGATGATAAAGGGTCTAAGATCTTTCTTTTGGTAGCAATCGATCGGTTCTCTAAGTTTCCTTCAGCTCTTATTTCTAAAACTACTGGGGCTAAGAAGGTTACTAATTTCCTTGAATCTTACGTTCGTATCCATGGTCTACCTCAGTCTATCAGAATGGATCATGGTTCAGGTTTTAAAAATAACTTGGTGCAAGAGTTTTGCTCTAGCAGAGGTATTAAACATGTCCTCTCGCCGGTCGGAGATCATAGAGGCAGTGGTTTGGTTGAACGAACGATTCAGACAATCAAGAGAAAACTGGGTGTTGCAAAACTTGATCCTAATTTCAAAAACTTTAAGAAAACGATTCAACAAATACTTGAGAACATTCGCAAGAGTAATCATTCGGTGCTTAAGAAATCACCTTTTGAATTGCATTTTGGTCGTAAACCTAATACTTAATGGTCTCAGGCGCGTAATAATGTTGTCAAATCTGATACTTCAGCCCAAGGACTGGAGCGCAACCTCCTTACGCCAGACCAGATTGCCAGCCAAGATTACAGCAGAGACAGGGCAAAAGTTGTTCCGCGCGGTAGCACTAGTCCAACAGTTCCTCCCCGCTTCAAACCCTTGTTCTCGCGGGACGGAAATGTGGCAGATAGTGAACCCTACAAGGCGTTGGCGGAACTGGCTCGGGCGGCGAATGAATGGTCGCAATTCAAACGAAACCTTTCACCAGATGGGGGAAAAAGGTCCTCAAGGAGCTAGCAACCCGGCATTCGGACCTCGCTCATTCCCTCATGTCAGGACTCAATCACAACACTCTCCGCTTCCCGGCAATAGTAACACCTCCGGGGGCACAAGTAAGCCCCAGGCGTGCACCAGCTGTGCAACCCCGTCGCCTCTCAAAAACAAGTAAATTAGAAAACCTTCTAATGTCTGATCCTAGTCGAGTTAAAGTCTTTAGGAAAATTATTGATCGTCAATCGGGGAAAGCCTCTTTATAAATTGATAAAATTTAAGATTGTTCGTGTTACGAATCACACCTATGTTACCGACAATGGGAAAGTTTACCGGAAAAATTATATCTGTCTCAAACCTAATTATCGGTCTACCGTTTCAGTTGCTCCAAACACTCTAGGTGAGTGCCTCCAAACCTCGAATTCTACCTCTCGGGATGCAATTAAAAGGCCTCTTACACGGTCTCAGCCTGTGCTAATAGAACAACGGCCAAACAATCCAACTCTCTCTACTCCGATGGTGGATCTCACAGTTGACTCTTCCAAGGAAAGCTCAGTTGGATCCAACGGTGGTCTTCAAGCGGTTCATGATTCTTCTCCTATCGGAAAACGCCAGATGCTTCAGTGTGACTCACCTCCGGTCAGGTTTGCTCCTCAGTCTAGCTCTACATCGCAGCTCCACACTTTAACAAGTGCTACCTGCTCGTTACCGACCGCCTCTACCGCAAAACTTGAAGGTTCGTTAACTTCGCCTCAACCGCGGACTTCACATTGTGCTGTTTCTTCTTCGACCGTTCACCTTGGTCCTACCCGTCCTGGAATTATTATCTCTTCACCAGACATAGTGTCGCCACAGGGTCTGGTTCTTCCCTCTCATTCAGCGTCATCAGAGCTGCCCTCCTCCTACCCTTTGCTTTCTCTACCTGCTCAACCAGTGGTTGACGATGCCGAGTCAGTCCGGGCGTCACATCGTAGTAAGAAGCCTACTCAGTTTTTTGGCGATCCGTTGCGGCATTCTGTCGAATCCGTCGAGGAGGACCAAAATTGCCCTCTGAAACGGTGATAGTAACTTCAGTCAAATCAGTTGAGGAGGACCCCAATTTGCCCTCTGAAACGGTGTTAGCGTCTTCGTCTTCACCACGAAAACCCCTCATTCGGGATCATTTTCCACCTGGACCTTCAGCGACGACGTCTCCCCCTCTCGCTCATGCGAAAGAAGCTACTGGAAAGGATTGACTATATGTCCAGTTTAAAACTCTATTAAACTCATTCAAACTCCTTCATGTTATCTTGTTTTTTCTGATTCACTGTACAGCATTTGTGTGGGATAGGGGGGCTATCAATCATTTGCTCGTCTGGGTGCAGTTTTATTATCTCTCTAACTTTGGGTTGTTTCTCAAAATTTTTTCTCCCGCGGGGAATGTCGTGAGGCGACCTTCGGTACCTCGTTATTTACTTGTTCTTTTGCAGTCCTCTTGCAGATTGATGTTAATTATACTAACCGAGGTCATTGCGCTAATCTATCTACAATACCACGCAGAGCGTGTTCATTCCTTTTCTGATATCTATATTGTTTTGCTAGATAATCTTTATTCATCTTAAACTCATGATCTTTCAGGATAAACTTCCCCTTCCAAGCATATATTTGAAACCAAGCAACAAAGTGATTCAAGTAACAAATTATTCAATTCTAAAACAATTTACTTATTGTTCAACAACCAAGTTTTCATTCTAAAACCTCGGCAAATCTCACTGCTAAAATTTGCGTCTTTTATTACGAAAGCAAAAACGGCGCTAAAATCCTAATCAATTTCTAGTATCGAAAATAGGTCTTGATTTTTAGTATTCAGAGTGGAATAAAAAAACTTATTAATTAATTCAGTTTTGCTAAATTGGAATAATTTTTTATTACAAAATTTTCAATCATAAATGAATATATTTTTTTTCAAAATATTATAAAAAAAATTTTAAATCTTCGAAAAAAACTTTCTATTTTTTTACATTTGTTCAACTTTCTGTTAGCTATATTTTGTTTTCGCTACTGAAAAATAAACTTAAAAATACTGATGCAAAAAATTGCCACAGTTTCAAAGCTTGCGATTAGCCAGCGTTATTAAATCGCTATGCAGATTTTTTCGGGTTACCAGCTTGCTTAACAACACGGGCACTCCGTTTATGCGCTATCAGGTTAAAATTTTTGAAAAATTGAACTAAATTACCGGTCTAATGCTACTACTGCCAGTACTTTTTAAAAGTTATATCAGTACTCTTGCTATCGATAACTAAATCAATTTTCTTGTCTTCTTTCGCAAACCTGGCATTGAAGTAACAACTACGCCTAGGCTGGATAATGTCATGTGTTCGAATCTAGGCAGGTCTATTTTCTTAGGTCAAATTTTTCCGTTTCGAAGAAATTTTTGGCGTATCGTTGGTCTGATGTTTTGTCGACTTAGTTGCTGCATTCCGCAATTTTCTTGCTTAACAAAATATTTAAATCATATGATAGTCTGCCTGTAATCAAATTCAAGTTATTTTAGTTTTTCCGGCACACTATTGTTTTGATAAAAACACAACACCTGAGGTGGTAAAGGTCCTATCTGATCAAAAACCGTTTTTTTTTTCAAAAAGGAAATTTTTCTTTTCACAAAATGTTGAAATGTCATTTCTGCTAGTCTCAAGTTGGCTTAGACGCTTTCTTATGAATTTTGCTGTTCGTTATGAAATTTTTACTGTAATTGAAAGAGTTATGTTTTGCTACTGTAATTTGTAAATTTGTTACGTTTGTAGCTTTTTTTTGTATTAAAACTTGTTTTGTACTCATTTTTTTCGGCTTATGCTCTGCTGAATAGTTGATCTAACAGCGGTGATTTAAAACACAAATATAATTTTATAGTTTTGCGTGCTTCCAGAGGGAGAGCAAAAATAGTTAGATTTTCAGAACTTTCAAAAATTTAGCATTTAACAGCAATTATGCTCAACGTGAGTCTAATGAATTTTTGTCGGTTCAGTTGTTGCTTGATAAATGCTATAAATATTCAAATTTCTTCTTAAATGCCAGTCAATGTGTTTGTTGTCGTGTGTTCGTCAATTTGAGCATCATCTCAGACAAATTTCTTAACTTTTTTTGGTGTGGTTATCTCGAAATGTTATAAGTTTTTTTCCGACTTATTGGCTTTTGTTCCATTTTCCTTGCGCTAGCTCGCATTGTTTTGTCTGGTAAGTATTAGTTTCTTGAGCCGGTTTAAAAAAAAAAATTTTTTATAATTTTGCGTGCTTATAGAGGGGGAGCATAAAAATTTACATTTTCAGAACTTATAAATGTTTTTCATTTAAAAGCAATTATGCTCAACGGGAGTTTAATCAGTTTTTGTCGGTTTAGTTGCCGCTTTATAAATGCTATAATGGTAATTATTGTTTTTTAAACGCTATTTTAAGCCAGTAAACGAGTTTTCGTCAAATTGAACATCGTTTCAAGTTTCTGAAATTTTTTTAGTTTGTGGTTTTCTCGAAATGTCTCAAGTATTTTTTTTCGACTTTTTGGCTTTTGTTTCATTTTTCCTCTGCTAGCTCGCAATGCTTTGCCTGGCTTGCAAATTATCAAAAATTAGGTGGATCAAATTGATTTTTCGAATAGATAGACCAAAATGATTGTTCTTAAAAGACTATAAAGACCCTCTTTGCTTGAATCTTCTGCTCATCCGCCAAATTTCAGAAGGAACAAGTCAATAGTGCCTTTTTGGGCACTTACTGAATGTTTTGACCTGAAAGTTTTGTTTTTACGAGCGCATCCTCAAAGTTAATTACGTTTTATATATATACACCGGCAAATTGAAGAAGAATATATATGCGCCATAAGACAAAATTTTGCCGATCGGCCGAAACTTTCGTAAAATAGTTTCAAACCACCATCCAATCTATCTAAATAAGCTACTATTTGAACCTAATGCGTTAAAATTATATATATTTTTTTCCGCTTTGTTCCTTGGAGTTTTGATCAAGTACTTGCAGCTCAAATACTCTCCAGTTTGTTCCTTTTTCATTTAGTTTTTCTCAAATTAAGGATATGCCTTTTATAAATTTAGTTCATTACAAAAGCATTTTAAAATATAAATCTGCCTCTTTTGTCAAATAATTTCACAAGTTGCGTAATTTGATTCAAATTTAAAAATAAATTTTGAATAGGAACATCTCATATATTGTATTTTATATCTTGTTCTCACAATCTATCATATTTCCGATAAGTACTACCATGTAACTCATAAACAGACGCAGAGACTAGGATTATATCAACATAGACACGCATTATGACCAATTACCATCTATAAACAGATAGACTTAAGTTAAATTTGATCAATTCGAGAGCAGAAAAATTACAGTCTTACTTGTTCATCGTCTAAGTTCATCGTCTTACTTGAGTCAATTAAGTGTAATTTAACTCATAGTGATACTATAACTACTATCGTTAATAACAACTATGCGTTGTGTATTATACAGAACTATGACTACGACGATGCCGTACTAACTTCAGTTTTCATGCTTACATGTGCTCTAAGTTATGAACAGATTGTTTTCTGTGATGGTATGATAAATGTTGCAAACGTATTAGAATTAGTTAGAGGTCAAAACTATTTCCCTCACCTTTTCGCAAAGGGGGGGGATTCGTTACTAGGTTCAAATTTTAATTAACTTAACCATTGAATTATTTCTTTAAAGGAGTGGCAATTCGTTACTAGATAACCTTGGGGCGATAGTTAAAGAGCTCCAACTGTTGAAATCAGAAGCTCAAAAAAATCCCTGCTAAGCTTGAATTCCATTTAAAATTCATGTGGTGACATGTCTTTTTTTCGAACTAATGCATGTCCGATTATTCTGAGGATTCAAAAATTTTAACTGACTTTTTTCCCTTATAAACCCGAAATTGTTGACCAGTAAATTAATCAATTAATGGGGCAAACAGCTGCTATTTATTATAGTTATGAACTTAACGATAGCTTGGACCGAAGCTATAATTTTAATGTCAGAGAAGCCAAAATATGAAATGCCAATTACGCCCGAAACCATAATTGAAATTGTCATCGACTCTTTATCAAACAAATGTCTCGTCGATGAAGTTTCCTTTTAATTAAATCAAAGTGAAGATCTGTTAATTTGATTAGTGATTCTGTTTGCAATGCTCTTGCACTTGGGAAAATTAAAAAAAAATCGGTTTCATTTTTGTAGAAGTCGTTTTTGTTATAGTCCAGAAATGAGTAAGATTGGCAGTGGACTAGGGTCGATGTTTTCCACGCCATTTAAGGTATCAACAAAAACTCATCGGTGATGGAATCGGGTAGCATATTGAAACCACTATCAGTAGCTAGCATAATCGTGTCCGGAAAAAATTTTCTCAGTCTGCATTTTTATGGAGCCAACATGTTGAATGCGTTTTTAAATGAAAAATAAAAAAATTAATAAAATAGAGAGATCAAAAGTTGATCATAATCCGACCACACGCACACACTTGTGAAAAACTACAAAAAATGTTCTTTTGAAAAAAAGTGGCGTTTTTTTCTGCATGGATTGATGAAAAGTAGTTTAAATAGTTTAAATAGTGAAGAAAGCTCTAAGAGAAGTTTTCAGAAGTAGTTTTCAAAGATGCGAACTAAGTTTTTTTCTGCTTTAATGATACGTTCAGTCTAGTTTCGTTCGAGTAAAGCGAGCAAGTAAGTCTCATAAGACCTACTTGCTCAAAATTAGGCAAAAAAAAACGATATATCGAAACCGGTTTTTCTCGGCACGGGTAATTTTTGTACGGCCATTCGAATTTGAAAATGTAAAGGTCAGACTACTCCAAATTCACACAGAATAATTGAAGAGAAGTCACCTAGACAAAAGTAATTTGGCTCACCGAACTGAAGATTATGGTTTTAGAGTGATTTAAATCGATTAACCAAGTGCACATTGGTAACGGTATTGGATTTCAAATTATTTTAGTTCGGTTGCTGTAGGAAATTTTGAACCAATTTAATTGTCTAAAAAATTGAGTGAACAGTTTTCGATTGAGTTTGATATGATCTCACAAGAAAAAAAATAAATCTAGTTTTGAGGTTGTAAGAAAGGAAAAAGTTTGTAGCTTCGAGCAATTTTCAAGCTATTTTTAGTTTCGTTTTGCTCCAAAAGTTGCGCAACTATTTGTTCTCAAGAAATTTTGCCTTCAGTGTAACAACAAATAATTAGGAAAAGTTTTTTGTCGTAAACTACTGGATTCAGAGAATTCTTAAAAGTTTTGCATTCATTGGGTTCCTCTGGTGATTCAAAATTGATTAAATTGAAATTTCTCAATTTGCTTGTCCCAAAATTAACTTTTAAGTGCAATTTTCTAAAGCAAATTCACAGCGAAATGGATATACTCAATTTGGATAAAAAATAGAAGTTGCACAAACTTCGTGATAACAGCCCGAAATAATTACTGAAAGCAGCTTTTTGAAAGCACTCAGAAAGTCTAAGTATAGTTTAAATAGGTTAATTTAAAAAATGGATTGAAATCATTGGGTGCAGGCAGTTTTTTTTCCCTCTGAAGTTGCTTGTTTTAGCACAATTTTTTGCAAAGTTATTCGCTGCATTAAAAATGCCTGATCTACCTTGGCTTAGTTAAAACAAATTAACTGCTGCTTATGAGGTCCATTCCTACTTAAGAACGCTATTTAATGATATTGTTTATACAGTTGTAGTGACCGAGCGGGAAAAGTAAACAGAACGAGGTAAAAGATTGCGAAAAAATTCCACGATAGTGTAAATGTCACCGTTGGCAAATTTTTCTTTAATTGATTTATTCCAAGCCTCGTTCTGCGTTTTGTTGTGCACAAAGAGCTCCAGTTAGTTTATTTGAGTGGAAAAAACGAAGCAATTTTCTCCTGGAGGTTTCTCGATTTTTCCCAGCAAAGAGTCCTAAAATGAACATATAACCACAGAAGTGCTTTCAAACATATTACTTCTTTTATGAATGCACTTCGTTAGTTTTAATTTTTTCTGCCTGTCGTGAGGCGACCTTCGGTACCTCGTTATTTACTTGTTCTTTTGCAGTCCTACTGCAGATTGATGTTAATTATACTAACCGAGGTCATTGAGCTAATCTATACACAATACCACGCAGAGCGTGTTCATTCCTTTTCTGATATCTATATTGTTTTGCTTGATAATCTTTATTCAACTTAAACTCATGATCATTCAGGATAAATTTCCTATTACAAGAATATATTTGAAACCAAGCAACAAAGTGATTCAAGTAACAAATTATTCAATTCTAAAACAATTTACTGTATTTAGACGTCTAATTTCCAATCAGGGGTAGAATTCGAGCTATCATAAACAAGGACATCACATCTTTCAACAAGCTTGATTCGTATATGGCCCAATTCTGGCCTAAAGCAGCTGTGGTTAATAACTGTGTAGTTATTGATAACAAATTGGCCATACCCGAACCTCTTCGACAAGCCGTGCTCACTCGTCTGCACCGATCTCACCCGGGACAAGAGGCTATGATGGCTGCCTCTGAATATCTCTGTTGGCCATTTATGAAACGTCAGATCACCGATACGTGCGAGAAATGCCTTGAATGCATCTTGTTTGGTAAGAATCTTAAACCCTCGTCAGTTTTTAATACTGCGCAACCTTTGCATGTTCTGTCTGGACCTAATCAGGAATTACAACTAGATTTAGCTGGTCCTATACTTGATGATAAAGGAACTAAGATCTTTCTTTTGGTAGCAATCGATCGGTTCTCTAAAATTCCTTCAGCTCTTATTTCTAAAACTACTGGGGCTAAGAAGGTTACTAATTTCCTTGAATCTTAGTTTCGTATCCATGGTCTACCTCAGTCTATCAGAATGGATCATGGTTCAGGTTTTAAAAATATTTTGGTGCAAGAGTTTTGCTCTAGCAGAGGTATTAAACAATCCTCTCGCCGGTCGGAGATCGTAGAGGCAGTGGTTTGGTTGAACGAACGATTCAGACAATCCAGAGAAAACTGGGTGTTGCAAAACTCGATCCTAATTTCAAAAACTTTAGGAAAATGATTCAACAAATACTTGAGAACATTCGCAAGAGTAATCATTTGGTGCTTAAGAAATCACCTTTTGAATTGCATTTTGGTCGTAAACCTAATACTTAATGGTCTCAGGCGAGTAATAATGTTGTCAAATCTGATACTTCAGCCCAAGGACTGGAGCGCAACCTCCTTACGCCAGACCAGATTGCCAGCCAAGATTACAGCAGAGACAGGGCAAAAGTTGTTCCGCGCGGTAGCACTAGTCCAACAGTTCCTCCCCGCTTCAAACCCTTGTTCTCGCGGGACGGAAATGTGGCAGATAGTGAACCCTACAAGGCGTTGGCGAAACCCGGCATTCGGACCTCGCTCATTCCCTCATGTCAGGTCTCAATCACAACACTCTCCGCTTCCCGGCAATAGTAACACCTCCGGGGGCACAAGTAAGCTCCAGGCGTGCACCAGCTGTGCAACCCCGTCGCCTCTCAAAAACAAGTAAATTAGAAAACCTTCTAATGTCTGATCCTAGTCGAGTTAAAGTCTGTAGGAAAATTATTGATCGTCAATCGGGGAAAGCCTCTTTATAAATTGATAAAATTTAAGATTGTTCGTGTTACGGATCACACCTATGTTACCGACAATGGGAAAGTTTACCGGAAAAATCATATCTGTCTCAAACCCAATTATCGGTCTACCGTTTCAGTTGCTCCAAACACTCTAGGTGATTGCCTCCAAACCTCGAATTCTACCTCTCGGGATGCAATTAAAAGGCCTCTTACACGGTCTCAGCCTGTGCTAATAGAACAACGGCCAAACAATCAAACTCCCTCTACTCCGATGGTGGATCTCACAGTTGACTCTTCCAGTGAAAACTCAGTTGGATCCAACGGTGGTCTTCAAGCGGTTCATGATTCTTCTCCTATCGGAAAACGCCAGATGCTTCAGTGTGACTCACCTCCGGTCAGGTTTGCTCCTCAGTCTAGCTCTACATCGCAGCTCCACACTTTAACAAGTGCTACCTGCTCGTTACCGACTGCCTCTACCGCAAAACTTGAAGGTTCGTTAACTTCGCCTCAACCGCGGACTTCACATTGTGCTGTTTCTTCTTCGACCGTTCACCTTGGTCCTACCCGTCCTGGAATTATTATCTCTTCACCAGACATGGTGTCGCCACAGGGTCTGGTTCTTCCCTCTCATTCAGCGTCATCAGAGCTGCCCTCCTCCTACCCTTTGCTTTCTCTACCTGCTCAACCAGTGGTTGACGATGCCGAGTCAGTCCGGACGTCACATCGTAGTAAGAAGCCTACTCAGTTTTTTGGCGATCCGTTGCGGCATTCTGTCGAATCAGTCGAGGAGGACCAAAATTGCCCTCTGAAACGGTGATAGTAACTTCAGTCAAATCAGTTGAGGAGGACCCCAATTTGCCCTCTGAAACGGTGTTAGCGTCTTCGTCTTCACCACGAAAACCCCTCATTCGGGATCATTTTCCACCTGGACCTTCAGCGACGACGTCTCCCCCTCTCGCTCATGCGAAAGAAGCTACTGGAAAGGATTGACTATATATCCAGTTTAAAACTCTATTAAACTCATTCAAACTCCTTCATGTTATCATGTTTTTTCTGATTCACTGTACAGCATTTGTGTGGGATAGGGGGCTATCAATCATTTGCTCGTCTGGGTGCAGTTTTATTATCTCTCTAACTTTGGGTTGTTTCTCAAAATTTTTTCTCCCGCGGGGAATGTCGTGAGGCGACCTTCGGTACCTCGTTATTTACTTGTTCTTTTGCAGTCCTACTGCAGATTGATGTTAATTATACTAACCGAGGTCATTGCGCTAATCTATACACAATACCACGCAAAGCGTGTTCATTCCTTTTCTGATATCTATATTTTTTTTTTGCTAGATTATCTTTATTCAACTCATGATCATTCAGGATAAACTTCCTATTCCAAGAATATATTTGAAACCAAGCAACAAAGTGATTCAAGTAACAAATTATTCAATTCTAAAACAATTTACTTATTGTTCAACAACCAAGTTTTCATTCTAAAACCTCGGCAAATCTCACTGCCAAAATTTGCGTCTTTTATTACGAAAGCGAAAACGGCGCTAAAAACTTAATCAATTTCTAGTATCGAAAACAGGTCTTGATTTTTAGTTTTCAGAGTGGAATAAAAAAACTTATTAATTGATTCAAATTTGCTAAATTGGAATAATTTTTTATTAAAAAATTTTCAATCATAAATGAATATATTTTCTTTCAAAATAATATGAAAAAAATTTTAAATCTTCGAAAAAAACTTTCAATTTCTTTACATTTTGTTCAACTTTCTGTTGGCTATATTTTGTTTTCGCTACTGAACAATAAACTTAAAAATACTGATGCAAAAGTTTGCCACAGTTTCAAAGCTTGCGATTAGCAAGCGTTATTAAATCGCTATGCAGATTTCTTCGGGTTACCAGCTTGCTTAACAACTAGAATCCATTCACGGGCACTCCGTTTATGCGCTATCAGGTTAAAATTTTTGAAAAATTCAACTTAATTTCCGGTCTACTGCTACTACTGCCAGTACTTTTTAAAAGTTATATCAGTACTCTTGCTATCGATAATTAAATCATATTTCTTGGCTTCTTTCGCAAACCTGGCATTGAGGTAACAACTACGCCTGGGCTGTATAATGTCGTGTGTTCGAATCTAGGCAGGTCTATTTTTTTAGGTCAAATTTTTCCGTTTCGAAGAAATTTTTGGCGTATCGTTGGTCTGATGTTTTGTCGACTTAGTTGCTGCATTCCGGAATTTTCTTGCTTAACAAAATATTTAAACATATGATAGTCTGGCTGTAATCAAATTCAAGTTATTTTAGTTTTTTTGGCACACTTTTGTTTTGAGAAAAACACAACACCTGAGGTGGTAAAGGTCCTATCTAATCAAAAACCGTTTTTTTTTCAAAAAGGAAATTTTTCTTCTCACAAAATGTTGAAATGTCCTTTCTGCTAGTCTCAAGTTGGCTTAGACACTTTCTTACAAATTTTGCTGTGCGTTATGAAAATTTTACTGTAATTGAAAGAGCTATGTTTTGCTACTGTAATTTGTAAATTTGTTACGTTTGTAGCTTTTTTTTGTATTAAAATTTTTTTGTACTCATTTTTTTCGGCTTATGCTCTGCTGAATAGTTGATCTAACAGCGGTGATTTAAAACACAAGTATAATTTTGTAGTTTTGCGTGCTTCCAGAGGGAGAGCAAAAAAAGTTAGATTTTCAGAACTTTGAAAAATTTAGCATTTAACAGCAATTATGCTCAACGTGAGTCTAATGAATTTTTGTCGGTTCAGTTGCCGCTTGATAAATGCTAAAAACATTCAAATTTTTTCTTAAATGCCAGTCAATGTGTTTGTTGTCGTGTTTTTGTCAATTTGAGCATCATCTCAGACAAATTTCTTAACTTTTTTTTGGTGTGGTTATCTCGAAATGTTATAAGTTTTTTCCGACTTACTGGCTTTTGTTCCATTTTCCTTCCGCTAGCTCGCATTGTTTTGTCTGGTAAGTATTAGTTTCTTGAGCCGGTTAGTATCTTGAAGCACTATTATTTTTTATTCTTGGCCTAGTTATGTTTTGCTACTGTAATTTGTACAATTGTTAAGTTTGTATCTTTATTGTTTTTTCTTGCTTTAAAATTATTTTGACCTCAATTGTTTCAGCTTATGCTTTACTGAATAAGTGACTTAACAGCTGTGATTTTAAAAACAACTAAAAATTTATAATTTTGCGTGTTTATAGAGGGGGAGCGTTTAAATTTACATTTTCAGAACTTATAAAAGTTTTTCATTTAAAAGCAATTATGCTCAACGGGAGTTTAATCAGTTTTTGTCGGTTTAGTTGCCGCTTTACAAATGCTATAATGGTAAATATTGTTTTTTAAACGCCAATTTAAGCCAGTTAACGAGTTTTCGTCAAATTGAACATCGTTTCAAGTTTCTGAAATTTTTGTAGTTTGTGGTTTTCTCGAAATGTCTCAAGTATGTTTTTCGACTTTTTGGCTTTCGTTTCATTTTTCCTCTGCTAGCTCGCAATGCTTTGCCTGGTACGTGTGGTATCACAGGTAATGTGAAGCTCGGCTTTGCCTCTGTGTTCACTTTTGAATGATTAAACTCGTTCCAATCTAAAGTGATAAAATACACAAATTCTTACATGAAAATTCGCAAAAAATGGGGCAAACGGCTGCGGCTCATTATTTTTGTTTTAACCTTTTTCTTATCTTTAACGGAGCTTGTGTTTTGATGCCAAAAATTGAGAAATCTCAAATAAGACCTGAAACAACTAAAAACTTGAAATTCTTAATAACGCAAATGTCTATTCCATGAGTTTTCAGACTAATTAAATCAAAAACTGTAAGTATCTGTTTTTTTGATCTGGAATTTGTGGACAATGCTCGTACAATTTGGAAGTTTTTACCTTACTGTTTTTAGTCTGATTTTTGTAGAACTCATAAAGTTCTTATTTTTCAGAAATAAATAAGATTGGTTGAGGCCAAAAAGTTTTTTGTCAAAACTTTTTGAAAAATTTTGACAAAAAAATCGCGTTTTTTTTTGGCGCGCGCTCCCCCTCAAAAAATAGTCAATATTGGCACCGAAATCGCCCTTACAAAAAATTTTAGGGTCGGTAGGCCAAAAATGGATTTATTAAAAAGTATCAAAGGGGGGACCCTTTGGGTCGGCAGGGGGTCGAATCCCTGAGGAAGGGGCGTCCGCCCCCCCCGCCCCCCACCTTAAATTCGCCTCTGGTTGAGGCCTAGAATAGATGTGTTCCACTTGATTTAGGGTACAGTAAATAAAAGTATTGGGTTTTTGAGCCGGGTAGTATCTTGAAGCACTATTAGTTTTTATTCTTGAACGGAAAAAAGTTTTCCAAAGTTGTGCTTTCAATGCCTGCATTTTAGGGAGCCTGCTTGTCGCATACAAATTTAATGAAAAAAAATGAAAATGGAATATCAATGGCTTTGAATCAAAAATGGCTTGAAAATTGACAAAAAGATATAAAGATAGCCGGTTGCTGTGCAATTAATACAATAAACTTTGACCACACTAAAACGTACAAAAAAGGATTTTTTTACTTAAGCAAGCGTAGTGTCACAGTTTCTGTAAACTCCAGTGGTACAGTTCTGCACGGCAGTCGATTGTTAAAACTGGGTATCCGAGGGCTTAAGTTTGAAACTTACAGAGGTCGCTTAGTTCTCAAAACGCACGAAATGTTTTAATTTTTTTTCTCTTTTTTGATCCGTGCGTTTGCACAGTGCAGCTTTTCTTCAGTGTTCGAAGGTGTGTGCTTTTCTTTTAATGACAAGGTGATGAAAAGCTATACAAATGCGTAGAACATTAGCCAGTTCGACATAATCAACAACAGACATAAATATTCACCAGTTGGCCGGTTGTTTTATACATATGTATGTATAAAACAACAGGCCAAAAAAAGAACAGGCCAGTTTGCGTATGTTCAGTGTTTGCTTACAAGTTTCCGGTATCGCCGAGCAGTCGTTAGTTTTTTGCCGAATGGATGACCGAAGAAAGGTGAAAAATGCTTAACATCCTTCTCGCGTTTTAGTTTTCCAGATCTGATAAAATTTTTAAAATTCTGTTGAGTGAATCAGTAGTTAGTGGTGAAATTTTAAGCTAAAGTAACCTGTGGAAGTTTTTGAAAACTTTCTCGGCCGTTTAAAAAAAAAACAGGCCAAAAATGCGTTATTAAAACGCGCGCCTTTCAAAATTAGTGTATATTTGCACCAAAGGCCACCAAAATTAGTGCACCAAAATTAGTGTATATTTGCACCACTTTGGATGTCATAAAACAATACCAAAGGGGCACCCTTTGGTTGAAGAGGGGGTCGAATCACTGATGAGGACGTCCGCCTCCCTCCACCCCCCAAAACTCATGCCAGACTTGGATGGCTGCACTTCTTCTCAAAAATAAGTTTTTTCTGTTTCTCACCAAAACTCAGTTGAAAAAAAAAAACGATCATGATCAATTTTTGCCACAGTGCCGGTCTTGAGCGCCATAAATTGAAAATGATACTCATACAATTTCATACTAGCGTTTATGAAAAGAACAGCTAGTCAACAATTCTCAAATATGTAAATTGTATGGTTAAGACACTTATTAGGAATATGGAAGTTTTGTACCTGGTTCAAAATTTAGAAAGGCCCAAAAAAATTAAGCTCTAATTTTGGTCTTAAAAACAGTTCTCTACAAAAGGTTAATATTTTTCAAAAAAAAAATTGCCTGTAAAACAATAACTTTTTCTCTACTTCGCTGATTACCCTGGTAAAAAGCAAGAGTATTGCTAAAGGGTACACGACTTTTTTCTTTTTTCCCCACAATTAACTTTGTTCACAGGACTCATCTGAACGTCTGGACTCGTTTTTAGCGATGTTTTGTTTCACAACCTATTCAAATTTCTATGCATTTGCGGCCAACTTAGCCTGGAAGTAGGGAATATGCCTGGGAGGGCAAAGGTCGAGGGTTCGAATCTGACCTGTTTATTTTTTTCAATGGAAATATTCTGTTCAAATAAAATTTTTGGCCGTTTATTTGTCTGCTTGTCTGTAGTCGGTTTAGTTGTCACGTCATGGATTTTTTTTGTTGTGCGCTTTTTTAATGTAGCTATAAATGTTTTTACACATTTTACACTCCCTTCTGTTTTTTTTAAGTTGATTGTATTTTTACCAATCGGTTTCTTGAAACTTCTTTCGGTTTGGATTTTTTTTTCACTTGTTGCAAAGTCTGTAGTTTTTCTTAAAACTTTCTACTGATTTTCAAAAGAGGGTTTTCAATCGAAACACCGTCTACTCCTCTGTAGGCTGCATACTCCCCCAAAGTCTCCTCTTATAGCCCCTCTGTCTAGAGCCTTCGAAAAAGTCTGTGGGGGAATATTTTACCCATATTATTGATTTATTTTTCATTTTCTCAAAAAGTACCCATCCCAAATCGTAGCTTTTTGTTTCAATTTTAAAAACGGTTCTGAAAATCTCTCCTGAACAAGCGGCTATGCCCAAGTTTTTTCTATCACAAAGTTATGGCCCTCGGAACAGTCAAATTTTTGATTTTTTACCGTTTCGTGAATCTTTAGGCTTTTCTCAAAAATTAACTTCTCAAGTCTGCTAATATGAGTTAAAAAAGACAAAGGGCAGTGATAAGCTCCCCTGCATTAAGACCACTCACAAAATTTGGAACGAAAATAATATCGCCCTCGGAAATGTCAAATTTTTGATTTGTTGACTGTTTTTAGGTTTTTCTCAATATTTATCCAGCCAAATCTGAGATTATTGGTTCAATCGAAACAACAGCTTTTGGAGATCCTTCCTTTACAATCGGCGATGCTCAGTTTGCTTCAGAAAAAGTTATGGCCTTCAAACAAATCAAAGCTTTAAAAATTCGACAATTTTTCAAAGCTTTGGTTTTGCTTAAGCGGCCAAAAGTTGTTTTTTGCAGAAAACAATATGGATTTTGGAAAGTCTTTTGGCCGTTATCTTAGAAGTTTTGTCCATTTTTTAGAAAATTTTGGATTTTTTTAAAGATTAAAAGTTCAATCGAAAGATACGAATGCGATAATTGTTCCTGCAAAAGAGGCAACATCCTATTTTTTGTAGGAGAAATGTTATCTTCACACTTATTTTAGTAGAGCAACAACTGACGTTTTCGTGCCGCATCAGTACACTAAATGAATTAAATATCAAAAAGGTACCAACAGGTTTAGCTGCGTCCCTGGTTGTTTTTTATCGAAACGTACGAAAATTTTGGTTCACCTGGCTTTTTGTCTCAAGACTCATCTTCTGGATCCTTGACTCACTCATATGCTTCCTTTACTATAAAACCGCATCAATCAGCCATCGGTCACATCTGGCTTGGAGGTAACACTTTTGCCTGAGACGGAATAGGCTTGTAAGCTTGTAGTTTAATCCGGCCGGAACCAGTTTTTTGCAAACTTGAGTTTTACCGCTTTTTCGGACTTATCGTCCGTCTGTTTATTTTGTTTTTAGTATAGTTACCGTAGTCCTTTTTTTGAATTTTCAGCTGTCTTTTAAGTTGCTGTAACAGCTATAAATGACAACAAATCCCTGGAGTTTGATCCCAGTCGGGAATAATTTTTTGCAACTTGAAAATTTTCGGCTAATTAGGCTTTTTGTGTCTCTGCTTATTTTGCCCCTCTTAGTTCCCGCAGTAAGGATTTTTTCTAAACAAAAGATCGGCTTTTTTCTAGCAATTTGAAAGCTCTTTGTAAAATTTTGAATGGTGTACTTATATATCATTTTGAATAATTTGTCTTTTTGTTTTCAATTATTAAGAATTTTTTGACAAAAACAAATTAAAAGGTTTTTTCAAGTTGTGGTTTACTTTTTGCGTTTTTTTTTCACAGTCAATCATTTTTGTACTGCAAGTGGTGCAAAAAAAATTACCAAATCTCCTTTTGCTTCCGTGTAAAAAAATTCAAGTTTTGTCCTGATAACTCACTGAATTTTTTTTCTATAAAACGGCCGACTTTTGTATTGACTTAATAATTAATCGTGCGTCGTTGCTCTGATTTCTTTGACGTTTTTTGTGCTGTTAGTACCAGTAGTAAATTTGATTTCTCAGCTTAGAAATGATGTTTGCGTGATGCCTTTTTCGGGTTGATATTATTTACTTTGGCGCAGATAAAAACACTTTTTTTAGGCCGAGCTTAGACAGTCGAAGACAGCCGAAACAACCAACGCTTAAAAGCAGGGGCAGATTTAGGGGGGAGGGGGGGGACGTTCCTTACCAGAGATTCGACCCCCTGTTGACCCAAAGGGTCCCCCCTTTGGTACTTTTTAAGAAATCCATTTTTGGCCGACCGACCCTAAAATTTTGAGAGGGAGCGCGTGCCAAAAAAACCGCGGTTTTTTGTCAAAACTTTCATAAAAGTGCCCAAAAACGTCTTTTTAGTGATTTGGGAGAGCTCGGAGAATCAATTAAGTCGACCAAAAAAAAAGGTCGTCAAAATTTTCGAAATTTCGAAAAAATACAAAATAATTCTTCCTTTTTTCGAACGAAATTGTTGTTCATTCGGCAAGTATGACAGAACCATTTGTGGTTTTGATTTTGACCAAAGCATTCTGGTCAAAGTGGCTGTCTTTGAAGCAAGACAGTTAAAACCCAATGTGGGTCTCTTTAACTATTCCCTTTTTTGCATAAGGGGGAGAGATTCGTTACTAGATGCAAAGTTCACATATTTTGTGACCGTTGAAATATTTTTTCATAGGGGTGGCAATTCGTTACTAGGTACCATTGGGGAGAAAAATAAAAGAGATCCCCCAATCTACTTGGTTGGCTTCAGACGAAAAACTACTACCGCCTGCTCTAATTCAGTATCGTGATTGTAACTTTATAGTTTTGAAAAATTGACTTCATAGCCAATTGTATATTTTGCGTGCGTGATGCTCAAGTTGTATTTAATTCGAGAACTGACAGTTTTGCGTTTTTCAAATCAGCTTATATGTAGCTTTAGCTTATATGTTTAGTGACTATACCGACTTAAATATCTTCTTTTTATGATTCAATAATTTAAGACTCTTGCATTATTTGCATTCACAGTAAGAATTTGAGTCTCGCTAAATCAGTGGCGAAAAAAAGCGCAAGACCCCAAGATCCAGGTTTGTGAGTTAACTGAATTTGCGGAATGTCTCGGAAGAAAACCTCAATGAAATCCTTGTCCTTGGTCGATCTTCCCGCTATAGTTCTAGAAAATATTTTCCAATTAATTGTAGATCGAGAAAATCTGTCTAAAAATGGTTTCAGCATGTCGATGATTTCAATCAGAGACTTGATAAGTTTACGGCGTACGTGCAAATTAATCTGCAGATTAGTTGATGATGCATTAATACTGATTAGAAAGTTATTTATTAGCCTTGACAAAACGCCATTGAACGAAGAGAAAAACTCGCTAATGATTCAAAACGCGTTGAGATTTATAAAGCAAAAAACGAATTGGACGTTCAGAGACATCGAGATCAAATTTGGACGTCAGATTAACGAGGAAAAGATCACGCATCTAGCTGATATTTTTGAACAAGGTCCTGGAACTCTAATAAGCCCCAGAAGGTCGCGATTACTGTTGCCTGTGTTAGATTTCAACTCAAATGATTTTGATTTCAACCTGTTTGCTAATCATTTCAAAATATTGTCTTTTTTTCAAGCTCGAAAAATCAATTCCGTCAACTTAAATTTTCAAATTGATAGAAAATTCTTGAAGTCAAGTAAGAGTTCCGAAAACCAAATCAGTCTAAAACTCCTCCTTTTCCTGGACTGCATAATAAACCCAGGCTTCGTGGGACTGAAAAACCTCTTTTTTAGTGCTGCTACTCTCGATATGAAGTGTTTAGTTAACTTAACAAAAATGAGAGACCTAGCCGATATTGATTGCCAGTTATTGATTCCATCAGCCGAGGAGTTAGCTCATCAAATGAACCTGAGTGGCTTAACCATCAGCGAGCCCTTGCTGGTGTCATCGAAGAGTTTTTTGGCAAATGTAAAAAACATGACCCGTTTAAACTGGCCGCTAAATATATCATCGACCAATTTAAGGGTGGATCTGAAATTACTCTCTCATTTAAATATCAGCGAAAGATTAGAGATAACAGCGACGCGGTTTTCTGCAAATCTAGACCACCTAACTCATCTGCGCATCAGCGAACCATTAAAAATAAACTCAGATTTCTTTGTGGCAAATCTAGAAAGACTTTCTCATTTAAGTATCAGCGGGTCATTAAAGATTAATTCAGCCGATCTTTTCACGAATCTGACAGTCACGACTCATTTGAACATCTGCGGGCCTCTAGAGATAAAATCGACCATGTACAGGGCCAATTTGACAAACCTTAATCAATTGAACATTCAAGGATCGTTACAGATAAACGCGACCCATTTATTCATGAATATAACAAATTCTAGTCTATTGAGTGTCTGCGGGCCGATACGGATAATGTCATCTGATTTTTGCGCGAACCTTACAAACTTGACTCAGTTGAGCATCTCTGGGCCGATAGAGATAAATTCAGCCAGGTTTTTTGTGGATCTTACCAACCTTACTCAGTTGATGATATCTGGACCACTAGCGATAACATCAGACAATGTGCAAGCGAATTTTCCAATGTTGAAAAAATTACGCATCATCGGGCCATTAGAATTAAATTCGAGTTCAAAGTTCTATCTTACTTCGGTCGAAGGGATAGATTTGACTGTTAAATGTCATCAAGATCTCATTATTTTAAAGCAAAATGTACCATCTGCATTTCCGAATCTCCGCACGTTCAAATTTGCAGCTGACTTGGATTTGGGGGAGTTCAGTTTTGAAGAGCTGCCTGAAATGTGCTCAGACGTTTCTGTTCACGGTTCAGCGGCAAAGTACTTTGCAAAATGTCGGAATATTTTCCGTTTGCATATCGAAGGTGGCATGATTGGTGCCGACTTGTTACCTGTTAGTCTGGTGGTGCTCAACCTCTCAAATGCAATAGGCAAGTTCATTTTTTATTTACCTTTGCAATTAGCAAAGATAAAGCATCCGGATACTATACTACTTTCACTTTCGAAAGTTCACAGAGTTTGCTCAAAGTTTGTTAGTCAAAATAAACAAGACTGCTCGTATCAGGGCGAAGCCTTGAATGTTCCGACTGCCTTTTAAGGTTTTCTGCAGCAGTAATAACATCAAAAATTTAAATGTAATAAAAATAAAATGAAAATTTTTTTTTCTAAATTTTGAAATTTCTCATGAAAATCATCCCCCCCACACGCCATATAAAGTACAAAAGGATAGATTTCGCTCCTTGTAACAAATCAATTATGGCAAATAAGCTTCTTTCAATCAATTTGGAACGATTTTAAGACGGATTAACTCTCCGCTTACGCGTTAGTAGCGCGAAATATATCGCGAGTTAATTGTCCCCAATTGGCCAAATGGCAATCTTTAAACCCCCGTAACTTTACGAAAAGAGATCACAGGAGAAATATCTTTTCAAATTTAAGCTCAGGACAACAATACCTTTTGAATGATATAAAAAATTCCGTCAAAAATGGCTAGTTAAGAAGTCGAAATTTGTCTGAAGAAAAAAACCCACCCCGAGCACAAATATTTCGTTACTTTCGTATCGAAAGTCGAACAACAAGACTGCTCGTATATCAGGGCAAAGCTCTGAATGTTCAGACTGCCCCTTAATCTATATCGAAGAGGTTTTTGGGAAAAGAAAATACTGAAAAACTATAAATTTTGGACAATATCAAAGATCAAGTGTGACAATTTGAGTCGTACGAAATTAATATACGATCGGTTAGCTTGCCTGAATTCAATTTGGAACCATTTTGTTGTGCGGTATATTTCGGCATGCATAAATAATTTGCGTTACGCTTTCAGCGTTATGAATAAAATATTCAAAACGCGCATAAATTAGTCCAGAGATGGCCAAATTGGCAAAATTCAATTCCCAGAACTATGCAAAACAAAACTCCCAGAATTTTGATCGGACATAAAACGTGTTTTCAAATTGATTTCAGGAAGTCGATATTTTCAATGGGGTATAAAATTTTTTTATTAAGTTGTTAACATCTATTATTTCGAACAACGAAAATTGACTGAATAAAAAAACCGCACCAAACATAAATATTCCGCTTTCTTCGAAAGTCGGAAAAACAAGCATGGCAAACTCAAACATGCTTTAATACTGAGTTTCAGACGCTGATACATATTTTCAAACCGGCCTGACGCTGATACATTCTTTGCCATTTTTTGATAAATGTTTTTAACCGATGCTGATACATATGTTGAAACCGGACCTGACGCTGATACACATTTTGTCATATTTTGATACATACTTTTAACCAATTCTGATACATATTTTGACTTATTTTGACACATATTTTGCCCGACGCTGATACATATTTTGAAACCAGGCCTGACGCTGATACGTATTTTGTCATTTTTTGATACATTTTTAAGCGACGCTGATACATATTTTGTCATATTTTAATACATATTATAAATCAATTCTGATAGATATTTTGATTTAATTTGACACATATTTTGCCCGACGCTGATACATATTTTCAAACCGGCCTGACGCTGGTACATTTTTTGCCATATTTTGATAAAAATTTTTAACCGACGCTGACACATATTTTGAAATCGGACCATACGTTGATACATATTCTTAAACAATTCTGATACATATTTTGACTTACTTTGACACATGATTTGCCCGGCGCTGATATATATTTTGAAACCGGGCCTGACGCTGATACGTACTTTGTCGTTTTCGATACAGTTTTAAACGACGCTGATACACGTTTGGCCATATTTTGATACGTCTTTTTAACGTCGTTAATACATATTTTGTCTGAGTTTGATACATATTTATAACCGACGCTGATACACATTTTGCTATATTTTGATACGTATTTTTAACCGACGTTAATACTTTTTTTGTCATAATTTGATACATACTTTTAACCGACGCTGATACATATTTTGAAACCGGGCCTGACATTTTTCGATTTCTGATTTCAAAAGTATTTTCATTTCGCCCATCTTTTCCTTAACTTCTCAATTTGATCAAATTTTCTCGAGATGAGATTCGGCCCCTTGGCTACCCAATTTTGGGTCCGCCTTTGGATTTATTTTAAGACCGCCATTCTTGGCTCGCTGACTCTAAAACATCTCTAGAAATACTAAAACAAATCAATAAAAATTCTCATTTGACACTAAATTTGATGAGAGAGCTGGCACTTTTTGAAAAAGTATCTGAAAACTTGGCCAAAATTAGGCTATTTTAGTTAAGTGCTTTGGAAGTGCTCGGAAAATCAGAAAATTAGTTCTGCCGAACTTTAAAAAATAAAAAAGTCGACAAAATTTTCGGCATTTTTTGAAAAATCCGCTCACCTCCAGAAAATCCTATATCCACCCCTAGCAAAAACCCTATTTTGATCAAACTTTTTTCGCCGCGTTTTTTCGGCGCGCGCAACTCCCTCAGAATAAAAAAGTATTTGCGCCAAAGGCACCTTTAGAAAAAATTGTAAAAAAAATTGTTATCTCAAAGTAGTATGAAGGGGGGGCTTTGCGTCGGCAGAGAGTCGATTCTTTGAGAAGAAGAGCGCTACTGCTCACGACATGTAACATGGATAGTCTTGACGCTATCAGAATTGAGCCTTAAAATTGGTAGAAAATTAGTTGCTTCTGTTAGTTCTTTTTACTCTTATAAAACTAATCACTCCGGAAAAAACTATAACCATGAGCAAGGTTAAACAGGATTTTCTCGAGGTGGTTTTTCAAAAAAAAATTCGATTATTAAGGTCGACCAAACTGAGTTTCTGAGAACTCGTAGAACACTAACAGACCGTAGTTCGCCAAAACAATTTTGCACGGCAGTCGAATTTTTGAGTTTTTTTTGGAAAGTGTTGACTGAAAGGCCGCCTTTTTTGTGCGCGTTCTCACTCAGAATTAGTGATTGTTGGCACTTATAGAAACATTGTAGGGTCGGTTAGCCAAAAATATGTTTCTTAAAAAGTAGCAAAAAGGTTCGAAACTCTGAGAAAGAGGCGTCAACCCCTCCCAAATCCGCCCCTGGTTAGGAGCCATTTTTTAAACTGGTGTTTTTTGCAGGAAAGTTAAAACAGTCACATATATTGAACAGAATAGAAAATAAGGACAGAATTGCAGCACTCATCAACTTAGTATTGCGCCCTCGTATGCCAGACTGGGTTTTTGAGTATTCCAGGGCTTAAGCGTTTTTATCAAAATAGGTCAACATTATACAAAAATTAAAAAGAACAAACTTTACTTAGAACTTTAACAAAAACATTAGGATGCAATTCATTTCAGGAAATTCGCAACCAAAATTTTACCTCAAAAATGGGTCAATTTGATTTTTTTAAATTAACCAAGAAAAAAGTTGAAACTACCACAAAAATTCATGAGAAACTTATATCAAAAGAAGCCTCTTACACAGCCCAACAAAGTTTCAACAAGGTAAAATCTTCAAAAATCAATAAAGATGAATATACTTCTGCTGGATAGCCAAGAGAGTCAGATCTAGCAAAGTAGGTTTTTCATGTTGATGTTATCTAAAAGGTTTGGTATTTTTTCCATCATAATAAAAAGTACTAGATATTAAAACACAAATTGCTTTTCAAAATTTTATGGGGAGGGGGAGGAAATTTTACATTTTATCTCTGCATTCTATTAAAGTTTTTTAAAATCTTGCCACCACTTTTTCTGGAAACTATGCATAGTTTGCAGAAAAAGTGACGGTAAAGATTTTAAAACATTTTAATAGAATGCAGGGATAAATGTAAAATTTCCTGCCCCTCCGCATAAAATTTTGAATAGCAGTTTGAATAGAAAATCCATTTTACTTATAATAGAAAATCAATAATGGGTGCAGTTTTTCTTCTATGAGGTTTCGTTCCAAACACATTATATGTGACTAGAAGAAACTATTCATTAGGTATAGTGTTTCTGGATTTTGACTACCCCGAAAAATCTTCCAGATGGATAAATTTGGTGTAATAGTAAATTTCTGATGGCCGGATTCCAAAGAAAATGTTAGTGTCGAAAACTTGTCGTATTTTGAGCTGTATTTTTTTTAATTTTCAGGTTAAATTAGATCATACCTGAGCAGCTCTTCCCTACAATTTTGACGTTATTTGACTACTGCTATTTTCACGTTTTTAGTGGTCTTTACTTCTCATTCTAATGCTTTTTCATCTATTTAAGCCATTCTTCATTTTAAAATAGTAACCTAAAATTTAAAAAGAAAACAAATTGCAAAATCTTAAGAACAATTTATACGAAAGAAAGAATTTATTTCTCATTGTTAATGGTAAATACGCAAATAACAAGAATTTAAATATGAAGCACCAGAAACAGTGAGGGGACAGTTAACGAACCCAATTTGGTTACACAGCACTGCCCTTTTTATCAAATGAAATACGAAATCTGAGATCTTCAATTTTACAAAAAAAAAGGTTCCTGATTTTTTCTTAAATCAGTGTTTTAGTGCTACTTTCAACACTTTATGCCACTTTCACAGCCAGTTTTCCTTGTTATGATCTGTAATTGCATTTGTAGGCTTTTTCATCTTGATGGAATTTTTTCTTCTGTAATGTTTCATTAATTGGATCGGATAATTTTTTAAGCTCAAAGTGAATTTCTGAAGAAAAACACATGTTCCTCTAAATTTTTTGGGAATAACGGGGGGGGGGGGGTGTGTTCTGTTGATTAGAATGCACGGAAACCGTATGAGGAATTGTACCTGAAATAAACGTATCTCTGTTTTTCTTTGTCTTGTTTTTTTTTACTGTATTAGCTTTGAGAAGGCATGTTTTTAGAAATCAAAGCATGCTTTTTATTGTCAAAGCCAAACCATTTAATCATTTCAATTTTTAACAAATTTTTTAGCCTGTTTGCGTTTCAGTTGCGCCCCGAGACGTTCTGACGGAAACGGGCATGAATTTGGCAGATTTCATCATCGGAACTCTTAAGAAATGTCCCCGTCTCGAATTGCTCCAAATATTCAACTGGACCCGCAATGAGTATTTATCAAATTCACATCTGTTCACCCAGAAACCGAGACATTTTTGTTGTCTAGCAGATCCGTGTTGTGTCGAATTTTCCCGTAGCACGATATCCCGGGATTTTTTTTGTTAACTCGCTTTTAAGAAATTGCGACAACTGTTATCAATGTAATAGCACCAACCATTAGTAAAGCAAAAATAAATAAGATTAGTTTATGCTGTATCGAGTAATATATTAAAGATTTTATTAGTATTGTTTGATCCAAAAGAGGTTTTGTATTGTTAATTTTTTCTGAATCTTCCCCGTTTATTTCAATTTTAGCCTTCTCAGCTTTGGTTCAATGGTATAATTGGTTCGAAAAATACTGAACACAATTCCAACTTAGAAATTTTGCGAATTTCATCAGTTTTGTAAAATTCAATCGACGATTAGGCAAAAGTGGCGGTGGAGATTCTGGATTTGCAGGCACAAACAGAAATCTTTGATTTTTCACCCAGAAATTTTAAGAAATAAATTGTGATTCAAAATTATCAGAAAAAGAATTGCCTCGAACAGGCAATTTGCATTCAAACAGCTCGATTTCTTGGTGCAAAAATATATTTATACTCTTCATGGCAAATACTTTTTGCTGCGACTTTGCAGAAGTTGTGGAATACTTATTTCTTTTAATTTTGAAAAAAAGCGTATTTTTTAGATTTCTGTTATTGCAAATAAATAAAGAAACAATTAACTGACTTCGAATTATTTTCAAGAAATTCTTACAAAATTCAAATGTTTTTATGTTGTTTCAAAAGTCAGACAAAAAATATTTCTAAATTGGGTGAACAGATATGAATTTAAATAAAACTTCAGATTTGTATATCAAACATCTGATTATCACAAACTTCTGGAACAAACTTTACAGCGCGTTGGCATAGATCGCTTGAGAGACCATACTGTCAAACTTATCATAGAAAGACGCAGTGGACTCGCTCTTTACAGAAAGAGTCCATTGGAATTTGGCGGAACTGCGATTCCTCTTGTGAAAGAAATTATAAGTAGATGGACAGGAGAAAGCCAACTTGCTACAGCAGTTAAAATGATTGAAGAAGGGAGGTTCGATCGAACACAAGGACAGATCACAAGAACAAACAACTCGTGAGATCAAACTGAGTGTCTACTCATGAGAATCAAACTGTTAGATTTAAAAAGTAGGAAGAAAATCCAACAGACAGAATTAATTAAAAAGAGCATCTGCCTATTAGAAATTTTTTGCCCCCAAGTCTTAGTTAGTTAACGAAAATAATGTCACAAAGTCGTTTGAAAGTTCAAAATTCAAATAGAGTTTTTTCTAAATTGGCAGATTGTTCTTTTTAATAAAATGTGTAACTTTTTCGCTACTTTTCTTTAGATAACTATACTTATCAACATACATATCATAATATTATCACATGTTGCGTAAACCGAATGTCAATAGTAATTTCTTTCCAAGTGAGGTAATTACACCAACAAAATTAAAAGTGAGGAAGTCTTCTACAAAAGCATCACCTAAGAAAGTGCCTTAACATTAATAGGTTGTACGTTTTCAAGCCTCTCAAAGCAAAAATAAAAGATCATTGCTATTGGATCCTTGGCAATGAAGCAAAACTTGAGAGTAGAGATCAATTTTTTTTCTAAATATTAAAAAATAATATCTTTAGGTATTAGAAAATTCTGGTAGGATTAGAAATTGATGGCTTAAGAGGGAAAAAAAACAAAAAAAGTTTAGTCGAAACAAATTGAAAGGGTTATTTACAGACTCAGTATAGCTTAACTACTGAACCCTTTTGAGTATAAAATCAGTTTTTCTTGAACATATTTAACTAAAAATTGTGATTGAAACAGTTTAGGTCTCCGCTAATAAGATTTTTTTTTAACCATTTCTGAGTTTTTTTAGGTATAGAAAATGTAAGCTGCTTAGATATAAAATAGTTCTTAGATAGTAAAAATTTTCTAAGATTTTGTCAGTTGATTCGTGATTGATAAAACAAAATTGTAGAATTGGCAAAAAAAACACAAACGTTTTTTAAAAAAAAACTGTTTCTGAGCCTAAAAAAGCTGTAGATTGATTAGTTCAACGAAACATGTTTTGTTCAAAACACGATAGAAGAGCATCAATAATGCTTATTTTTAGTTTTTTTAAAAAGTATATGGAAATTTAATTCAACGTGATGAATATTAGCTTCTCGCAAAATTTGCCAAACACCATTATGAAAGAGATTGGTCCTTTCTTAGACCAATCTCTTTATTACCAGTATTTGGCAAGTTTTTGTCAAACATTTAATCAGATCATTCTTGTTTCTGCCTTTGTGTATTGCTATCACTTTCACTTTTTTTTCAGGTTTTCCAACAACGCTGCTTGGCGTTTCCGTACATGTCTTATATGGTAACACGTTTCCTTCTTCTGAACTATGACAGGAAATTCGGACGGCAAGGCAACAAGAGGCAAGTCTCTCAATTAGACGGTATTGAGGGTTATTCCA
This sequence comes from Symsagittifera roscoffensis, assembly GCF_963678635.1. Lineage (NCBI taxonomy): Eukaryota > Metazoa > Xenacoelomorpha > Acoela > Convolutidae > Symsagittifera > Symsagittifera roscoffensis. Next base: position 8,123,052 of record NC_087065.1, on the reverse strand, counting down.
ATTATTTCAATTCAAGATCAGACATTGAAAAAAAACTTTTCAAAATTCCTTTTAATGCTAGCAGATATTGCTGTGACGTATGTTTTCATGCTTGAGTCAACCAGCGAAGTTGACCTGCCAAATATTTTTACATGCACTTGAAATCCCCCCCCCCCCCCCCCCCCACGGCTGAGTGGTGTTCTACTAATCTTTCTATTAAGCCAAATCTTTCACTTAAGCCAATCCCTTTTAATTTATCTGGAACTGACAGGTTACTATACTACTAGGCGATTGATGGTATTCAAATAGAGATTTCACCAGCCAAATTTTTGTTCATGAGCGGATTCGGTGATTGAAGAAACTTACCATTTTTTTAAATATCAGTTTTATGGTTTAAAATTTGACTCCAATTTAAAATATGATTTTTTAAACTACCTGTAGGATAAAACGGTCATTCGAGATTTAAAAGCAATACTCATTAAATCACGTTCCAGTTTCTGTACTGAACGCAGTTGAATCTTGTACAGAAAAAAAAACATTTCTGGTTGAGGCAACACAATTTGTTCAATACCTGTTTCTAAATTTACTCAAAAATATGTTCTGGCTCTCTAAGCGAACACAGATTATGCTCTCCTGGGTTGGTTTTTTATTCAGACCAGTTTTGGGGATCAAATAACAGATTTTTTTACCCCAACAATGATATTGACTTTCCGAGTTCAAACCCGCACTGGAGTTTTACGAGAAACATGTCAAAAATAGTTCCATTATAAGGGATTATAATTACACTCAGTAGCGGATTGGGGGGGGGGGGGGAATGGGAGCGCGCGCCGAAAAAACGCGATTTGTTTGTCAAAATTTTCTATAAAAAGGCTAAAAACGCCTTTTTTGGCCTGTTTTTTCAAAAACTTGCCTGCGACGCAGAAAATTTGGTCAAAATGGGGGTATTTATAGTGATTTGGGAGGGCTCAGAAAATCAATTCGGCCGGCGTAAAAAATAAAATATTATTTTCGACAATTTTCGACAAAATCCGTCCCCCACCCTCGAGAAAATCCTATATCCGCTCCTGATTACACTTTTAAAACTTGAATTGATTTTTAAACCTCAAAAAATTTAATTGGATTAAAATCAATTTAAAGTTCCGTTAAAAACCATTATAATGGAGAGTAATCTGTATAAATTAGATTCAATTTGTTTTCGAATATTGCAATGTGTTTCTCACAACGTATTTGATTTTGTATCCTACTCACTTTCATATTTTTTTTTCAAAAAAATATCCCTCTCACAATTAACACAATACGAGCCCTCCCCCCTCCCCCCTCCCCATACGAGCCCTTCCCCTCCCACATACTAACCCCTCCCCAAACTAATTCCCCTAAAACTTATCCTTTCTCCTCAATTAAACGTCAGGAATGATGTATGGGGGTAGTGCTACAAAGGGGGTGGGGGAGTTATTGAAATGTGGAGCGGGGGAAACTGAAATGTGTCCTGACGTTTGGAATTTTTCTTGAAAAAACCGGCCAAAATTGACGTTTTTACGGGGCTTTTTTGAAAGTTTGATCAAAAAGTTGTATAATTGCGTCGCATCGCTGAAAAATGACACCCGAGGGAAGTAGGGGTTGTCAAATGGGTTAAAAGTAAAAATAGAACAGCAAAATTTAAATTACTAAAAAAATCTATGAGAAAAAAAGGAACTATGAAGCGAAAAAATAGAAAACAAGGCAATCGTTTTTAAATCAAAATAAAGATAACCAATTACTGCAAGTAGCACATAACCTTCCGATCATAGTCTTACAAAAAACACCCAAAAAAAATTTTCGCAAGAAAAGTAAACATAACTGGTTCAATTCGAATTTTTAAACATTTGAATTTAAAACGAAAACTTCCCTCATCATGACCGATTGGCTAGCAACCGTCAATTTTGCAACTTACTGGAACGTTTTAAAACTTTGGACTAATTTTGGGAAAAAACCATATCAATCTTTTTTAATTTAATTAAAATCAATTGTTTAGGAAATTCAAGGAAAATGAAGTTAAATTGACATTGTCAATTATGACCCATGAAACTCCTGTGCGGAACGGTAAGTGAATTTTTCTTACCAGTGGTCATATTCTATAAGTTTTTGGGCTTAAAAATCCGTCAATTTAGCCATGTTGTACAGAACAAAAAGGGCTCTGGATAACTTACAAGTTTTAATGAAAACGTACCGAATTTATTCTCCAGTCACTTACGATTATTTTTTGGCAGTCTAAAAAATAAATTTAATTATAAATTTTAATTCGTAAAATCAGCTGAAAAAAAAACCTTTATAGAGCAATCGGCACAAGCAAGATTTCGAGGAGGAATAGCAAGACTATACGAACAGTTTTGTTTTTCCATTAGTTTGAAGAAACAATAGAGTTTTAATATAGGTGTGGTTTTTTCAAACTGTTTTCTTCTTGACAGAAATTTTTTCCATCTGAAATTTTTTATACCGACTCCCAAAAAATGAAAAAATACTTAAAACTGAGGTCTCATTTTTTATTCAGCCAAATTTAGGTTTTTTCTCTGAGCGTTTTGGCAACAGTTTCTAAAGCCATCTAATGGATAACATTGCTCGCTCTCATTTTCAATATGTTCCACATGTGATTATTTTTCGGGTTTTGGAAAATGCTTATTTGGCCAATTTGGATAAATTACGCGTTTTGTTTGCATTTTTAATTCAAAATATAATTATCACCAAACAGGAAGCTAAAAACATTCCTAGGAGCATGAAATTGCGCGTGAAACAAAAATTAGAATAATTATTTTTCTTTCATTTCTTTTTCGTTTGTTTGATCAAAATTTCTGCAGCAACTATTTTTCTCTTTAAGGGAGGTCGGAGAGTAGGGCAGTTGAAAGAATAACTTGTTTAATATCTCAATCAAGTTTTCAAAGTGAATTTTTAAATCTGCAGTATTGATTTTTCCGCACTCAGTCAAAAGAGAAAATAATCAATTTTATTAAAATTATAATTGTAATTTTATCAAAATTATAATTAATTATAAGCACCAAGTTTCGATGTCTAAACGATTTGTAATCCATTATAATGATAACATTTTTGTGGCGTCATGATAAGTTATAATCAATTATAATTGATTATAACGTTTCCGAAAATCTTTTATAATCTTTTATAATCAATTTTAATCTATTGTAAAAGGTTATAATCCTTTTTTTTGTCAAAACTTTCTGAACACAAAGATTTACCACGAAATTTTCATAGTGATACCTTCATTTTAATTGAAAGAATCTCGCGGTAGGTAAAATACAGTTGTTCTATATAAAACATGAAACTAAAGCAGTGTGCTGATATTTGTTTATCAAAAAAACTTAAATATGCATCATGAATCAGCTATAATCAAGAAGAAATGAAAAAAAAAATTATAAGTGTGAATTGATTTGAAAATTGATTAAAAAAAATTTTTCCGATTTTTCTCATAAGCCAGCGTCTACGTAAAACATAAAATAAAAGCTATTCAGGTGAAAGGTCAAAGACAAAATGAACAAACAAAAGGGATTATAAGCAATTATAATCAATTTCAATGGATTTTTCTGCAAAACAAATAAATTAGAAATTTGATTATAGTAATCGATTATAATCGATTATAATGTATTGTACTTGATTATAATTGATTTCAAAAAGAGAGGTTGTAATCAATTATTAATTGGTTTTAATCATTTTTTTCTCAATTTTGGTAAGACTGTACTAAAATCAAATTATAATCGATTATTAACGCTTGAAACTAGATGCGGGTTGTGGTAGATTACAATGCTATTTTAAAATCTGAAGAAAATGGACCTTTGGGCACATTTTTGGCCTATAGCCGAGAAAATGGAAATAAATTATCAAAAGAGTGATACAGTGTTACAAAATTTGCCTAGAGTGAACTGAACGAAGAAGTTTTAAATTTCCCACCGCATATTGAAAAAAAAACTGCAGCTAAAATTTTCATATCTGCTTTAAAATTATTGAAAAAAAATATGCCATTTAAGCGAAAAGTCTTTGATGAATCAAAATATTTAAAGAAGGATTCGAAAAATGTCCTAGCAAACAGTAGCAATCACACTCCGCAAAAAATCGTTCGAGGAAAAATCTACCAATAAATTTAAATATGCAAATTCGCTGAATTACAAGTTTTATGGACTTGAAAATTGTTTTTGGGAAAAAATTCCAATAACGCTGTTAACTTTGCCAGCAATTGCACAAGCACATAGAAAACAGTATGACTTCCGCTTTGTTGTTTTTGGGTATACAAAACAATTAACCAATTTCATTGCTAAGCCACCTTGACCTTCCAATCTTCCACTTTGTGCTCTGAGCTATGGTTGTAATCAAACAAAGCAATTGCTCTTTATTCCTATGACTAAATATTTTAAAATTTTGTTTCTCAAAGTAATCTTAAAAACTCAATAATTGCCACAAAATACAAAAAAATATCCAGAAAACATAAGAGATATATAGACCAACCTCTAAAATCGGCTTACTCCAATGCTTTCAACAACAAACAATTTCTTTTACAAACAAATGTTCATGTTTTGTCTAATAATCAGCTTAGTTACAACCAATATGGCTTTAGAATCTCATGATTTACATTGGACACAATTCTTATTTTCATCTTATTTTTCTACAAACGTGTGGGAAAAAATAGGTTGCCGTATCAATATTGAATCCAACAAAACGGTTCAGGACAATTACGTATGAACTTTAAATTAATATAATAAATTTAGTAATTTGAGACTTTCTGGAATTTTAATGAAAATTGTTGTTGTTCCGACTTTTGATACGAAAGTAACGGAATATTTGTGCTCGGGGTGGGTTTTTTTTTTCTTCAGACAAATTTCGACTTTTTAACTAGCCGTTTTTGACAAAATTTTTTTATATCATTCAAAAGCTATTGTTGTCCTGAGCCTAAATTTGAAAAGATATTTCACCTGTGATCATTTTTCGTAAAGTTATGGGGGTTTAAAGATTGCCATTTTGGCCAATTTGGGACAATTAACGCGCGATATATTTCGCGCTATTAACGCGTAAGGGGAGATTTAATATGCGTTAGAAATCGTTCCAAATTGGTTGAACGAAGCTTATTTGCCATAATTGATTTGTTACAAGGAACAAAATCTATCTTTTTGTACTTTATATGGCGTGTGGGGGGATGATTTTCATTAAAAAAAAATTCAAATTTTAGAAGAAAAAAAATTCATTTTATTTTATTTCATTTAATTTTTTTATGTTTTACTGCTGCTCCATAAACCTTAAAAGGCAGTCGGAACATTCAGGGCTTCGCCCTGATACGAGCAGTCTTGTTGTTCCGACTTTCGATACGAAAGTAACGGAATATTTGTGCTCGGGGTGGGTTTTTTTTTCTTCAGACAAATTTCGACTTTTTGACTAGCCGTTTTTGACGGAATTTTTTTATATCATTCGAAAAGTATTGTTGACTTGAGCTCAAATTTGAATAGATATTTCACCTGTGATTATTTTTCGTAAAGTTATGGGGGTTTAAAGATTGCCATTTTGGCCAATTTGGGACAATTAACGCGCGATATATTTCGAGCTATTAACGCGTAAGCGGAGAGTTAATCCGTCTTAGAAGTCGTTCCAAATTGGTTAAAGGAAGCCTTTTTACCATAATTGATTTGTTACAAGGAGCGAAATTTATCCTTTTTTTACTTTGTATGGCGTGTGGGGGGATGATTTTCATGAAAAATTTCAAATTTTAGAAAAAAAATTTTCATTTTATTTTTTCTTACCTTTAATTTCTTAATATTTCTGCTCCATAAGCCTTAAAAGGCAGTCGGAACATTCAGGGCTTCGCCCTGATACGAGCAGTCTTGTTGTTTTTATAAGCAAAAGGAAACTTGAGTAAATAATACAGTACTCGATTTGGTGTACTGCAAAGTACAATTTTTGAACTTCATTTTTCAATTTAAACCTTAACTACTTGAATGATTTTTAAGCCGAAACGTGCAAAAGTGACCTTATGCAGCTATATGAGAAACGTTGTTAAAAACTGTCACTTTTTTCTTAAAAATAATTCAGTACAAACAAAACTGAATTGATCATATTTAGCAGGAAACATCAAAAGAGAAGCCACGATGCAATTTCAGTTTTGTATTAGATGATTAACACAGAAAAAACAAACAAGTAAAACCCAAAAAGAAACAAGACTGCTCGTATCAGGGCGAAGCCCTGAATGTTCCGACTGCCTTTTAATATTTAAGGAGCAGTAATAACCTATAAAAATAAAATGTAATAAAATAAAATGAAATTTTTTTTTCTAAAATTTTAATTATTTTTTTGAAAATCATCCCCCCAGACGCCATATAAAGTACAAAAGGATAGATTTTGCTCCTTGTAACAAATCAATTATGGCAAATAAGCTTCTTCCAACCAATTTGGAACGATTTCTAAGACGGATTAAATCTCCGCTTGCGCGTTAATAGCGCGAAATATATCGCGCGTTAATTGTCACAAATTGGCCAAACTGGCAATCTTTAAACCCCCATAACTTTACGAAAAATGATCACAGGTGAAATATCTTTTCAAATTTAGGCTCAGGACAACAATACCTTTTGAATGATATTAAAAAATTTTGTCAAAAATGGCTAGGTAAAAAGTCGAAATTTGTCTGAAGAAAAAAAAACCCACCCCGAGCACAAATATTCCGTTACTTTCGTATCGAAAGTCGGAACAAATAGAAGAAGTGGAAGAAAACCGCAGCTAAATAATTTAAGAATAACTCCTGATTCGTTGCCTGCGTTCCAATCAGAAATGAAAACCATATTCTTAAAAAAGACCTGCGGAATCATAACGATTAGAATCACTACAGAATTAGTTGACTTTCAAATTACTCAGACTTTTGATGAACGTTTTTTTGTTGAACATTTAATGAGCCGGAAAGTTTCATAAGTTAAATTTAGATGAAGCGCGATAACTGTTGTTCTAATAAAATTTATCATGTATATGGGTAATATACTAAAAACAATTTTGCATGATTTACACTTGCATCATGTTAATAGCTACCATTTTTCAAAAATGTTAATTTAATGTAAATTTAGGGAAATCGGAACTTTTTTGAGGTTTTGTGCGGATACGAGCTGTCTCGGTTGTTTCCGAATCAAATAATTGAAGTGAGTGACCTGAAGCAAACACATAATTTATTGTATTTTTTTTGCAAAATGTAGGAATTCGAAACATGGGATAATGAACGCGCGATTTATTTCTTTATTTAGGACTTCACTACAAGCATTTTTGTTTGTGTTTTTTACTTGGCATCAACTCGAACTAAAACAAACAATTAGCCGAAACTACACTCGAGTTCCCGTCAATTGACCCGGAATTATGCCAGGACTATTAACTGGCTTTCAATCACTAACACGCATAAATCACTTTTAATTTATAATTTGTACAACAATTTTACATAGGCTGGAACTTTTATCTATCATGTTCAAATTATACTTTGTGGCTTAAGAAACTTTTTCCTTGAGTTTTCAAATACATGGTTTTCGCGTGCTTCTCAAGTAGCTGATAAAATTTTTCACTGCTGCAACTCACAGATCAACATTACGAGGTCAAACTGTGCATTCTGTGCATTGTAAGCGGATTCTTCTTTTTTTCACTAATTTCTTTTGATAGATGCGATAAATTTTTAACATATTTGAGGACTTTCTCTGGAATCCAGGAACATAAAGACACAAAATTGTGCGTCTATCCAGTGCACAGTTTGGCCTCGTAATGAAGGGCAAACCTTTTTGTTTCGGATGAATGATTGTATGGTTGTTTTCGGTTCATTGATGTGTTTCCGACATTTGGAGGACAAAATGTACACTGCACCAGTTGGGCGCAAATCTAGGTATTTGTAGGTCTCTGGAGAAAAGAGACAAGTGTTCAAACAATTTTTTCGGAACAAAAAAACCGAAAAATCGAAAGAAAATCAAAAAGAGCGGCTTTGTTGCAGAATCCGCTTATAACTCACAAAGTACACATTTCGGCCTCGTAAATGAAAATGAAGAAAATTTAGAACAAAGGCGTGTTTCGAAATGGCAAGGTCAGCTAATTGTTTCGACTTTCGATACGAAAATAACGGAATATTTGTGCTCGGGTGGGTTTTTTTTCTTCAGACAAATTTCGACTTTTCAACTAGCCATTTTTGACGAAATTTTTTTTTATCATTCGAAAGGTATTGTTGTCCTGAGCTCAAATTTGAAAAGATATTTCACCTGTGATCATTTTTCGTTAAGTTACGGGGGTTTAAAAATTGCCATTTCGGCCAATTTGGGACAATTAACGCGCGATATATTTCGCACTATAACGCGTAAGCGGAGAGCTAATCCGTCTTAGAAATCGTTCCAAATTGGTTGAAAGAAGCTTATTTGCCATAATTGATTTGTTACAAGGAGCGTAATCTATTCTTTGGATCTTTATATGGCGTGTGGGGGAATGGTTTTCATTAAAAAAATTCAAATTTAAGAAAAAAAATGTCATTTTTTTTTCATTTAATTTTTTAATGTTATTACTGCTCCATAAACCTTAAAAGGCAGTCGGAACATTCAGGGCTTCTGTCGATATAAGGAGGGGAGGGTAGAAACCAAAAGTTTATTCAAATAAAAAAGTTAATGAACTGAAAAAAACTTGACATTAATTTACTAAACAGAAAGCGTGTTTACGTTGCGACAGTAGATGCTACTGTTCAAAAAACATCTGCCCAAAACAAAAAAAATCAAACTGTCTATAACTAAAGGTTGAAAGACTCTTTTTCTACCATCCAAGGAGGAAGTTAAACTTTAATTTTGGTGTAATTAAGACGGGCTCAACAAATACTTGGTTATTGTTCCGACTTTCGATACGAAAGTTACGGAATATTTGTGCTCGGGGTGGGTTTTTTTTTCTTCAGACAAATTTCGACTTTTTACCTAGCCATTTTTGACGCATTTTTTTAATATATCATTCGAAAACTATTGTTGTCTTGAGCTTAAATTTGAAAAGATATTTGACCTGTGACCATTTTTCGTAAAGTTATGGGGGTTTAAAGATTGCCATTTTGGCCAACTTGGGATAATTAACGCGCGATATATTTCGCGCTATTAACGCGTAAGGGGAGATTTAATATGCGTTAGAAATCGTTCCAAATTGGTTGAACGAAGCTTATTTGCCATAATTGATTTGTTACAAGGAACAAAATCTATCTTTTTGTACTTTATATGGCGTGTGGGGGGATGATTTTCATTAAAAAAAAATTCAAATTTTAGAAGAAAAAAAATTCATTTTATTTTATTTCATTTAATTTTTTTATGTTTTACTGCTGCTCCATAACCCTCAAAAGGCAGTCGGAACATTCAAGGCTTAGCCCTGATACGAGCAGTCTTGTATGTATTGATTTTTGATTGAATTTTTAATGTAATTTTGAATAACTTTCTGATTTTCTGCAATTGTTTTTTTAAACAAAAACACAAAAATCAATAAAACTATTCACAAGCTTGAACCCAAAACACAGCCTCGAAGCGTATGACATCAACCATTTTGTTTAAAAACAAACAACTATCAATTAATTTTTGAGTTGTTGAAAGCGTTTTTTCAAAAATTTTTCAAATGCAAAACGTTTCCGGAAACCCTGAAGCCGCTAAGATAATACAAAAAGACAAGAAAGATAACCAAAACAACCATGCAATTTTTATATCAATTTTTATCGCCATTTTTTGCCGAGTTTTTTGAGAAGGTGATTTTCAATTTTTTGACCATTTTCTTGTCAAACGTTATAGACTCAGTCAAAAATATTTGTATTTAGATCAAACCGAAACACTATAGACGCTATTGTATTGCTCGTGAAAACAAATAGGCTTCGTCGGAAAGATCAAACCATTTTGACACGATACACTTTCATATACATGAAAAAAGACTTTTGATACATGTGACCACTCTATTTTGCTGCAGAAATGCAAGTCATATGGACGGAAATGATCTACTTTGCACTTACTGAAATCGTATTAAGCAAACAAAAATTAAAATATCAACGCAAAAGTCTTAATCAAACTACCAAAATTGTTTTGCTCATGCGGATCGTAGTCATTAAACAATTTCTTCATTGAGAAGTCTTAGAAAAAGTAGTTTTTGGTTAAAAAGCAATAAATCAAACTAATTTTAAAAAATTGAAACAATGGTTTTTGGTAAAAAACAGCTGCCCAATTTTTTTTTCAAATAAAACAGTGAAAAGGAAAATAGACGTTTCAAATATCTTTGAAGATGAAGTTGATTTCGGAAAACACAATAATACTTTGACAAAAAAAATAAGCCAAAACTCTGGGCATTTTGAAAGGTCTGGGCATTTTTAAACTTTGGCCTTAAAAATTTTGTTCAGTCAATTTTCGAAAATGGGGTTCTAGTTTAGGCATCCAAAAAAATTGAAACAATTTAGCTAAAAAAGAAGAAATTTGAATCATTCAAACAAAAAAATCAACAAAATAAAAGTTTAAATGATAACAAAACCATTTAAATGATTACAAAACCATGAAATCCTATATGTGAATGCTAGCCTGAAATTTCAATTACAATTACAATAAAAATGCAACAAAACATTTCAGCTGAAAAAAAGGTTGATTGCATAAAAAAACTCAATTTCTGCTAGAAAATGCGCCTTCTTCAACAGTTTGCTTTTTTTGTTGCCTAAATAGAAAAGTTTTCAAGCTGATACTGACTAGATAGGTAGGGTGGTTCGCAGCGTAGCCATAATAAGTCTGAAAAAATCTTCTCCGCTGTTTTTCGACAACATTTTTGGAACTATTTTTTCTGGTGAACCACTAAACTGTAATTCTAACAAACGGTAAAATTTTTCCCATTCTATCGCTTCCTATTTGTGAGCAATTTGAGCTTTCATCCCAAGTTTTTCCTCAATTACAAGGTATCCACGAAAATATTTTTAGTTCTCGCTCAGAGACGACTGAATACAAGCTAGATTTCGTCTTATGACGCTCTCTCGAGTGATATTTTTGTTTAAAAAAATTAATATAATTTTGTTTGTGTAATGATTTCACTTTGATCATTTGAAATTATTAGTCAACATTTATAAATTATGGGCTTCATTCTGGTAAGAAAAAAAACAGTCTTGTTTGAATTACGGTTTTTGCTTAAGAATTTACTCTTTTTTGAAGCTGGCAACTGCAGCATTTTTCACTGAATGGCACCAACTTGGACACTTTTTTTACTATCTTAGTTCAAAACTTGGATAGTGTACGGTTTAAATCTCTGAATAGCCTCAAGTTTTTCTTTTCATCAGTTTTTTTATTTCATCTGAATAGTATTGTTTGTTCACACATGCGCTTGTTCAGGAATTGAGTCGATTTGATGGAACAAAGTCGTCATCGACATCAATCTCTATTTTGTCACCCGAAGCCACCCTTCGTTCTTAGTCACTTTGAAATAGATTTTTGATACTTTTTCACACTAAATGAGTTTAATTCAATTTGCGACCAAAACAAGAATGTAATTCTGATACACGTTGTCTCGTACCGAAAAAGTACCAAAAATACCAAACATGGAAAAAAAAGGCATTCCATACACATACCCTGGGGTTAAATGTTCTTCCTACTTTTCAATTAAAACGTGTATACTTTTACCCAATAGTTCATATGATAGTTCAATTTAGCAAGCTCATAAAATCAGGGTATAAAAATATTTTACTCCAATCTCCAGAGCGATTTGGGTTCTATCATCGGCAAATTTTTATTTCGGTAGTCTTGAAATTTAATCTGTCACTAACTCAACAGAATTTACTGCATTTTTTAAAGTTGTTAATCGGCCATCCTCTTTGTAAATATTGAAAGCATAGAGCACAAAATTGCTGTTTCAGAATTGAAACTGAATCCGCTAAATTACCTCTGCTTTGTTTTGAAGCGCCCCTTTGGTCAAAAATAATTACTTCCTTGGTCCCATTTAATTGACATTGGCATCTTGCGGTTCCTGTATTTTGAAAATGCATCATTTCCTTATTCAAACTAATATTGACTGTTTACTCTTGCTGTTGGTAATTTGGTTAAGAACTGGTTATTAAATTGGATTTTTCTGAATATTACCGGCAAAAAAATTAGTTTACCTTTATTATGATTTTTGGAAAAACAATCCTATTTGTTTAGCAAGACAATCCCGCGTTTTCATTGATTTTGTTTCCCCAGGTGAAAGTGAAAAAAGAAATTTCCGAAACAGTAAGATTTACAACTCTGCTCCGAAGAAGTGTGCCTGATTAAGAAAAACATCACTTTTGGGATTGGAATTATTTTACGACTTTTTCCCCTTCCTAAAGCTCTCCTGGGAACTGGGAAAATTGAACCAGGAAATTGGCCTTACATAAATCTTATGTTAGATTTCAAAATTAACTTATTCTTTCCAAAATTTAACTGTCGTTTATTAGGTATTCTTACCGAACAAATATCGTTTAAAAATAAAACGATTTCTACTTGAAAAAGAACGTTATCGAGTTCAGTTTTGAAACCCAGAGTTGTGATTTCTATCAGATGTTTGTTGTTTTCCTTAATTCTAAAGTTACAGGCTTTTGGTAATATTTTTTATAGCTGCGAGGCATTTCAAATAATTGCGGCTTTTCTTTATTTTTTCTTCTTATCGTAGATTGTATTAATTTTTGTTTTTTTTTTCTGCGCAAACTTCTGGGAAAATTTGCAATTCAATTTGGTCTCTCGAAATCCCGTGGGTTTTGATGCCTGTAATCTTCCGGGGTTTTCACGCCTCTTTTTAAGCCGTCCACTCTGCTTTTCTTTCAACCCATTAATTCTCTAATCATGGTTTTCTCATACCCATTACCCCTGCAACCTTTCAACTGGCCATTAGCACCATTGTCAAAAGTCATAACTAGCTCTAATGGTCCAAAAATAATTTAATCAAATTTCTACACTTCTGCTAATTTTTATCATAAAACTCTTTTATGCTTAATACTTATTTCTTACCACTTCTAACTCACCAATCTTTTTGATTAGAGTTATAATTCAATTGGTAACTTTCAAACCATTTCTCAAAAATTTATTTCGATAGTTATAACGCAAATAAAAATCCCCATTTATATCAAAATTAATTTTTGTCAGCCATTTGATTGCTACAGCGAAGCTTGTTATACAGTCACGTTCAATATGTGTTTGGAAAAGCATCTTTCAAACCAATTCAACCCAAAAAACAACAAAAGTGGTGTTGCATATGGCTGCAAAGCTTCTATTTGAAAAGTTAAGCAGTTGAGGTCAAGGCCTGTTTTTAATAGAAAATTAAAGTTAATTTGATGTTTAAAAAGTGCCTTCACAAAAAGCTTCCATGACGATATTTGATTCTTCTGTGAGAAAAATTCAACCTGGACTACGCTTTGGAAAAAAAACTTTGCTGCACAAAGTTGTTGAATGGGAACTTTTAGAATGAGCGTAGAAAGGATTTTGAAACGCGAAAAAGAATTTCACACGTTATTGTTCCGACTTCGATACGAAAGTAACGGAATATTTGTGCTCGGGTCGGTTTTTTTTTCTTCAGACAAATTTCGACTTTTTAACTAGCCATTTTTGACGGAATTTTTTTTATATCATTCGAAAAGAATTGTTGTCCTGAGCTCAAATTTGAAACAATATTTTAGCTGAGATCATTTTTTTGTAAAGTTATGGGGGTTTAAAGATTGCCATTTTGGCCATTTTGACCAATTTGGGACAATTAACGCCCGATATAATTCGCGCTATTAACGTGTAAGCGGAGATTTAATCCGTCTTATAAATCGTTCCAAATTGGTTGAACGAAGCTTATTTGCCATAATTGATGTGTTACAAGGAACGAAATCTCTCTTTTTGTTTTTTATATGGAGTGTGGGGGGATGATTTTCATAAAAAATTTCAAATTTAAAAAAAAATTTCATTTTATTTTATTTCATTTAATTTTTTTATGTTATTACTGCTGCTCCATAAACCTTAAAAGGCAGTCGGAACTTTCAGGGCTTCGTCCTGATACGAGCAGTCTTGTTTGTTTTGCACAAATTTGTTAAATGGGAACTTTTAGAATGAGCGTAGAAAGGATTTTGAAACGCGAAAAAGAATTTCACGCGTTATTGTTCCTACATTCGATACAAAAGTAACGGAATATTTGTGCTCGGGATGGTTTTTTTTTCTTCAGACAAATTTCGATTTTTTAAATTAGCCATTTTTGACGGAACTTTTTTATATCATTCAAAACGTATTGTTGTCCTGAGCTTAAATTTGAAAAGATATTTCACCTGTGATCGTTTTTCATAATGTTATGAGGGTTTAAAGATTGCCATTTTGGCCATTTTGACCAATTTGGGACAATTAACGCGCGATATAATTCGCGCTATTAACGCGTAAGCGGAGATTTAATCCGGCTTATAAATCGTTCCAAATTGGTTGAAAAAAATTTATTTGCCATATTTGATTTGTTACAAGGAACGAAATCTATCCTTTTGTACTTTATATGGCGTGTGGGGGGATGATTTTCATTAAAAAAAATTCACATTTTAGAAAAAAAAATTTCTTTTGTTTTATTTCATTGAATTTTTTAATGTTATTAGTGCTCCATACACCTTAAAAGGCAGTCGGAACATTCAGGGCTTCGTCCTGATACGAGCAGTCTTGTTTGTTTTAGCTCGAGTTGATGCCAAGTAAAAAACACAAACAAAAATGCTCGTAGTCCTAAATAAAGAAATAAATCGCGCGTTCATTATCCCATGTTTCGAATTCCTACATTTTACAAAAAATACAATAAATTATGTGTTTGCTTCAGGTCACTCACTTCAATTATTTGATTCGAATTCGATACTGAATTCTTTTTAAAACTTTGCATAATTTCTCCTCGCCCGATTGTGGAGTTTTTGTCGTACGCCAAGATTTTGTAACTATTTTTTGAGACTTAGAATTAGTACAAACCTATATGTTCTAAAATAGACAGCCCGGCGTGACGTACAGAAGTTGTAGTGGAGGAACAGAAATTTATCTAGAAGAACGTAAGTCTTTGGATCCATTTTTTTGGTCAAATCAAGGGTGTGTTTAGCGGTGGGGTGGGTTTAACCGTTACTCTTTTTTCAAAAATTAACTACCCCTACCCCTGACCACTTTTGTATAATTTACAACATCATCTTTAGCTCACCCATGGCTTAAACACTAAATACTTATTGAACGTGATTTTATTTCAATAAGGTTTATTTTCATTTGAGTAAAAAGGCTTCGTCTGTTAAAGATCTCTTTTGATCTACTTTGAGATTCAAATTACTTGTGATTCAAACTTTACTGCTGTTTTGTGAAATAATACAAAGAATACAGCGAACATGGAGGTTTCGTACGAGACTTTGAACAACAACGAAGGCACCCTTCTGATGGACACGAGAGCTGAGAAGAGCTTCAGGTCCACGTACACTCTAATCGGACTCTCATTGGCCATAACTGGACTGGACATTTGCTACAGTGCAGAACTGGTGTATGCCAGTCCTCTCATTCTCAAGTACCACGTGCCAGAGTACCTCATGAGCTTCACTTGGGCATTCAGGTCACGTGACTTTTTAATCACTTACCTAATGAGTAGTTTTTTGACAAGAAACAACACCTGTGTCAAATGTTTTTTTTGTAAATTCACGTTTATTACTTTCATTCCATATATAAAATTTTAGGAATTAGCAATTAAAATCAGTCAAAATGATATTCAACCGTTGATAGAACGATGAAAAAATCTAAAATTTACGTGTTTATGTCATTGAATTGTTATAGATAAAAACAATTTCGAATTTATTTTTTGTTAACTTCATACTTTGAAAGCACAAGTCAAATAAGGGAAACTTAGAATACATTTTGTTTTTAATTCCTCTGAGTGTAAAAATTAATGTGATTTTGTCTTTGTTCAGCCCAATTCTGGGGTTCTTCCTAACCCCCCTGCTGGGATCTCTAAGCGACACGTGTAACCTCAAGTACGGCAAACGGAGACCGTTCATCGTGCTGCTTGCAGTCATCATTATAGTGGGGGCTCTGTTTCTGTCCCAGAGTGGCAATGTCATCATCTACTTCACGGGGAGGGGGCCTCTAAACAGCACCCAGATAGACGCCGTCCCTACCAGAGACCAGTTCCAGAGGAGTGGCAACGTGTATGACAGCTCCTACACGAGTCTCGTTGTCGTATTCACTGTTGTAGGTGAGAAACCACTAACCAAGTCAAGACCTAACTCCAACTACTTGAGTTACTTAACCCTGCCCCTCCCCCCCCCCCTAAAGCCGATTTGGCGTCGTGGGCATTAAACTGATCCGAAATAACTTTTTATTAACATTTTTTTCATTCATCTGCTTTTGTTTATTTCTTTTTCTTCATCAGTTTTGAAAGAGTTATGAAGGTATTCATTTTTCGTGGCTTATTTCAATTTGATCAATTCAATTCTAATCAAAACAACTACATAAACTACAAAAAATACGAACCTAATTTTTTAAAGTTTAATAATTTGATGTTAAACTGTTTCTGCTGTATAATGCAAACGTTTGCTGCTGAGTTTAATATAATCCTGAAAAATTTTTCTGGTAATCATGGAAAACATTTTGTAATATATTTTCTCGAGAGAACGGAATGTTAATGTTAATTGAACTTTTGTAGCTGTAATGTTATTTTATGCTACACTAACTCGGTAGAGAAATGCGGAGCATATAGCGGGGCAAAAAGCGGAGCATATTCTATATTCATACTTCCCCAACGCTTTTGGAGCAATAACCTCGAGGGCATGATATTAGACCCAATTCGTGACGTGTTTAATGAACAGTCAAAAACTGATACATTTAAATCTCATGTAAGCATGAACCATGCGCCATAATTACAAATAGTGAGTTTTTAGAAATAGTGGCATTCTTTTTGGCTTACTTTTCGGTGACTAGATTACAAAAATAGTGGCATAGTTAAATTATAGCGGCATTTTTTTTCTCTAGCGTTTGATGCGCCTTCAGCAGAAGTTGCAATCTTGTCAAAAATGCCCTCCCTTGTGCGCGTAAATCTCCACAAACCGAATCGTAAAAATATTGACTTTCAAACAGTTGAATTACAGAGCGTTTTCTCGGCAAAACTAACACTGGAAATCTATAATTTTAAAGTTTTCAAAACGTATTTCATCATCGGTAAGATCGGCCACAAAAAACTGCATAACTCAAAGCAAGCTGCAAAAATGGCCAGTATTTGTCCTTGAGACAAATTGCTCTTTTTAAAGGCCAGCCTTAATCAAGGCTGAACCAAATTAGAGCAAAAAGACGGTTAAAATAGGTTTTGGGTGGATCGAACCTGGTTACGGAGCATCCCATCAAGTTCGGGGCATATTTGAGTGCTAGAAAGGAAATGACCTAGGCAGGATTCGAACCGGCGCCGAACCCGCCGGGACGCACCATGTATACGCTTGGCTACTGTTCCTAAATGCATTTATACTCTCGCACATTTGCGTTTATATTTGCGCTGCAACATCCTCCACCCCTAAACAAGGAAGAACGGGAGCGAATAACGGTTTTTATGTCGGCGGATCTCGCGCATCCGTCCTTGCCATAGTGCAGTCTTAGAATATGTGCGAGTGGATAATGTCCACGTGGAGTGTCAGGCTCTATGACCCAAGCCAAGTCGCCGGCTTTCAACTTAACATCTGACTGGTTGTGCCACTTTGCCCTCCTATTGAGGGAAGGAACGTATTCCCGCATCCACCGTGTCCATATTGCGTTAGCGTATGATTGCGCTCTGGCGAACCGCTTCTTATGGTCGAAGTTTTCTTCGAAACTTAGCGACGGAAAACTCGCTGCGTGTTGACCAAGGATAAAATGATTTGGGGTCAACGCCTCTAGATCTAGCGGATCGGAACTAACGGCTGTTATCGGTCTAGCGTTAAATGATTGCTCAACAAGGCACAGCGTGGTTCCTAGAACCTCCTCAGTTACTCTCCTGTTGCCTAGGATGTCATACAAAACGCGCTTGACACTCCGAACTAATCGCTCCCAGGAGCCACCATGGTGCGGTGCGCTGGGTGGATTGAGTTTCCACTTGATCCCACCTCGTTTAAGCAACGAGATTAAATCCCTACCTAATTTCAAGGCGTCATCCCTGTTTTGAAAAGAATCCAGATAATCATCCAAATAAAATTTCTGGACAACAGCCAAAGCAGCTTCGGGGTACTCAGCTTGATTATCCGATGCAGTCTTCTGAAAAGCAAAATTCGCACAATTCGGCGAGTCACGAGCACCAAAAATGTGACGCGTATATTGGTGAACTACCACACTTGATGTGGGGTCCTCCCGCCACAAAAAACGAAGAGAAGGTTGATCTTCTTCACGTACTCCAACCTGTAAAAACATCCCTTCAATGTCAGCTGAAACGGCGTATTTATGCTGACGGAATCTTAACAGTACAAAAATGAGGTTTTGAAGGAGATCCGGGCCAACCAACAGAGATTTGTTCAAGGAAGCGCCATGACACTTCGATGCCCCATTGAGGACTCGGCGCACCTTATCGGGTTTATTCGGGTTCAACACCGGGTGATGCGGGAGATACCACTCACGATCGGCTCGTGATTTGGGATCGTGTGCCTTAACGGTTATGACATATCCTTTTTGTATATCTTCTCTAATTGTTTCGGCGTATTTTTCACGGAGCGACGGATCCTTATCTAACCTCTTTTCCAAAGATTTTAATTGAGCTAAGGAGGAAAAATAGTTATTCGGTAAAGTACTTTCTTTATCGTTCCAAAGCATTGGTACAATGTACCTCTCACCATCGTGAAAGGTGTCATTTTTCAAAACGGACAAAGCGCGTTTGTCGGCGGCGGAACGGGCATCTACCTGCTTGAAGGCTCCATATGACTCCAACTCGTACCAAGTTTTAATTTGGTCCGCAAGAGACATGTCTTCGACAACACACTTAAAGCAAGACGAGTTCGATTTAAAGGACGGCGGTAACGGACCACTTAAAACCCAACCTATTGGAAGGCGTACGGCGCACGGTGAAATAGAGTCCTCCCCCAGAAGGTACAACGGGTCTTATGGCATGGTAGAAATCCTGTCCAATAATTATTTCGACTTCCTCATACTTATAATGTATAGGTTTTATCGGAGCCAACTGCGGGTATTTTTCCTGTAATTCAGGAATACTTATGCTATCCGATCCAATGCGAATATGATCCTTAACATAAGCTCGAAAAGAAAAAGAAAAATCACTATTATTCGTTTCGGCGGAAACTTGAAAACTTACTTGATGAGTTTTCATCAAGCTCGTGGAATTGAATCCATTTATGGTGAGGTTAACGGGAGTGCCAACAAAATGGAGGCGTTTTACGAGATCGGCGGATACCCATGAGTGCGTGGAAGCACTATCGCAAAGAGCTAGGGCATTAGTAATTGTCGCATCCGAAGAGACGGCGAGTGATGCAACTGGCAGGAGGCCTTTAGTTGACTCCTGGCTATGAATATCGCCGACGGCAGCGTTAGTCGATACATGTTTAGAGTTTGCGTTACCTGACGCCGGGGAACTTTTAGTATCCTTAGGAGGAAAAATTTTCTCAGCTCCATGTAAGAGCACGTTGTGCGTGCTTTCACAATCTGGCTTGGGGCACTTTCTGGCCTTGCTACAATTACGAAAACTGTGATTGCTCTGTAAACACGCAAAGCAAAGTTTTTGTTCGGCTACATGTTTCGCTCGCTGCGTAGCGTTTTTCTCGACGTCTGCACCAGGTGAATTTCCGGGAGTTGGCTCTGTGTAACTCGAAAAGTTACCGTGACAATCAGGAACGAACGGTTGATTAGCATGTGAAGAATTTTCAGGCTGTGCAAAGAACACAGTCCCTCCACTTGTATAAAAATAAAATTATTCGGAGGAACAATCGGAGTTACTGCGGAAAAAACAGTTGTCGAAGGAATGTAGTGTTGTTGAACTGACAATAAAGTGGCAGCAACAGCTGGTCTCCACAAATTTTTATAAGGATTATAGTGGTCACTTGAAAAGTTATAACTACTAACGGGAACACCCATATGTTGTTGTGATGGGACTGCAGGTGCTTGGTAGCCAGCTACTACTGACCCTGTAGTGTGATGACTTAAAGAAACATGATTAACTGCTGTTGACGCAGGAACGAACGGTGCTACACCAGAAGGAACATCTGCAGATGTTGTCGGAGCAAAATAATTTTCAGAAGTTACCGGGACTACTGTCCCTGTGTTTGGATTGCCTAGCACCGGATGAGTGGACAAAAGAGTTTGCTGAGGCAAATTATTAGAAACAGGTTGAATGACCTGTTGTAACCCTACTTGATTGTTAACGGAAACCTGCGATCGTACCAAATTTGACAAATTATGATGTTTTCCGTGAATGTGGTTACTGTAATGCAATCCCGGATCACTAGAAGCTGCCTGGCCATTTTTCACTCCTGTAAAACTTGGTGAGACCAAGTAATTTGTTAATGCAGGATAGGTTGCCTCAGCTGTTCAACGAACGTGCTGCTCTTGATTGGGAACTACACCAGCATCAGGCTGATTGTGGTCGACAGATTCGACCCAGTGACGCGTACGATCCTTTTCGTCTATTGTTAGTTGTGGAGAGATTCGAGTTAAACCACTTTCCTCAGCATTCTCGCTGATTTCCGACAACTCATCTTCTAACTCAACCCCTTTCAACTCAATTTCTGCCAGTTTTTTCCTGTGTTCTTCAGCCAATTCTTCCAACTCTAAACGGCTTTGTTGTTCTTTCAGTCTTAATGATACCTTTGCCTGCCTCTCAAGTTCCTCTTGTTGTTTCTTTAAAATCATTAAATCGCGCTTTTTCTCAGAAAGTGTTTTCGACGGAGCGGCGGTATAACTAGATTTTTGAGAACCCGATTGCTGATGTCGGCTGCTTCGATGCGACAACTTAGAGCGGGTATCTGTTTTATGCGACTGGGGTTTTTCCTTTTTTTCAGAATGATGAGAAACTTTTGAGCTGCTAACAATTTTGTCCGGCTCTGTTACTGCCTCAAAACTTGTTTTATATGTGATAGCTTCCTGCAGAACTTTATCGTTGCTTTGAGTCAACTTATGAAGCCACATATCCTGTGCCGGTATCAATTCGTCGGGATTGGCACTTTTTGCAGCCATATCAATCAACTCAGTTTTTATCTCGACCACTTGTTCTACATATTTCCTACACTTTTCAATATAAGTATTAGTTTTTGATCAACGACTCTGACTCTCTATGTATTCTAAAATTATTTCGTGGCATTTATAAAGTTCGTTTTCGAGATTGCTACGTTTCTCAAACAACTTCTTAATTTTTTTCTGAAACTTAACTTCCATGCTTAATAATTTCAGAAATAAACGACTCTCAGAAAATACTGTATTTTCACTCAAGTAAATCCACAAATTTTTACCTGGCGTTAAAGTTAAAGCTTAAACCGGGCTTTGTGAAACAAGTCTCTTTCACGCGCTTTTGAGACGGCGCGGATAGTATACGGAGCGCGTGGTCTAGAGAACTAGCTCCTAGAATGAACACCATACACTCAAGAGACCTATGCGACGGCTATGTTACGCTAAAGTACCAATGGGTTGGGGAAATTAAGTAGGTCGGTTGAACTCCAACAACGCACCCGGAGTAAACCTGAGGATGAAAGAATTCAACTTAACTCACTTAATATCACCGTACCTGACCACTTAACATTAGTGTCGCGCAACGAAGTCAATAATCGGACGGGCTGAAACGACTTAGATTTACTTGAACCAATGGGCTGGGGAAATTAAGTAGGTCGGTTGAACTACAACAACGCTCACGGAGTAAACCTGAGGATGAAAGAATTCAACTTAACTCACTTAATATCACCGTACCTGACCACTTAACATTAGTGTCGCGCAACGAAGTCAATAATCGGACGGGCTGAAACGGCTTAGATTTACTTGAAGCGTACTGGCTTTCAGTTTCACCAATGTGGGTGGGGGATCAGGCAAATTGGTTAAGTTCCAACAACACACGCGGAAAAAACCTGAGGATGAAAAAACTCAACTTATTTTGCCTGATATTTTGTTACCAGACCACTTACTATAAGGTTGGTGTCATGTTACAGCACAGTTTCGCAGAATTATGGGGACGTTTTGAGGAATTTTCGGCAATTTTTTATTTTTTTCCCAAAATTTTTCGGAAAATTTTGGTCAGCAGGTTCGAGTCGTAAACCAATCCAAAAAACTAGTCTAGTACCTCTTATCTATGATCTGATTTTCTGGATTTTCAATCCGTTCACAATTACCCAAAATTTGTGGTATCGGGAGAATTACCACTTGTAGCTTGCTTTGAGTTGGGATACAAAATAAGACATCGTATGTAATTTTATTGCAAAGAAAGTTTATGAAAACTAGACGAGTCTTACAGTTTTTGACGGTTTTGGAGATTGAGTGGTCACCGGTTTCGGGTTGTCAGACCTTCGGTCAGTCGCAGAGAAATTGTGCAGCGATACCTTCTCTAACTTCCACAAAACGTCTGCAGTTGACTCCTACTCACACAAAGCGTCTCAGTTGCACTCGACAGCCGACAGTCAGAATATCTGTTTAAGTTCCCCTCATCTTAATCATCTCTGGCTCCACTGTTCTGTTTATATATCTTTTCTGAGTCCTTTTGGCTACTAGTCAGCTGATCAGATTCCTCTCGAATCGCCTCCAGAGTTGAGGCTACGTTTTTACTAAGTATCTCTTCGTCCAAATCGTAGTCAATTAGACCGTTAGACAAGGGAATGTTTGATTACTGCAAGAATAACTCGAGAGACTTAGCTTTGAGGAACTCGGCGTGGATGGGTGAGAAATTCGGGTAGTATCCATTCAACCGTCTGACAGGCTATGTCTTCTCTCTGAAGAGACGGAGTAGGAGTTGTATTATTACAAGTATCTTTGTCAGTCACTTGTTAATAAAATAACTGTCCCTTTTGGGGCGCCAAAATGTGCGCGTAAATCTCCACAAACCGAATCGTAAAAATATTGACTTTCAAACAGTTGAATTACAGAGCGTTTTCTCGGCAAAACTAACACTGGAAATCCATAATTTTACAGTTTTCAAAACGTATTTCATCATCGGTAAGATCGGCCACAAAAAACTGCATAACTCAAAGCAAGCTGCAACAATGGCCAGTATTTGTCCTTGGGACAAATTGCTCTTTTTAAAGGTCAGCCTTAATCAAGGCTGAACCAAATTAGAGCAAAAAGACGGTTAAAATAGGTTTCGAGGGATTGAACCTGGTTACGGAGCATCCCATCAAGTTCGGGGCATATTTGAGTGCTAGAAAGGAAATGACCTAGGCAGGATTCGAACCGGCGCCGAACCCGCCGGGACGCACCATGTTTACGCTTGGCTACTGTCCCTATATGCATTTACATTTTGGTTCAATTTTATGCATTTATACTCTCGCACATTTGCGTTTATATTTGCGCTGCAACATCCCTCCTTTCCCATTATGGTAATAAGGAACAAACTTTCAAGCTTATTAGATAAAGGACAGCCAGCTGTTGAGCGAGGATATTTCGACCGAAGCAACTTAAATTAAACAATTTTTTAAAATGTTATTGAAAAATTGAAAAAATACAATAATTTTTTATTTGAATTTTGAGTTAATTTTGTATTTTTTCTTGGTTTTTTCTCTAAACGTTGCGAGTGGGTTCAATTGAAATTTGTTTTGCAATTTGAAATACTTAAAATGCAAATTAATCTGAGAAACGGAATAATTCAGACCAATTTTTCTGGACTCCAAATCATGAGCAATAGGGCTTTATTATGATAGCACGCTTTTGTTGAGATAGATAAAATTGAGCAAATGGTAGCTCATCCGTAGTTTCTTCCGATCTTTTTCAGTGACGTGGTCGGATGAGTAACTAAGCGTTTAAAGAAAAACACGTTTTGTATATCCAACAAACAAATTATGCTTATCACATCTTTGCGTGATGCAAAAAATAGCAAGGTGAGGCAGTTGGAAAAAAAACATACACAACTTTCAAATAGAAACAAAAATTTTGAAAATGTGTTTATTACAAGCAAATTCAAGTTCCAAACGATTGTTTTCGCGTCTATTAGTGCATTATTTGGTACAATTATTTTGCCTCAATTAAAAAATAGAATAACTTCTGAGCTGCCTACAAAATCTGGCGTTAACAGAAATCTGAAAATCTGAGCTGCCTACGAAATCTGGCGTTAACAGTAATCTGGAAATGTTGTCTCCTTTAATTATTCCAAAATAGTCAACAATGCCTTTTTCAAAGCTCAACGAGACTGCTCGTACAGTCACGGGATATAGAAGTTGCAACTTTTAGTTTTCAAGCAAAAAAATGAACGATTTTTTTTCACGTTTTGGCCATTTCACGTTTAGGACGACAGAGAATGTACTTACTGACAAAAATTCCCCTTAAAAATTGCAAAAACAGTTTGAAGGTTTAGAACTAAAGTTTTCGTTGGAAAACTAAGGACTTCAGCTAGGCCTTTCAAAAAATTTCCATCCATCTTATACGTAATTTTCAACCGTGATTTTTTATTAGTTTTAGAGAAAACGGCACAAAGAAAATTAATTTTCGTTCATTTTCTTGCTTGAAAAAGAAGAGTTGCAGATTCTAATTAGCGAGTTGCAGATTCTAATATCAGGGCGAAGCACTTTGAAGCCAATTTTAAAAATTTTTGATTAAATAATTGCTGAAATAATCGAAAAAAAATCTCATGTTTGTTCAATTGATACCTTCACACCAATTTCGTCCCCTTATATGAAAAATACTAAAAATGTATTTAGCGTCTCGTATTGTTTTAATAAGACAAAATGGCGGACCTCAATTCAATTTGGAACGCAAAACAGTTCAAAATCGAAAAATGACTGACTGAATACAAAAAACCCGCTAGTAAAAAGAGTTTGGAGTGAAAAGAGTTTTGGAATAAAAGGATAAAACTCGTCAATTTGAAGAGTAAAAAGAATTTGAAGACTAAAAATTTTGAGACAAAGACTGCTCCCATAAACATTCACAGCATCATTTCAGTCTTAAAAGTGTCTGTCAATTGAGGAGAATATTGTAGAAGTATTTTAATTGACTGAATATAGTCCGGGCCATAGCAATTAATATGCAACCGTCTATGGATGTCAATTTAGAATTCCATATTAGTTCAACGGCAAATGATGAAACTCTGAACAAAATTACAACTTTTACTCCATCGTCTCAGCTCGAAAATTGAATCAACATCATCCAAAACTGTTTCTCGGATGCACAGTTTTCACTGATGGCCCCACAAAAATTTTAAAAAAAACTCACTTGCTGTTGTTTCATTTTTAACTTGCACCAAGATATTTTTTTTGCTTTTCTCCTTTTCAATGATTGAAAATTAGAAAAGTGAAAAGCTTAAAACAAATATTGGTAAACACTTTTCTGTGGATAGGAAATGAAAAATGATTGATGACTTGAGTCGAATCAAAATTATATTTTGATCAAGTTTTCTCCAAAATTGTTCTTTCCAAACCTTTTTATCCATAGACAATTGAAATTTCTACAGTTCGCTAAAGAAGCGAACAATTTTATTTTTTTAAAATTTTTTATGTTTCATATGGTTTTGAAATAAGGAACATACTAAAAACACGGTACAAAAAAAATACAATACGATATCTCAGTTTCAAAGTCTCATTTGCAGTTTTTGAAAAGCAACCAAAGCAGTTTTTTCTAATTTTGTTCTAAAAAACATGTTTAAACATTCTAGCCATGGAATTGGAATTAAAAGTTTTTTTTCTAAATAAATGACAAAACTTGAACCTGACTGCTCGTATAAGGGCAAAACTCTGATTGTTCTGACTGTATTTTAAGGTCAATATAGGGCTCATTTAAAAAAAAATGGATGAACAGTTCAAAAAAGGAAAACTTTAAACAGAAAAGTTATCACCCTACACGCAAAGTAAAGTACAAAATATATTTTTTTTGATTTTGCAAAGGTTTTCATTGCTTATTAAAAATTTAATTACATTCATACAATAAACAATAATCTCAAATCATGCACGTATTTAAAATTATTAATATTTGTCAGCTCGAAGTGGATGTTAGACGAAGAAGAGTTCGAGCTCAGACTGACAAAGTTTTCTGCACTCGGCGTTAATTTTGTTCATTTCAGCTGCAAAATTTTCTTATTGCATTCCTTGATTGAAGATTTTTACTGGGCCAAATATTTTATAGGAAAATGATGCGGAAAGCTGATTTTTGGAGTTACACTAATCCAGCTTGTCGTGCTTCGAGATCAAAACTTTGCAATTTAGGGGTCGTGCACCACATTAATTCGCAATTATGCGTCTAGCAAACTGGGTCGAGCAAATTAACTTCTAATGATTAGGCTTATATAGAGTAAATTAATTTCCATTTTTTTTATAAATTTGCTCTTACTATATAAGTCAGTTCAGCTTTTTTTTGTGGAAAAAGACAATAACGTGCAATAAAATGAGAGAATTTTAAGACTTTGATTATTACCTCAAACTTTTCTAATCACTGTTCACTTCGCAGTTTTTGAAAAGCAACCGAAATAATTTCCTTTTTTAATTTTATTTTTCAAAAATCAACAGTTAACTAAACATTCTAGCCTAGGAAATTGAAATGAAAGTTTTTTTTCAAAAAAAATGACGAAACATAAACGAGTCTATCAGGACAAAGCTCTGATTGTTTTTACTGGCCTTTAAAGTCGATGCAGTGCCTTTTGTTAAAAAATGGATAATTATTTAAAAAAAAAGAACACAAAAAAAAAATTAGTCAGTTTTTTTTGCTTTTTTTCTTAAAAAATATCACCTTGCACGCTAAGTAATGTACAAAGTATTTTTTTTATTTAAGATTTTTCTATGCATATATAAAATTTAAATGCACCAAACATCATGCCACAGTTGAAATTGCAAGTTCTATATTTCAGCGTACGCCTTAAAAGCACGAAGTGTATCGAGCTTAATTGTTCTAAAAAGCCTTGGTAATCTTCAAACTTCCATTACCTTACAAAAAATGATTACAGGTGAAATATTTTTTTCTGAGCTCACAAAAACTACACTTTTTCTACGAAATGTTCAAATTTGAGTTTGTCTAAGGCGCTTGATGTGAATGTTATTATTCCGACTTTCGTAACGACAATAACGGAATATTTGTGTACAGGTTGCTTTTTTTCTTCAGAAAAGTTCCTACTTTTTAATTAAGAATTTTGACGGATTTTTTTTAATCAACCGAAAAGTGTTGATGTCCTGTGCCCAAAGTTGAAACAATATTTTGCCTGTGATTTTTTTGTGTAATTTTATGGGGGTTTAAAGATTGCCATTTTGCCAAATTTGGGATAATTAACGCGCGTTATATTTCGCACTATTAACACGTAAGCGGAGATTTAATCCCTCGTAGAAATCGTCCAAAATGGCTGAAACAGGCGATTTGTCATAATTTCTCTGTTAATAGGAGCGAAATCTGTCACTTTGTACTTTATATGGCGTGTTGGGAGATTATTAAAAAAAAACTGCTTTATTGTTTCATAGACCTGAAAAGACAGTCGGAACACTCAGGGCTTGGCTCTGTTACGAGCAGTCTTATTCATAGATTTACCTAAAGTGATTTTGATGAGACTTTTGAAATAAAAAAGAGATTTTCTAATGTAGTTTTTGAAATTGAAAAGCAAAAGAAAGTATAGAGTGATACATTTGCATCTATTGGCACATCATTGGCAATAATTTGTTTGCCTAATTTGAATTACAGAAGAATTTTGAGACAGATTATTTAGCCTCATTTGCCACGCGTTAGTAGAAAATTGGATTTTTTTGCATGCTTTTTACTACAAAATGGCTTATTTAGAAGTTTCAAATCCCCGCAACTTCACAAAAAAGGGATTAAAAGAAAATTGGAATAATGAGTTAATTCACTGATCATAGATGAATTAACTGGTTCCCAAGCTTATCACCCCGTGTTTTGTAACCCCCTTTTTCTTAACCCCCTCTCATATAACCCCGAAATCAGATAACCCCACTACAATTTAACCCCTTTTTAAAACCAATTGTTAGAATCAAAGTGAAAGTTACTTGAAAAGGATTCGGAACCATATCGTCGGTAAACATCAAAGCTTTAATTGCGAAAAATTTTGCGAACCAAAATGAGTTAACATGCACGCTGCTAAATGCGTTTTAGATTTGAACAGAAATGACTTTGCCGATAGTCTAGACTTTGATATGAACTTGAAAACGAATCCCACCGACATGAATCAAATTGGTGCATACACAAAACAGTCCCATACAAAAGAGTCCGAAACATCAAAAAAAGGTTCCAAAAACAGTCCCATAAAAACAGTCCAAAACCATTTGAATTTCTTGGGCGTAATTAAAGATCAAAGAGCCAAACTTGGAACAATAATTCGGATGATAACCACAGGCCTCATGGTATAGTGGTTAAAGCGTTAGTCTCAAAATCTAGATATCAAAGGATCGAATCCCTGGCGGCGCAAAATATTTTCCAATTTTCCCAAAAAGTTGAATTTCGGGTAAATATGATAACGGGTATATCAAGGGTACAACCAATGGGTTCACCATAGAGGGTTGGGCGGAGGGAAAAGAAAAATCAACACCTTGTATGTATTCATTATTTTGCCAAAATAAAGGCAAAGCTCGTCAACTTTTGCTGTTTTTTCCGACTCTTTTATGGTGTGATCGCAAACTATTTGAATGTCCTCCAGTATTTTATCGTATGAAATTCCTTTTTCTTCTTCTTTTTCGAAAGCCAGTGCGGGTAACATTTGAGTGCTAAAGCGAACTCGTGGTTTGTGTCGTAATCCTTTTTCAATCCGTGCTGCGCGATTTTCCTCATAAAATTTTGTGAAAGATGGAAGAAACATCAAGACAGCTTGGTCTCGGAAAAATTTTTCTGAAAAGCTTGAATAGCGGCCTGCTCAAAATCCAGTAAACATTTTTCAGGTCTACTATCAAGGGCTAGTTTTTTTAGGGCTTCTAAGAAACGGTGGTAAGTTTTTTCTGTTTTATTTGGCAGGAACGCATATATGAAAGCAGGGGCTATTCCTGAAAGACTAACTTGTATGGAGTAAAGTTGATAAAACATTTTTGGGGTGAATTCAAAAGTTCCATTAGCCAACTAAAAAATGTATGTTTCAAGCACACGTAGCAATTCAGGGTTGCCAAATAAAAAAATCCTTTCGTGATCATTTTGCCGACTGTCAAATTTTTGAAAAGCTCGGGTATTTCGAAACTTTTGGTTGCTGGGGAGACTGGTAGGTCTTCTTATCAGGGTTGCCAAATAAAAAAATCCTTTCGTGATCATTTTGCCACTGTCAAATATTTGAAAAATTCGGGTATTTTGAAATTTCTGGTTGCTGGGGAGACTGGTAAGACTTCTTCTCGTTGCTTGCGCGCTCGTTGTGCGGTGCAAACTAAATTTTCTTTGGATTCTAGGGCTAGTTGAGTGGCAATGTTGTCTGTAATTGGCTGAATGGCGGTTGCGACTGCGACGGTTGGGGTGATACTATCGCTTAGATCCTTGATGTTTTTCAAAACTAGTCGAGCATCAGGTTTGCCCGTGGAAATATCGCGATTATGTTGACCCCTCGTTTCAATAAAGTTTTCTCCATCCGTAATTGTTGTTGCGCAGCATTTATGGGTTTGGTACTTTGAGCAGTTCCAATTTGTTGTTGTCTTGTTTTTGCGTTTAAATTAATACTCGTGGCCTGATACCACTAGCATTTGTTTGTCTTTTGAAGATAAAGTAAAATGGAAAGACGCTTCAAACATTATGTCTGATCTGAGTGGTATAACAATGGTTAAAGAAATAGGAAGTATGATTTTTTATAAAACTCACAAACGTCTTTTGTTGCCTTCAATTAGCACCATGTAGGTTATCTCTGTTTTAAACGCGTGAGTGAGGGATTATTTCTCTAACTAATCGAAATGCAATTATTTTTGAGATGCTAGAGGCATCAAGTGAATTAGGACTAGCTTTTCAGGCCTCAATTAGTAAGCTTAATTGGACTACTCCTGTACTTATAAAAAGGACTTAATTTGAAACAAATTATCGTCATTAAAAGGGGGTTAAATTGTTGTGGGGTTATCATGTTACGGGGTTATAATATAGGGGGTGTAAACAGAGGGGGTTATATATCGTATGGTTAAAGAGTGGGACACCGAATTAACTTTATACGTTTGAGCTCCATGCTTTGATATCTTCAGATGGCTTACAAACTTTTGTCCGAACTATCAATAAATTTTCAAAGTTGGTTTGAGTAAAAGGTTAGACTGCTCGAATTAGGGCAAATCTACCCTTTAACATCACTAATTAGTATTTGATTATGTTGAATGAAAAAAAAACGATTTTTTTTTTCAATTTTTCTGATTTTTTCTGAAATTCTTCACCTCACAAACAGCTGGGCGCAATTTTATATGGAATGGTTAACGAGCCGGATGATATTGTAGGTCACACATTAAAATCGCAATATATATATTGCTTGCTAATTATTCTATAATGGCCAAATTGGCACTCTTCAAGCACTTATAAGGTTACAAAAACTCATAAGGTTATAATCAGAAATGAACTACTGTATTTGAGCTCATGAAAATAATATCTTTCAAATGTTAAAGTAAAATATCCATCAAGAATGCTTGTTAAAAATCAAAGTTTGTCTGAAGAGGAAAAAAGAGCACAATTGTCCGTCACTTTCTTCCAATGAGTTAAGTGAAATTTATTAAAAGTGAAAAAATGCCAATATGAATGTTAGAAACATGTTTTTGAGATTGAGATGATTTATGAATCAATTATTTTTTCGGGAAGTCAACTAATTTGTCCAGCTTAAGACAATTAATTCAGAAATATATCTTTGATAGGTCATTATGATGTCGACCTTAAAGTTTGAATTACAGATGTTGTCAAATATTATCTCAATTATTGTCTTGGAGCAAACAGTCATAAGAATATTATTAGTTTAATAAAACCAATCTTCGAAGCGCTGTTCATTTCTCGATCTGAATCATTTCTTGGAAAATTCATCATCATGAGTTTCAAACCGGCACCACGGCTCGGCGTGATCAGACTGGACTACAACTACCCTCCAGACTGTGGAGACATCGACTGTCCGGATACCTTCGGATACTCTGTCTTTTACAAAGTGGTGCCAGGACTCACTTTCGATATGGTTCAAGAGGGCGCAATGCCTGAAGATGTCCAGAATCGATTCACAGAATCTGTTAATTGGCTGATCGATGAGAAAAACGTCAACGCCATAACTGGAGACTGCGGATTCATGGTTCGCTACCAGAACATTGCCAAGGCTGCACTGAAAGACCAGCCTGTGGGAATCGTAATGAGTTCACTTCTTCAGTTAAAATCAATCCAAGGAACTTTAGGACCTGTTGACGAGGTCATGATAATGACCGCTAATGGACCTGCTTTAGAAGCCATGGAGCCTATTTACGAGAAACAATACGGAATCGTTTTCTCTGATGCCGGAATCCGCATCGTCGGGTGCGAGAATGTTCCAGGATTCGAAGCCGTAGCTGAGGGTGGCAAAGTCGATGTCAACGAAGTACAACCAGGAATCATAGAACTCGTCAATCAGTCCTTGAAAGATTATCCAAACGTCCGTGCCATTCTCCTGGAGTGCACTGAGCTCCCTGCTTATGCCAATGCGATTCGGGACTCCTCGGGACTTCCGGTTTGGGATGTGATCTCGGCGTGTAATTACATAATAGCTGGATACCTGAGCGAACCGCGGTACGGAACACAGGACTGGCAGGCAATGTGGGACGGAGAGCAAGAGGCGTACAGTTTCGGGCAAAACGTGTCACCGGATGAACAGCAGTATCTCGTAAACAAACCGGCCGAGTAATCAGACAAAATCAAACTAGACAAGGATTTTATCAAGTGTTTTATTGATATGAAATTGAATTTTGTTTTTTTTATTGCGAAATTTTTGATAATAAAGAAACGCGCAAAATTTTAAAATTTTTATGACAAATTAGCAAATATTAAATGTTTTTTGAATAAATGGTCTCACATTGGTCGATTATTTTTTTCAAGTCCAAAACGGTTAGGGCCTGTTGCCGGGACGAGATCCCGCTCCAAAAACTACTCTTGTCATCTATATTTAGTCCATGATTTGATTCTCGGCATCAATTATATAAAAACGCGGAGTCGGAACAGTAAGGTCAAACTTTGCTAATTCATTTCTGGCAAAATTTTAGGTAAATAGCAAATCAGAAATAAATAATTGATCAAAAATAGTCATTCATTTGTTTTTTTTAGAAAAAGTTTGAAAAATATAGAACAAAACAATAAAAATAATCATGATCGAAACTTTTTCATGTTTTTCAATCTTTCTGATGTTTGTTCCTGTTCGCAAAATTTATAATGGCACTGTCTAATGCTTATTTGCAAGAAAATTTGGTGTAAAATTTTTTTTGATTCAGTGAGATAATCGTGATAATCGAGATAATCGTGATAATCGTGATAATCGTTTTAACCGTGATAATCGTGTTCGCTGAACTCTGTCTAGCTTACTAGCTATCCGTTTTTCAAGAATTTTTCTCGACATCGTCAAAATTATTATTTTTGAATGCACTTGATTAGCATTTTGAGCCCTAATCAAGGCGTTCGGTCAACACACAAAATTGTTTAAAATGGGAAAATTCGACCCCCCTTTGTACTATTTTGAGATATCCATGTTTGGCTCACTGCTCTCAAACTTTTGCGCCAAACTACATTAATTTTGAAGGGGGAGCGCGCGCCAAAAAACACAAATTTTTGGTCAAAGATTTCAAAAAAGTCCCTAAAACGCTTTTTTGGCCCGTTCCTTCAACAACTTGGTAAAATTGGTGGGTGTCTTTTTAGTGATTGGGGAGAACTCAGAAAAAAAACTTTTGTTCTCCGCAAAATTTGAGTTTAAATAACTTACAATAACAATAATGACGAATTTTCAGAAAAAATTTTTCCTTCACGAGAGAAAAATTTTTCCTTCACAAAATTTAAAAGCCATATTTCCATAAAATTGGTTAAATATTAGTACGGACATTTTGAGTTCCTTCCTTCTGGCAAAAATTTTTTTGCTTTCTATTATTGTTTCTTGGGGTATTTTTTTTCCACTGTACTAATGAGCATAGATATACCTAAAAACATCACCAAATCAGCAAACATTTAGTGAAATTGAACCAAATTGGTTTCACAAAATGTTTTATGAATCCGAGGAATAACACCAGACTCGATGATCAAACTAATAAAAAATTGTAAAAATTGACATTGACAGAAGTGCTTTCATTTTCAAGAGGCGGTATACTTATGATAAGGAATTAGATTTTTTTTCTGAAAATAATTTTGCGACAAAATTATTAAAAGAAGAATTTGACTTTGCTCCATAATGAAACCTCAAAATATCCCAAGCTCTTCTCATTGGGTCTAGGAGTAAAGCAAACGCCTTCGGCTCATAAAGTCTACGCTTCAAAGTTTTGTCGGACTTATATTTTTCTAGATATGTGGGGAAAAATTTGTTCTTCGAGAAAATCATTCGCTTCGAAATAATTTTCAAAACATTGAATCATCTGTTTACTTCAAAGCATCATTTTTCTTTTCAACTTCTTCATTTCGTCTTATTTGCTCAAATATTTTTGATAACTACCACTTAAAATTAAATCAAGCTGGTTTTGCACAATGTTTTTGGCTTAGTTATTCTTCGGCAAACAATTTTGATAATATTATTAAAATGGTTGAATTTGTTTTGAAATGATTTTCTCGAAATGAACATCATGTGAAATAAATGTGAACATCTTTTGCTTATCTTGTTTGTTTTTCAGTTTTTCAAATTGTTTAATTGTCATAGTGATTTTTACTTCTTTTCATGTCCGCTACCTTGCAATGACTCGTTTGTGTTTCATTGAAAAGGCCGCAAAGCTGTTTATGTTCTTTTTTTTCTAAATTTCACGTTTCGATTGGAAGAAAACTGTTAAACGAAATCCCAGCCAATATGATCCTCCCAACCGTTCTCATCATTTCTGTAAAAATTACCCGGGGACGGCTCGAATCCTTGAAAAAATAGATGCTCTCAAATTAATTTCTAGCTGAAACGAGTTTCTTCCAACGTAGGATTCGAAACATGACAAATTTTTGACTAACACGAACATAGACTCGCTTTCCTCCGAGCAAACTTGAAGGCCGACTAAGATAGACTAAGATAGATTTGAAGGTTCATAACATACACGTTGAGTTTTTTGTTCCAACCATTTGAAAATTGTGGAGGAGCTTTGTATTCAGGTTTTTTTTCGTTTATTTTTGTTTTCAAAACTAGGTACCACAAAATCAAAAAAATTCTTCAAAATGATTCGAATGATAAATCATTTTATGGCATTTTCATTCTTGATTCAAAGGACGATATATTTACACTATTTTTTCCAGTTTAGAGGAAAACTGGCTGAAAATTTTAACCTTTTTTTCTAGTTTGAGCGAGTACAACGAGCGAGCATGCTTTTTTTTGTTGAATTGAGGCCCTTTACTAATTTAATTTAAGCTTACATTTTGTTTAGTTTAAGTTGAATTAACTTTTGGAGTTTTTGACTTCAAACTCAAAAAAATGAGTTTTTGACTTCAAAACTCAAAAAATATTTCCGCCAAAATAATGAAAAAATTTATTTTTTTTTGGATTTTTTTTGTGTTTTTCTTGTTTGTAATTGTTTTCCAAATGTTTTAATAGCTTTAGTGCGTAAAAGCGCCATTATGGTGTAAGTGCACCATTATGTATGTTTTCTACTATCTCATTTACGCACTAATCTCATCGATACCACAATTCCTCAGATGTTTTCCACTTGGTGCATCATCCTGGCTTTGGTCCTCATTTGTTGTGGCAAAATATTGAACTGTCTGGCAGACATATGTAGAGTTACACCTACAATTGCCTTCAGTGCAACTCAGGTTAGGTTGTTTTTTCTTCCGGAAACAAGGACCAAAAGAACAGCAAACAAGATATTGATGTTCTTGATGTAAACGCTATCTGCCTAGTGTGATATCACCTTTTCTGTTAGCAAAAATTTCAGAATCGCTTCTCTGATTTTGAACCACTAGCTTGCGTAGTTTGATTTTCAACAGGAGCCTCTTGGAACCTGATCTAAACTACATTTTATGATTGGATAAATTAGATATTTTACCAATGTAAAGTATTTAATATTAACCAATCATGATCCATCTAACTAACAATCCACTTATTTGTAAGTGCTGAAATTACTTGTAATTTCAGCACCAGAGAGATTTGAATTTAACTTAGAAATTAGTTGAACTCTCCCGAGTACTTCAGCAGCCGCAATAAACCAGTATACCCTAGATCTATTGAGCCTAGCAGAGACTAGTTAAACAACCTGAGACTAGACAGTATAAGAGTAAGATTAGGATCGGTATTAGACTAAGAAGTTGCACGAACCTATCCGGCCGAAAATAAGATAGCGTGACGAGCAGACGGTGTACCCTATCCGAAATTACTCTATGAGTTATACCCATCGGTCCTAACTCATCTGGTGCGACCATAAGTCTCGAACAAGACCTTAATAGCTTAGAATTAACCAATAATAGATTAGAATTTAGACAAAACATTTACAAAATGCTATACGACAATAATTTAATCGAAATGTCTCTACGACTCAATAGATCAGAGCCAATATTCCGAACGATAACAGAACTACCCGGAATTGGAAGAAGACCTCGAACCAGAGACGACATACGACAAAGCAGAAACTTACCATATAGTTATATGATAGTTCGGCAAAAGCCAGAACAAACTTTTGTATTTAGAATACTAATAGCAATGAATTTAGATTTTCATTTGCAAACATAAAATTTTGAAGTCAATCTTCAAAATCATTTCAGGCGCTAAACAAAATTATTAATATACAATAACGATTGATAAAAAGATCTCAGATCGTTTTCCTAAATTCTGCAGTAATATACAAAACATGTTTGAAAAATATTTATTGAAAAATCAAAATAAAAATTAGTAGCATGACAATAAACTGTTAGTAATTATAAATCATCCTGTTGTTCCAGCTTCATCGCCTAAACATAACAGCATTCATAAGCTCACTAATATCATAAAAATACTAAATCTATTCTTTACACAAATTTAAAACATTTTAAACTTAAATTCACTTAATTTTAAAATCAGATCATCAAGGCTTATCCTTGGATCTTAAATCATTTTCTATTTAATTAAATTTAAAACTTGATCATCAAGGCCTATCCTTGGATCAAAAAGAACAACTTTGTTCTCCCCCACCCACTTAACTAGTGTCTAACGACCTCAAACGTCGATTCACTATCCAACCCTTTCTAAAAACCCAGGACTAATAGAAATTTTTGAACAAATCTAATCATTCAAATTAGGATAAACAGTGAAGAACTTCGGTTATTCATCCTTCACTTGATCCCCCCTCTTACCAGACCCAGGATAAATCTTAAACTTAGTAAGTTTAAAATAGTATCTAACGAACTACTCGCGTTCTAATTATACCTGAACCTTGTGGATCGATTTACTATTCTCCAACCCTGAACACAATCACTACCCTTAAGTAAGATTAAGTAAGTTAACACCTTAGCTTATACTATCCACGAGAAAGTATAAAATCATTCTTCGGAATCGATATACTTTTCTCCCCAACCCTGAACAAATAGACCCAGGTTAGGCTAACAAAAAAATCGTAAGGACTAACAGTTTAAGCAAATAGAAATCATTTAACAACCTTTTGCATCCGTCATCCTAAACCTTATGTCATTTGAAAACCTAGGAAATAAACAAACAATCGTTTTACACAATTGTGAAATAGATAATAAAAAATACGACCTTGTAATCACACCTCATACACAAACAGTTGGATACATTAGAACAAAACGACAAACATTAAAGAGAAAAATAATAACTAAACAAAGACAAATAACACGAAAAAGATTTTCAAAAAATCGAAACGCATTTTCAGAATCAGAAACCAACAGTTTAGACGAACTTTATAAACTAAAAGAATCAATAGATAAAAATTGCCCAATTCACGATCAATTATATTTCTCTGACTCAGAAACAACTTCAAATTCATCAAAAAGAGGAAAAAGAAGAATAAAAAAGCAGTATAAACACAAACCAGTACATTTATACAATTGGAATCAACCAATTAGACACATTGATAATTACATATTAACAGTCATCGAACGAAAAAATGAGCTCAACGCACACCCCAGGTGAAGAAAGTCCAGATGATGATGATATTTTTCCCTTTATCGTAGATGCAACCACTGATAGAGGACAGCATATATTCTGCAAAAATTTACTCTTAGATTTGTTTGAACCCGGAATCAGTCCATGTAAAACAGAGTTCCCAGATGTAAAAATCAAAAGACAAATTATCGATCACTATCTAAAAGATATATGTAACCTAACACAACAATACGGAATCTACTCCATAGAATTCAGCTCACCAAACCAGAATCACAGTAAATATATAATTCAAACAGACGACCTTGATTTAGAATTCTCAAAAGTATTCTCAGAATATATAAAAAGCATCCAATATCATAACTCACAAAGAGCAAACTCCATATTCACCAATGAAGTTTTTGCGATAATATATAGTTATATCTCGATATTAGAAAACGAAATCCAGATACCAAATGTCTCACCGACAGAAACATCTAAACAATAAGAGTACGACATGAAATCACACTACTCTCTAGTTTTCTAAATATAATTAAAGAAAATTTCACGAAAGATGAAGTTTCACAACATACAAAACACGACTTACAAAAAATCTTGGCATGGTTCATAATAGATTATTTCACACATAATATTGATTTAATTTCACAAGCAAGAAAAAATTTTAGACCCCAAAACTCAAACGATGATACTGCCATCACAGAACAATCAGACTATGTTTGGGACCCCGAATGGTCTCATCCCGCATCCATAAACTTCCCACAATCAATCTCAAGTCAAACGATATCTTATGTAAGAGATTATGTACGAGTAATACCATTAACCATTGATGCAACACCATTAAACTATAATACATTTTTACCCGATATGCAAAATAATAGTTTAAACTCTACAGTCATACACAATGAAAACTTCAATGGAACTAGGAATCTTACTCAACAAGATATCCAGACACCATCACACTTCATAAATGAAGAAATCGTACACACAACAACTACACAACAAAGTATTTCACCAATACGTCCAAACAACACCAAGAAATACAAATCCTTCACAAACACAGGTAACATTACAATCAACCGTTAAACCTTCGGTTGCCCCAAAATATTCACACATGGATTACCAAACATACAGACCCATGACAATACCGCCAAAAACACGCAAAACGTTCACTAGAAACAACTTTGCAGACCATAATTATAATTACACACATCCATCAAAAACAAATTATCAACCACGAAAAAATTTTAGTAATTATACAAGATCTCGAAACTGGGATAACCCAATGGCACCACCTAATTCAGTAAATTTCCAAACAAATTTACATCCTCCACAGGATCGTAGTGAAAACTATCCATTTTTTCAACAAAATAAAAATAAAAAACAAACCTCTTATCAAATGGATTACTTATCCTCAGATGATGATTTCTTACAACCAGATATATTTACACCCTATAATCAAGAATATCGTGGACAAGGAATACAGAAACCACATACATATAATAGAATTTTTTCTCCACAACCAATAGATACACAAAACCAACAACCAATTCAACAACAAAACCCAATTAATACACAATCTTTTCAACCAATTCAGCAACAAAACCCAATGATTGCAAACTCGTACCAACCAGCACAAATGCAAAATGAAATACCACTCCCATATTATCTTCAACAACACGAAATAACAAGAAATCAACTTTCAAATTTTTCTCAAATGCCAAATGCAGCAGAATCATTACAAATGACGATGAATCCATACCTTATGGGTGGATCATCAATAACATCAAATAAACCTTTAATGGTATTCACAGGAACAGACCCTGAATATTCTGTAGAAGACTATTTAAATGCAGTCACAGCAAATTTGATTTTAAATATAGGACCTGAACCAATTAATACGCCACTACATCAAAACTGGATACATCGACGCACAGCGTTAATACAAACAACTCTAGATGGCGCAGCCCAAAAATGGTTTTCAGTATTGCCTATAGAAATAAAATCAAATTGGAAAAGGTTTACACAAGAATTTTCAAAAATGTTTGACTCCGAAAGAAACAAACAACAACAAAGAGTTTTATGTAATGAAATTCGCAGATTACCAAACGAAACCATCAAGCAATTAGCAGTACGAATCGAAACACTAGTTCGAAAAGCATATTCATTAAATACACATGACTATAAAAACACAAAGATGACAGAAATCTTAATGATGACCTTAACACCACAATTAAGGAAAATAGCAATAAAAAAGAGAGCATCCCATCCTTCGTCAATTCGAGAACCCGATTTAGATTTTCGAAAACTAGTAGAGAAACTAGAACAAGCAGAAATCACAATGAAACTCGAAGAAACGGAAAATCTGAAATTACAATACGTTAACAGAATTGAAACAGCTTCCACAAATATAAACAATATACAGGAATCAGATACAGACCTCGTTGAAAAAATCACTGAAATACTCAATATTTACGAAAAACACCCAAACTTTAAAGGCAAACCATCTTTCAAAAAATGGTGTAATTATTGCCGACGATACGGACATAGTATTTCTGAATGTAGACAAAAACAGCAAGACAATCAAAATAAACCTCGAAAATATAAAGAACCAAATAAATCATTCTACCAATACATGAAAAAAGATCAAAATCTACCGAACAAAACAGTCTACAGCAACAACAGTTCAGGAAAACCACTCCCGAACAATACAAATTATACAAGAAATCAATCACCATATAACTCAAGTTATAGAGGAAGATCACCAAAACGAAGAAACACGCAAAATTCATCACAAAATCACTACAATAGACCAAATAGTCGAAAAAACTATTCCAGATCAAATTCAAATACACACCGATTTGTTTCTAGATCTAATTCCCAATCAAGAAATAATTACTACCCAAACAATCAATCACGAAATTCATCATACAATAGGAATAGAAACTACTCCAATAATCGGAATAGAAGTTATTCAAACAACCGAAACCAGAATTACCCGAACAATCAATCAAGGAATAACTCATATAATAGATCAAACTATAACAGACCAAACAATAATTACCAAAACAGATCGCGAAATAATTCACAAAATCGACATTCAAGTTATAATAATCGGTATAGAAATTATTCCCAATCACCACACCGGAATAATAATAACTATAATAATTCTAATAATCGCCACAGAAGTAGTACACCTAAACATCAAAGACATATTAATCAAGTACAATCTAATCCAGAAACAACATCAGACCCTCCAGGTATTGATGACACAGTAACTGATACGTTACAACTCAATCAAATAAACTGTGGATCATCAGATTCAGAAAGCGATGCAGAAAACACTCTCTCCATCAATATGATAAAAGTCGAAAATGACTATGAACCTGTTATATATGAACAACCTTTTTCATCAGACATATATGAGAATCAATCAGAACTCCTTCACAATTATCATATTGAACCCGTCCATTCCACACCGACGACACAAAAAACTAATGAAATTAACACTACAAATCAACCCAATGAGAACGAAAAAACAAAATGCTTGAATACAAATCACATCTATCAAAACATACAAAAAGAACAACCCAAAGAAAAAATTTGGACAATACCATTTCTTTTAGAAAGTCCAAGAAGCAAAGAATTTCAACCACCAGATCTTGAAATTGATTTTTTAATTGATTCAGGAGCAGAATCAAATATAATAAACATTCCCACATGGAATGAAATAAAAACCTTACACCCAAAGCTAACACCTCTTGAAACCTCCAGCAAACTAGCAACAGCACAAGGATCAACATTAATAAACTACGGAAAAATTCAATTGTTTCTTCTCCCCACAAGAACAATGGAGCAAAACAAAATTTTAACCAAACCATTTAAACAAATATTCCATATCACTGATATTAAACACAATATCATTGGAATACCATTTATCTCTAAATATAAACCAACAATCAACATCTTGAATAGTAAAATATTAATCAAAGATAAATATACAAAAACAAAAGACACACTTGAAACCACTATCAGGAAACATATACAATTTTTCAATAAAGCAAGTTCACCAATATGATAAAAAACAAAACAAACAAAAATTTTATATGTCAGATTTTGAATTCAAACCTATTCATAAATTTTTCAAAATCACAATCTCATCAATAAAATATTTGAAAAACTCGAATTCAGATATTATTTCCTTACATGTATACAACAATACACCTTACCAAGTAACATTACCTTTAGGACTTTTAGGCTATTGCGAAACCAACGCTACAATATCACCAATACACGAAAAAGCATATCGTGTAAATAATATACTCCAATTACTAGATATTTGCCAATCCACAATTCTTAATGAAGAATTATCTATAAATAGTATAATAAGTAACGAAAACAGAAATACGGTTTATTTCACAAAAACCCCATATTTCAAACCTACATTCAACATAAGTAACTACACAGAGAGTCAACAGAAATTTTTAACAATGTTTAATTTCCAACATTCACAAATAACACAAGACGAATTTGAAAAACTAGCAAAACAGCTAATTAAATATTCATCAGTCTATGCAACATCCAAATTTGATGTTGGCAAAATCAGCTCATTGCTACATCTCCCATTAAAACCAGACGCAGTTTTCAAAAAACAAAGAGCAAGTAAAGTACCAATTCACTTACACGATAAAGTGAACAGATTACTCGACATTTTAGAACAATACAACATTATATCACCAGTAAACAAAGAGGAACAACCAAAAGGCAACACATTTATCAACCCTGTTATCATTCTAGCCAAAGGAGAATCATTAAAAATTGTTCTCGATGCTAGATACCTCAACTCACTAATAGATGAATCAAAGTGTAATTGGCCCATTGAACCAATACAAGTTATTTTAACAAAAATAAACGGAAAATACTTTACCACCGCCGATATGAATAGTGCATATAATCAAATGCCATTAGATGAACAATCACGACGCTTAACACAATTTGTTATTGGAAACCAACAATACGAATTCAACCGCTTATTCTATGGAATATCCATAGGACCAGCAGCATTTTCAGCTTTTATGAGCAAAATTTTTCGACCACTAATACTCAAGAAAAATGCAATCACCTATTTAGACGATGTTTTTAAGCAATCACAGACAAAAGAGGAAATGTTCAATGTTTTAGAACAATATCACCAAATACTTCAGAACGAAAATCTGAAAGTTAAATTCTTAGGACATAATATAGAAAGAAAAACAATCACTCCATTGAAATCACGTATAGACGCTATTCAAAAACTCCAACCACCAACAAATAAAAAGAAAATCCAAGAATTCCTTGGAATGTTAAACTTTTTAAGCAAATATGTTTATAAAATGCAATTATATCTACGACCATTCTATAACATACTTAGACAACAAAATAATTTTGAATGGAATACAGAACATCAAGCACGATTTGAAGAAATTAAAAAACTTCTAACTGAACAAATTTCAAACACATTTCCAGATTCAAATCAACCATTTTATGCAATGTGCGATGCTTCGAACTTTGGCATCGGCGCAGCATTATTACAATCACATAATAGTACAAATAAAATGAACCTCATATCAGCAAATTCTCGATTATTCACTCAAGCAGAGCTACGACTCTCAACTCTAATGAGAGAATGTACAGCCATAATATATACACTAACAGAATATGAATTTCTGATACTTGGATCAAAACATCCCACAGTTCTATTCACAGACCATAAACCAATCATCTTTCTTTTTACACAAAAGTCTAATCCAAACCACCGAGTTTATAGATTTCAACTCATTTTAATGAAATTCCCAAACTTACATATAGTTTGGACCGCAGGAAAAAATCTTGCATTACCAGACACCTTAAGTCGAAATACGCCACCTGAATTACTTACACGTAAAACCACAGTCGAAATACCCAAAAACATAAAATTCTCCCTTGCAGAAAATGAAACATCACCCCGATTGGAATGCAAATATGCAGTAAAAACTGACGTTGAACAATCACAAATAAATAATTTACAACATTTCCCACTTTATTTAGATTGTCAAAATAATCACTATGAAGTTGATCTACTTGGAACATCAACTTTTAAACCAATCCCATTTTCACAATGGATAAAAAATAACACCCAACAAAAAAGAATAAAACAACACCCGCCTAAAAAAGACCATTTTCCACTAATTGAAAAACAAAATTTAACTGATAAAATAAACTTATCAGGACCACAAACAAACGATTCAAAATACACAATAAATCAAGTTTTTGACCTCCATGACCCACTTGACACAATACCCTTATCTAAATTAGAAATTGAAAACATTTTTCTCCCCCCAACAGAAACAATTACAATTTCAACACTGAAACAATATCAAAACCTTGACCCAGTAATTCGACAACTGAAATCATGGCACAAATATAAAAATAAACCTATCAAAGCAGATTCAACTATTCTAGGAAACAAAACACTCCTCCGATATTTTCGAAAATTCAATAATACAACAATTAACGAAAACACAGACGTTCTAGAATACAAACTAAATGAATCTACAGTTCCCTGTCTCCCTTTAAGTATGATTCTTATAGCTTTTAATATTTCACATACACAAAATATTAAAGGACACTCTGGATCAGAAAAAACATATTCAAATTTTGTACAAAACTTTTATTTCCCAAATGCACCAATTTGTTTAAAAATACTATGCAATGACTGTATAGTATGTCAACTAAATAAACCTTACCCAAATCAAAAACAAATAGCACAAAAACAA
The DNA here is from genome assembly GCF_963678635.1 of Symsagittifera roscoffensis. Taxonomy (NCBI): domain Eukaryota; kingdom Metazoa; phylum Xenacoelomorpha; order Acoela; family Convolutidae; genus Symsagittifera; species Symsagittifera roscoffensis. Next base: position 8,079,094 of record NC_087065.1, on the reverse strand, counting down.
GATTTTAAAGGACAAAGTTTGTACTTTAATCATCGTATCTCATTTGATACCAAAGGACCAATTTCACCCTCATCCGAAGGAAACTCCTACATTATGGTAATTGTTGACGCATTTACACATTATGTAGCACTTAACCCAGTACCACATTGTAACGCTTATTACGCTTACACAACACTCTATGAACACTGGATAGCAAAATTCGGACTACCAGAAATTTTAGTTACAGACAACGGTACAGAATTCATAAATAATGAAATCATCACACTATGTCATTTATATAACATTAAACACAAACCACGTACATCTCACGCACCTTGGACAAACGGCTTAGTCGAAGGTATGAACCGTTCATTACAAGAATATCTCAGATGTATCATCAATGGAAATGATACAAGATATACCGAATGGTCAGCAGATGTAAAACTATTTCCCTTAGCATATAATTCACAAATCACGACAACTTTAGGAATGTCACCATATGAAATGGTTTTTAACCAAAAGCCACGCAAACCAATAATGTTTACAGCAAACTCTCATAAAAACGCACAAGGTTATTGTCAACCAAATAAAGACTCAATTTGTTATAACCTACCATTACATACACACGATGAAGATCATTTTCATCACCCACAAATTCTTAAATTAGCCTCCGGTACACACACCGAATGGATTTTAAACAGAGATAAAAAACACAATGAAATTTACCAAAAGGTAACAAAAAAGTTGTTACAAAGGCAAAATATTAATGAACAAATAAATTCACGCTTTACACCAGCCTCCGATTTAAAAATTGGAACATTTGTTTTAATACCCAATTTTAATACTCAAAAAGGAATTTCAAAAAAGTTACAACCACTTCGTAAAGGACCATACCAAATAATTGCAAAACCCACTGATGTCACATATAAAATCACCGACTCAGATAAAAAAGAAATCGTTCAACACCGAAATAACCTATTACCTTATTATCCAAAAGAATACGCACTCCGCGAACTAACTCAATTATATTCTTTTACAGGTTTAAAAGTTATTCAAATAATGACCCACATACGGACAACATAACAAAGGAAGAAAATGACATTCACCTCGGAAATCAAAATACAAAATCAAACACCACAAAAAACAATACAAAAAATCTCGATCAAAATACATCTCAAAAAGAAAGAAAAAATAGAAAAATGACAGAACAAATAATACCCCAAGAACAAATCGACAAATCAGAACATAGAGAGTCTTCACGACTTAGAAATCAACCGCGTAAAAATTATAAAGTATTCATCCCACAATCTAAAATATTAAAGAAAGTTGAATTTCAAAAACAACCTTAATTCTACATTTAATAATCTTTGCACCTCTGAAACATTTTACACTTTCAATTTTCAAGATAACATGCTGACAAACACGCAGCGATTCTAGTTCAAAATTAGCCAATAGGATTCATCCAATCCGTCACCTTCTATAACTTTAACACAAACCAACTAGACGAAAAATATTAAACTCCAGGCATATCTATAACTATAACTCTACGACCTCCAGGTCAAAAATAAGCAAACCACTCCAACTTGACAACTAAAATAAATATCACCATAATATCATAACCCTCCCTTATCTAATAAACCAAAGATCAACAATATTTCCCCAACTCAGACCTGAAATATCCCCCAAACAAATATGTTAAATTAGCCTAAAGTAAAAGAACGACCATTTTATTTAGCCTAAAGTATAAAAATCTCAAAAATACCCCAGATCATTTGACAAATGAAAATAAAGACAAAGAAGACCTCCCGATCACCATAAAAATTGCCCCCAACAAATTTTTACAAAACTCAACCCACTTGTCAAAAAACTAATAAATAATCCGACCACACTTGAAAATTGCCCCAAACAACAAAAAATATTCGATCACGAAGCAATTTCTTAAATGCTCTTCTATCAAACAGTCACTAAAATTATCACAAACCTCAAACAATTTTTTACGATACTTGAAACTTTCATAATATTTCTTTTTGATATCCTTGAATCATTTCTAATACTCTTAATCATTTTTTGTAATATTTTTTTAATTTTCTACACTATATTCGAACTATTTCTCCAACTTTCAAAAACCCTTGATTATATCCACAGGTACGATTTATAAAACTTGTCTAAATGATACGAACTATTTTCAGTAGAACTGATATTTTTCTACTATTTGTAATTTTCATAACATTTCTATCATCCCTCATTTTGACCATATGCAAATGTATAAAGAAAGCAATCATCACATTCGCTCTAGCAACAATCCTCCTAATTCTTTTCTTAGAAGAATACTATAATAAACATTAAATTTTTCACTAAAAGAATAGACCAAAAAGCTATCAAAAATTGCTACCCAAAAGTCACAAAGTCAGTCTTCACCGACATCATCCCAAGATAACCCAACAACACCTTCAACTACCCATAATCCTCAAACATCTACACGAATTTCCTTTCAAGATAACCCATACACTTTTGAAGAACGACACGCTCGTTTATCAGAACCACTAGAACCAGTTCAACGACAAGCACCTCTAAGCGAACCAACATATAACTTATACCCAACACTACCACAAGAATTAAGTAGAATAAGAAATCCTAGTCAAAACCAAAATACAGTCGAAATAAATAGACAAATTATACATCCTCGACGAAACAGAAATTTTCAAACTCCCCGAGTTCATTTTGACATACCTCAATCCCCATCACAAAACACTCTAGAAAACCCCATTGGTACATTACCAGAAACCCCTACGCTTCTTTCACAACGTAGCACCTCAAGCCTACCATCAGATTACTTAGGTTCAACACCAACATCTGAACAAATACGTGAAAATCCCTTTAACCCCCCAAACCAGGCATCACGACTACCATATTGGACAACACATTCATTTACACAAGGTGAATTAAATTTAGTCAATGATCCAATAGATATTTCTACGGATACAACAACATCCTCATCACTACCAGAAACATTATCACTACCATCAACAGCATCAATAAGCCAGATTTCACCACCACCTTTTAACTTAAATTTTCCAAATAATCTCGACGCCAGATATCGAGAACAATCATCAACAAATATCCCTTTAAGACTAGATTGGAATACATTTACAGCCCCTCCACCATTATTTGGACAACATCTAGAAAGTAATCGCCTTCACAACTGGGCATTTAATAGATTACAACACCGACAAGACATTCACGACGATATCCGTGATCACAATATCCAAATACTCCAACAAAACAGTTTACAATTAAAGTTTGAAATCACAGTTAAATTAAACAACATTACTCAACATCCCTACCCATTAAACCGACCAAACATAACAGCCCAATCACTACCACCACCATTTATAACCACTGAAGTAATATATAAATACGACAGATATACCAAATAGACAATTGGTTACATCACATTTTATAACCCATACTCAGGATTATCATACACATGTATATTCTAAAATTATTAATTTTTCTCCAACTCCTTTTTCTAGTAATCTCAAATCAAAACATAAACCCTTCTCCCCGCACAGGACCCCAAGATTTATTAGTAACACATTACGATTGTGAAGAAAACGAACAAAAAACACTACACAAGTATGCAATAAATCAAGTATCACAGTGCGAAACAGAACCCCAAGCCATAGAAACTACAAATGTAATAGCAACACTTTATTCAAAAGCCCGAGCAACTACAGTTATAGGATATAAATTCACAGCAACATTTTCTGAAAAGAAAGTACATTGTTCACAAGTCTCAAACGGAAATAAAAACCGACTTGACCATGAATCATTCTACCAGAGTAATATAGAACGACTTTTACATCTCAATCCCGAAGATTGTAAAAACAAGTTACTCCGACTAAACATCACAAAAAATAAAAACACAGATAGAAATTTAGTATATTTCCAAGTTTTTTCAGATTCTGTACATCAAGCAGAACTTGAAAGATATCAAGGACATATAAAAATAGATGAAAAATACCCATACAACGGCGCACACGGACGATTAACCTATGACATGCACGATAAACACTGGATACCACACATTGGTATAAATGACCCATCAAACTGCAAAGCAGACACAAAAAATAAAGGATACCAAGAAATAATGTTTTTCGATTGGAAAATACAACTCGAAAAAATACAACTCACACGAGATTTATCAGACAACACAATGATTTATCAAGGAATTAGATTACCTTGTAAAAACGACCAAGGTTATTGCGACCCTACAACCAGAACACAAGCAACAATTGTTTGGTTCCCCGAAGACACTTGTACAACATTTCAAGTAGCAAAAATACACGCTCGTATGATAAAATTTCACGAAAAATATTTTATACAATCAATACCATATGAACAAGTAAATCCATTACGAAAAATAAGTTCTAATTTTCGAAACATTCATAATATAGAAAATAAATTAACACGTTTTCAAATATATCAAGAAACAGAACTTGCATGTAAATACAGAAACCCACTTCACAAAACACAATACTCTGAAATATTAGTTGAATACGAAAATGGATTCGACATGACCACTGGAAAAAAAAGTCGACCCATACGCCACAAGTCATCCCCTAAACGAAGGAACATCATATATACCAGTTAATTTTCAAAAGAATACAGGTCAACCTGGTGGACATTTAAAGCCCCAAGACGATCAAAGCACACGTTTACAAGAACTATCACTAATGAATAGTACATATTTTGGTAATATCCACTATGATATTCACTTAGATATGAAACTAGACTACACGATTAGCCGAATTTTTCAAGAAATGTCACTCTCCGAATTAGAAACATTACACCAACTATGCGAATTAGAAAGAACACAAATATTACAATCACTTGCACTAGCAGTATTAAAAATACCCTACGCAGGATATTTACTATCAGGAAATAGATCAAATTTTTTAGACTATGAAGGAAACATCTTATGGTTTTATACTTGTACTAAAAAAGTATCGCCACTATACGTTTTTGAAGATAAACGATGCTATAAAAGAATCCCTATCTTTTATAAGAATAAAGTAAATTTCGTTGACACACTTTCACGAAGAACCTATTTCTGGGATACCGCAGTTCCATGTGGATCAGAAAATAGCCACAACGTAGTACAATAAAAACCCTGATGAAGATAAATATTACCTTCTCACCCCATATCCCACATTAATGCAATCACTCAAAAAATTTTCACCAGAAAGCATTCGCGCTATCGCTCGAAACCCAAATATAGACTTACAATCAATAGGAATATACTCAAAATCAGATATTCAACATCACATTAGAACACAACAATTCCAGGAATTATTAACACAAATGGACACAATACAAAGACAATCAATTGACCAAAACTTACGCAAACTTGCCGAAACCGCAGGATTTGCAGACATCTATACGCAAGACTATAGCGGATATTTTAAGGACATTAAAGATTATATATATCTAAACGGTGAAAAATACCTCCCCAAGATATATCACCTATCAATATTTTTAGCTTTGTTACACTTAAGAATGAAATTCTTGATTTTCTAGGATGGCCCTACTACATCTTAGAAAAACTGACTATTTTATACGCAATGTTTAACTTTATTGGATTTCTTTTTTCACTCTTAAAAGGAATCTATAACACATGTGCTATACACACACAAGTCAATAGACAAGCAAGTGTAGCACGCATACTATTTGCAGGATTTTTTGGAATATTTTCTACATCTATAAACAAAATTCTTTTAGACGCACAAATAAAAGAATATAACACAAAAATAGCAACAAGACAGAACACATACGACGAAGAACATAACAATGCAGACACAACACCAACAGCACCACAGTTACCACTCCTACCACATAACCATCCATTATCCCTAGTCCCACGTAATTTTCGAAATTTAGCCATAACACATAATAATTTTAGACCAACCATATCACAAAGTCCCATCCAACATATAATGCCACACCACTCACAAGATGAAAATACTTATGAACAAATTATAGAACAACCCCATACCACCGCTTTTCAGTCTCAAAATAATAATTTTTTTAGCCCACGATGAGCCGACAACTTGGATCCCTACACCGATCAAATTCCCACCCAACCAACCTCACCACTCCAATCCCAATAATACCACTTTTTGCTTTTCCGCCACCCGATTTCCCATCCAGTAATGTAATATCCGGCATGAATTCCGATACTAATTCACACATCTCAGTTTTATACTCCATCTCACAACTCAATAACCCGAATATTGAAACCCCCGATGAATTTGCCGACTCTGAACCATCTCCATCAAGTAATTTTCACACCAATTCCTTAAATTTTTCCCAACCCCCTTTTCAACCCATACTACCAAATAACCCTGACCCAACCAATTCTACACCCTCTTATGCTTCCCAAGTCACTCCAACCTACTCCTCACTTCACTCAGACCAATCATCTCATTCTCCAGACACCCCCCGAATCTCCCCAGAACTAGATAATTTCATTACCCTACAACAACAACCCTATCACCTTGACACCCCAACCATAAACCAAATCTCATCCACAATAGATTCATCCAACCCTCCTACCCCTACACCCCCTTCAATTTATACTGAATCATTAGCACCATCATCCACAACTACTGAATCTTCACTCAGCACTAATAGAGCTTACCGCACTTTTAAAAGGAAGTTCCCCAACCATCCTTTCCCAGCGAAACCAGGAACAGCCCGTGAATATATCAACCATCCACAACACACTAACACAAAAGAATTTTTAGCTATCACCTTACCCTCATTTCCACAATACACCTTAAACACCCCTCATGACACTAACGAGACACGTAACTTTGTAGACGAATACGTTTTAATGCCTACCCTTCCTTGGACCTCATATTATCATTTTACAAATCCCCTTTGCTTACCTTTATCTAACACTCATATCGATATAGAACGAAATAAGGACATGCTATATCGACTCACTACAACACTAACACCTAGACAATTTACTTACATTGGATATAAAAAATCACTAAAAACACACACTGCACCCCGAGCTAATGAATATACACTAGAATATTACGATCATAACATCCTCAGAACTAACCAAGATCAATTTTTAGACGACGGTCGCTTCGCTAACCCACAAATCACCGAGAAATTTTTCATTAAAACACCATATGTATTTACACTAAATATCTTCGATCGCAAGTTTGACCACATTATTTCAGAAGCACTAACAGACACGCAAGCCTACGAAAGTTTTAAAGAACGCTTCCAAATATTTTCACTAACCTTTCATTTCCTTGCACCACATGAAAGAGATTTGCACTGCTCACACGATATTATGTTGCGCACTAAACAAACACACACATATACTTATTATCGTTTCATCCAAAATCACTTTGACCTACACACTCCCTCCAGACAACCACACCATCGTTTTCAATTCATCAATTCCAAATACACCTCACCATTCTTTCTTAACTTCACATATTGCATTAAAGATACTAACCTTCATGGTATTCTTCGAAATTATGATCCCATAACCCAAATGTATATCTTTTGTCCCATCACCAAGACCTTCAACGCAGAAGAATCCCGACCCTTCCTCATCCCACACGAGTTTGTACAACCTATAGAAATCCCCATTTTAGAATTCATCCATAACACTAAATTCAACCACAAATTATATAATCTAATCCAAAACACACCTTATGAATTTGCAGTTGGCACTGAAGAACTAACCACCATTAAGGCACTTCAATTGCTTTGGCCACTGCTTCAAACTAAAAATATCATCCGCATCTTAGCCAAATTACTAACAACTTCAGATCTCATCCACGACATCTTCCCCCACGGTTTCTTCCCCGACGACTAACAGGTAAGTATGAATTATACAAATTACTAACTAATTTAAATATTAGAAACTCACCATTCTTTATCCATGTTTTCTTTAGAATTTTAGCCTTCATCCTAGATCATCTGAAAAATTCACAAAAGAAAAATAAAAAATAGCAAACTTCTTCAAAACTGTTTAAAACCCGATTAAATTTTTGCACCAACAATTAAATAAATATAATACCAATGCAGTAAATTAATTTATAAATTTTTCCCCCACAAGCAGTAAATCTAATAATGATGAAAATTTGTAACTTAATTTTCCCCAACAACTAGCAGTAAAGATAAAATTCTATGTAGTAAATTAATAAGAAGCAAATACAGTACTAACCTTTTGCTATTTTCATTCACTCGCACAAGAATTCTATCCAAACTCGCACAGCTCGCCCACGAAGAATTGTTTAAAATAATGAATTTCAGTTTCAAGCTTTCACACTCGATAACTCTAACACAAGATAACACGTTTCAAACTTTCCTTTAACCCGGTTGGAAAGGAATTATATACTAAACAAAACTAACCAATGCAGCTTACTAAACACCACAACACATAGCATAACAGCATGACTAAGAAAAGGAAACCAACGGTACCCAAACCGGATTAACCCAGTTTAAAACTGGATAATTTATTCTTTTGAAGACTATTATAAAGTCTAAGAAAGAAATAATAAAACACAAAAAAGTCGTAAGACAAACCCATACCACAAACAATTTGATTTTTGAAAAAAGGACACAACCAACAAAACATAAGAAAAACCACAACAAACCCAACATAAAACGTTGTCACATAACAGGACCTCTCACAAAAACCGCATGCAATCATACTCCCACTCCTGGCCTAACCCACCAGGAAGGACGTCCTGAGCATGCTCTATAGCCGGCCTAACCCACCGCGCTACATCCACGCTTTGTGACCATACTCCTACTTTTAATAAGAGCTACTCAAGGGTGAGTAACTCTTCAAAATAACTGAACTAAAACAAAAAGCTTTTGTGAAAACAACTAACTAAAATCATAATTAAAAAATATTAAACTAATAAAAGTTTTATAAAATGTAAATTACATTATGCAATACATAGATCAGAATACAACACCAAGGACGAACATCCAAAGACAAAACGACCCTACTACACTCGAGAAAGAATGGCCAACTACAATCAATATGCCGCCCACAATCACAACTCAAAGGATTTAGAATACGACTTGACTTCGCAGAAAAGGACTTCATTGAACTAGACCAATGACCACCTCGATGTTCAAGTATACGTACAGATCCGAGTAACCAGGCATCCCCTCCACGCACAATCTCCACGCCATTCCCAGACAAGGTCAAACACAAAGAAGTTCTCACCAATGAAACAGAAAAACCTGACATAGCCAATCATTCTGAAATCAGATTTGAGTTTGTTGCGAAAACCCAGTCGTTGTCTTGAGAAGACACAACGATTGAATCTGGGACTTCTCTAATAAGAAAACCCAGAAGAAATAAGATGTTCGCCAAATACCAACGTCCATCATCCATCTTTTGAATTGCAGAAAGACTATTCTAAAAAACTCTGTAAAACCCGGATGGGTGGAACCTGATCTAAACTACATTTTATGATTGGATAAATTAGATATTTTACCAATGTAAAGTATTTAATATTAACCAATAATGATCCATCTAATTAACAATCCACTTATTTGTAAGTGCTGAAATTACTTGTAATTTCAGCACCAGAGAGATTTGAATTTAACTTAGAAATTAGTTGAACTCTCCCGAGTACTTCAGCAGCCGCAATAAACCAGTATACCCTAGATCTATTGAGCCTAGCAGAGACTAGTTAAACAACCTGAGACTAGACAGTATAAGAGTAAGATTAGGATCGGTATTAGACTAAGAAGTTGCACGAACCTATCCGGCCGAAAATAAGATAGCGTGACGAGCAGACGGTGTACCCTATCCGAAATTACTCTATGAGTTATACCCATCGGTCCTAACTCACTCTAGAGCCATCCCTTCCTTGATTCCCAATTTCTTTTCTCATCCATAATACTTGGCCCGATGTACCTAAAACAGTACAATCCCACAAATCGTTAGGGGGTACTGATTAAGTATCCACGGCTTCTAGGTTTTTTCCAGCGTTTCAATTTTTCTCGGGTAGAAGTACTTTGAAACACGCGGTGGACAATCATCTCAATGACTTTTTGTTTATATTGCACAGCTTTGAGAATTCAACAAAGTTCACACATCCGTTGGTTTTGATGTTATCTACTGTGATTTTTTTTCTGTGCCTTGAAACTAAACTTAAACCAAGTAAACTTAATTTTTCGATCCTCTTCGGTTATTTAATGAAATACTAACGTTTGGGTATCATATAATTGCGGAACTAAGAGCCTCGTCAAGGTGCCTATAATATATCACTCGCGTCAATTTTAAAATCAAACTCAGACGAGCACTACGATAGCAAAATTTGATCCGGGTAAGGCAACTCATCGACCTAGACTGCAGCAGTAGCTTTTAATAAAGTCTTCAAATTAGGATTCAACAATATAATTGAAAAAAAAAACTGAAATTAAAATTTTATGCAACACAACCTTAAAAACATCGGTAAAATAATTACTTTTATATACAAATCGACTTCTAAAAACTGAACGCCATGTTTTTGTTTGCATCAAAACTGGATTGGAATTCATTTCATGAGGGTAAATTTTTTAAAAAATTTTTCTAAACCGTTGAAGCAGTAATGTCATATTTTCATAATTTTAAGAGCAATGAGTTTAGTTTTTTTGAAGGGAAGGGAAAAGATGTTTTTGGCAGAGAAGCAGTTCAAAGTGATTATCAAAAACTATTTATTCACTGCAATGTTTATTTCTGTAACCGGCTGTTGTTGTTTTTTAAAGCAGTTGCGAAAGCTTTTCTTTTATTTGCTAAACATTGATATAGATAAATTACACATTTGAATTGAATTTTGTTTTCAATTCCGTTAAAGGTTTATTTTTACGCAGTGTTGTGGAGGTTTTTAATTGGATTTGAAAAACTTGATTTTGAAAGCGCAGTTCAAATGCTTCATTAGTTTTGACTGTTAGGCTCTTCTAGACCGTTTATTGATTAGGTTGTCGAAGTGAAACAATCAATAAACCATTGCATTAGTTATAAAAGCATAATTTTTTTTAGATGTTTTGTGTTTAAATTATCCGTCATTGGAAGTTCGTGTTTCAAGGATGTAAAATTACCAACTTTGATTGGGTATCATTTCAATTACTAATACTCTCTGAGAATTATGATGCCATCAAAAACCTCTCTTAGGAGCATGATCTTAAGTTTTGTCTGATTGTCTAAAAATTGCCATGTATGAGTCAGAAAAATAAACACTTTTAATAACAACGATAGTTAAAGATTGAACAGAAAAAGAAACTGTCAGCAGTTAATTTTAGCTATGTTTGTATTCGTTTAGAGCAAAAACGCACAACAAAAAAAAATTATTTTTAAAAATAAATCGTTTTCATCCGCATTATTTTCAGGACTTGAAGTATAAGTTCCCGGCCGGACCATTTTTCTAATTAAGAGTTTGAAGTATTGTTAGGAGTTAGCGTAAATGTTCTGACAAGCTTATTATTTACATATTTGATGATCTGTTTGTCGAGCTCCCTTGAAACTATTTTAGAGACAGGTCTATGTCAAGTAAGTTTTTAGTTTATGGGAAAAATGATCTGGCCTGGGAAATCTAGGGGTGAACTGCAGTACCTTGGGAGCTCGGATTGAGACTATGCCTTGTTTGCAATTTTTCAGAGATTTTTCTTCTATTTTTAGTAACTTTTGCCTCATCTCTTAAAATCTTAAATTTTTTATAAATTTATTCAATCTTCTTGATATTTGTCAATTTTTGCTCCTAATTTTTCGCCGCGCCTCCAAAAAAAAGAAAAAGCAAAAACTTACCAGCAGAGATTAATCAAGCTATAAACTTGCAGGGCTTTTAAATTGGGTAAGATGTGAATGTTGTTCGAGAACATGAAACAAAATAACTATGTGAAAATAAATCGTAGCGACTCTCACAAGATCCAACGTTTTCAATGTGCTTGATAAGTTAGCAATAAAAACTGGTAAAAACGTGGAAGTCCGTTTGTCAGAATATCCGCAACCATAATTGTAGTACGAAGATATTTTAACGTCACCTTACCAGAGCGAATTTGTTTCCTGAACAAAGTGTCCTTCTATGTCAATATGTTTGGTTATCGATCTTGAAGAGTGATTTATATCGTTCAATTAAACCATGGCTTTTACGCTTCACATCAAAAACCCATTTGCATTTTGTTAATGGTTTTCCAGAAGATAAAGTCACAAAACGCATGTTTTATTTTATACAAGACTATTGAATTCTTTTGCATGGCAGCATCTTTTTTTTCAACACAAGCTGACAAAATTGCTTCCTCATAATTGAATGGAACATTGCCATTGAACCTAACAGCCATTGCAAAATTACAGTTTTCATCAGTAGAAAAATTGTAATCTTATTACCAAGCTTCGATTGATCCAACCAGTCCTATTTGTTGTAGGAATGTCAAGTCCCAAAGCAGTAGAATTTATTTCATCACTTTCAGATTTTTGTCTTGATTTAGATGATGAGGAATGTTATGGTAAAAATGTACCGAACTGTCAGGAGTGGGGAAAGTAGTGTTTTGCAGATTGTCTGCAGTTGGAGTGTGATGCGAAGACTCATTAGCATCAGATAAATCAAATTCATCGTGAGTTGTGATACACTCACTTGTATCTAATTAGATTGGAGTATCTTGAATCTCCATTTGCACATTATGAGGACTAGATGCTGAAGATATTCTTTGAGAAGTATCAATAGTTGTACAGCTCCCCTGGTGATAACGGCTGATCAAGAGTAGGCAATAACTCATTTGCATCAGTTGCTCCTATTTGTGCATTATTGATCCCGCTGAATCTGTGACAGCCCACACTGGGTTATTGCCCGGAAAATGCAAAACATTAGCAGACCTTGATCCGTTATCGATACCTGGGAATTGCTCTTCTAGAAACGTCAATTTAGGTGAGCGATAAAATTTTCCTTCAGAAAGACATACAAAATATATGAAGCACTTCAACCGTCCTAACCAGAAAAATTATTTGCGCTGATTGGTTTCAATTTTTGATTTACTTGAGCAACCAAAAATTTTTAAATGATGAACACTGGCTTGCATTCCAAAATTAATAGCAAATTTTAGTACGCAATTTTTTGGGTATAGAACAGTATCAACTACCCTTACCCTTAAAAATTCTGGTAGTTTTGACGATAGTAAAAGAGCCCGTGCATTGACAAAAACCGTTCGCAAATAGCATTCGGCTATATCAATTCGATGAGGAGAATAAGGATTTGTAAAATGCTGTGCAATACGATTGTTCTTGCGACATTATTGCAAATTTGCGTGAATTATACTCCCCACCATTATATGACCTGAGTGTAAATCCGTGGGACCACGTATTATTAAAAAGTTGTAGTTTTGCTAACGAATCGGCTTTAGAAGTCATTCAATTTACCGTTGCATATCTTGAAAAATCATCAAAAAAAGATATTGCATATTTGTTTCCATGCAAAGATTCCGGAAAAGGTCCGCAAAGGTCACTCTGAACTAATTCAAATTTTTGCGTTGCCCTTTTTTGAGGGTTTTCAGAAATGTCAGACGTAGATATTTTACATTTTGAACATGTAGTACATTTATCGGTTGCCAATGAACCGGAAAAAACCATGCCTTTTATTAGTGCTTCATTTGCACTTTTCTTCAAAGTTTCACAATTTAAATGTGAAAACTTTGCATGCAACGTAGAAATAGACAATGCCGACGTATTCAATTCTTTTGCACTATGTTTAAACCAGAAAAAATCATCCCTTTTAATCAAATAAGCTTTCTGTATATGCGAATTTTCGTTAAAATTGCTGCATTCCCTTGCTTAACTATCTCAGTGAGCAGTGAAACAGATATCAAACAGAAATATAAAACAGAAATTGAAGCTCGGCACATACAAAGCGCGCTAGAGGTTATAAGTACTTAGCTTTTTTACGATGATAGAAGCGGTCAAATTTCTCTAACAACATGTACTCGATGGTGCGTCCCGTCCCCATTAGTAATAAACAACATACTATCGTCCCCTTCAATTTTAGAAAGCGTCTTGAACATTGATTTGTCTGGAGTGATATTGATCGCGCATCCAGAGTCTATCACAATATCCATCGACCTATTTGAAGTGCAGTAAGTGCAAACCCAGAGAAACCGCGTTGCTGGTTGCTCGAATTTTGCTGGTTTCCATGCTTGCATAGCACCAGTCAGCAGTGTGATTATTGTTACGTCCGCACTTCGTACAATTTATCTGTCCAGTTCCTCCATTGTATCGTCCTCGGCCGGATCTATAAATAGCTGGAGCCGCAATTGACGTAGAACTCGTATCTTGTTTGTTTGAGCTCCTCGTGTGATCGTTCAACCAGTCGCTCCTTCAGTTGTAGGTACGATATCTGCTGGAACTGTATTGCAGCTATGAATCAGTCGTATTCTCGTGGAAATGTTCTAAAAACTATGGCTATTTTCAGCTGGTCGCTGATCTTTTCCTTTGCATATTGTAGTTTGAACACAATGTTGTCACTTTGTTAAGAAATTCTATCATCGACTCACCGTTCTTCTTGAGTTTCGAAAACTCTTGCCAAAGCACTTTGATTTAGCTTATTCGAATCTGCCATAAAATTTTTCCGCGAGTATTTCCATATTTCAAATCCATTCCTGTTAATCTGAGCGATGATCATCTGCAAAGTAGCATCAATGACGTGCATAAAGGTTTCTTATACAACATCCTCTCATCAGCATCTCTGTTCACTTCGCTAACTCTTTCAGATTCTACATTCACAATTTTAGCTGCATTATAGGCTAGAAATTGTTCACACCATACATGATTACTTTCGTGTTTTTCATTGAAAAAGAGTAGTTCTTTTTGTTCGGAATCCATCAAGATTTTGGTGCGTGGAAGCTTCAATTGCCCATAACCTTTAATCATGGTAGGTCTTGATGTTTAAAGATAAAAAAAGTTCTAATCTTTTGTAAAGTGGTTTAAGTCAAAATCAACACTCTTTGTTTAACCGCGTTATTCTTGATGTCAATGTAAAAAGTTGAAACTCATACGTCAATATTATTATTTTTTCTTTTCTCGAATATAGCGTTACAATTTCGTTTTGAGTCTTTTGGATCCAATCATTCATCTCCTGAAATTGACTAATCACAGACGAGTAATTCAACAGAGTGCCTAACGACCGCGTTTTCCCTTGTGGCAAAACATTTCGATAGTTTTTGGGCGGTTTTCCTGAAATTTTTTTTGTTTTTTTTTGTCAGAAAATCAAAAGAAAGCGTTTTTAAACAAGCATAAATTATGGGCTGTTTTGTACCAAAAAAAATTCAATGGTATTTTTTATTTTTTGCCCAAACCCCTCCCCCGAAGGTCAAGTTCTCCCAGACTAGTTTTGAAAAAAGCATAAAAATTTTGAGCAGCAATCGTCACAAAATAAAACACGAAGAACCACATATCTTGTGACATTTTAATTTTGAAGAAGAATTGAAACCTCTTATGAAAATAGTCGGAGGCCTGTTGCCAATCAAACTAAACTGTTATCATTAGAAGCAATACATACTAGGAAAGAAGTGCCGGTTTTAAACGCGCAATTGTTTTAGAAGCAGTTTGTTGACACTGAAAACGTAGTCCTAAAAGATTTTACTTTTTTATTCAAGAACGTACAATTGACAACCGAAATGATGATTGAGAAACTTCCACCCAAGTAATTAAGAATGTTGGAAAAAAATTTAGATGTTGAATGAACATTTTATATAATGCAAAATTTTAAACATTAACTGAAATTGGCTTAAAATTTAAAAGAAAGTTTCGAATTAAAATTTATCTGAATTAATGTAGACATCATGTTAAATTGTTGTTCCACGGTAATCTGGAATACAGTATTGTTAATTCCTGACAACGCACATAGTTGCAAAATTGCTTTTAAAATCGCTTTTTTCTGAGAAAAATCCTCGCAAATAACTGCTTTTTTATTACGGGCTAGGGCTACCTAATACACAATATTTGGTTTGGAGAACGAGAAAAGAACAATCAATTACGCATCAAAATTTAGGTTTTGTTCGAAGTACGAAGTGCATAAAATTTGACGAAGCTCTTTTTTGATAACGAAACTTCTCAAAATTTTTTTGAAACAAGAACCTACTGATATGTAAAACGTTCTATGTTTACCAAAATGTTTTTTGAGTTGCAATGGTTGAATGCCATTACCTAAAATATATGGTTATGAAAATTGAATTTTTAATGAACTTCGCATAGCCTGAAGAATGTGAAAAAAAATAAATGCGTCCAGTGGATTGTAGCGACAGTTGACTTCCAATTCTCTAGCAGAAAAGAGAATGGTTGGGGAACGGAGGTTCGCCAAATAGACAAATCTACAGATTTCAATAATGATGGATATCTTTTTTAATCAATTGCCTTTGAAATTTGAGGTTCGGTTGGCCCTAAATCTGACTGTTTTTATATCAAGCTTTTAAGCAAATTGAGCATAAGTACAGATGAACACAGGGCGTGTAGTTTTGTCAAGCAGAGAATCCCCCTCGCATTACGCGTTTAATTGCCACAAATACTGATGAAATTTATTTCATAAATTTTTGTTTGTAGTGCCAAGAGAACGTAAACGCAGCCTAGCTCAAGTATCTGATAGATCTCTAGCCTCATAAAGTCAATCTTTTTGTTTTTTTTTCATACCGGTTTATTCTGTGCTGGTGTTATTTTCCCAATCGGGATCTCTTGATTCCACAGCCATCTGACTTTACTTTCCTGAAAGTTCTAGTTAACTGCTCCCGAATTTATGAAGTTCGAGTAGTTTTTTGACTGGGGGAAACGATGAAGTAATAGTGTAGTATTTTTGATAAACATGCTAATTTTTGAAACTTTAATTTAGCTTTTAAAAATTGAAAAACGAGAATTTTGAATGCGACTCACCAAAAATTGTGGTATCATATTTCTAAACCAGTACCCAGCCCAGAATCTCCTTTCAGTGTGCATGTCACTGTCACAGATCCGAATACCCGTATAGCCGAAAAATAAATTCGTTCTCGGATAGCCGAAGAAATCGTAGTTTCGAATAGCCGAAAAATAAAAGCGTTTCCGGATAGCTTATTTTTTTCTGTTTTCGATAGCCAAAAAAATTCAATTCGATCCACACCAAAAATTAATCGCTATAAATTTAATATGTTGCGTCCTTTGAAATAAAAAAGGCTTTTTCCCTTTATAGACCCTGCCCTCCCCCTATCCCAAGTAGTTTATAGACCCTCAGAATGGAAGAAATATATGATGGGGAAGGGATTGCTTTAAAAAGTTGAAAAGTGTATCGAGCTTTTTTCTGGATCGGCTCGTTTGAAGCTATCCCGAAACGCTATAGAGATCTTATTTTTGAAAACATTTTGCGACGGTAAATATTTTGAAAAATAATTAGCAAAAAAATGAGGTCTTAAAGACTTATTAGGTGTCTGCTCTCCGCGTCCATCTCAAGATATTTATTTAATTTTGCTCTTAAATGTTCATTTACTGGGTAGCGTTATCAAAGTAGTCGCACTTTGATCGTTTTTTTAAATCCATGAAATCAAAGCTATTACGCATAGCAAATTTTTTGAGTCCTTTTGATTTTTGGTTAGCTAAGTTCCGAAAAAAACAAGATAGATTAATCGTTCGAATTGAAATGGTACAAATTTTGTGACAAATTTGATTTTAGTCAACTTTGTTTCGCTTCTAATTGGTTTAACAAGAATCTTTTAGTTTTTCGGTTATCCGGGAATGCGGCTCTCTGGGTACTCTTCCCCATTTTTTGCCATATTCGGCTTAAAAGTTTCGCCTTCTGCTATATTGGCTTTGCCCTCGTCGTCTTTGCCTCGTCTTGAAAAGTTTTTTTTTGCGTGTTTGGGCCCCTAATTATGGGGATTCTCTTCGATTTTCAAAGTGTTCGTAGCTCGTTTTTTTCAAGAAATTATTTTTTGGGCTCAAAGGTTTCTGCTAAAATTTTTTCGGCTTAGGTTACCCTGACAATGGTCCTACTTGGCATATTTGCCGTAAATTGAACATCGTTCAAGACAAGTCGAGACACGTATTAAAGTTCTGTTAGATCTAGTTTTTTGCGACTTTTTTGTTTTTATTTACCTGCTTTGTCTCTTTTCCTGTCGGCTAGCGTGGATTGCTATATTTGTGTTTTTACGCAAGTAGGGTGAAATTCCGCTTCTACTCTGTGATTAAAATATTGTTTTTTAGGGTTGTCTCTCATTGACTTTGGATGCGATGCCTGTCAATCTCCTGCAAGAGCATATCTTATTGATTCTGTTCCACCTGAACAACATCAAAAAGCTTTCTCGGTCATGGGTATTTGCTGTGGTGTGGGTGGATCCATTGGCTATCTTTTGGGCTCCATAAACTTCCGCGATACTGCATTCGCAAAGTTAGTGGGACATGATTTACTTTAAATTATCATTGACGCATTTTTCATTTTTCAATTTTGATTTTAGGATACTTGGAGGTCAAGAGCAAGCTGTGTTTTTTATAGCTGCTACACTTTTTGCAATCATGGTTGTTATCACCATAAATCAAGTAGAAGAGAAGCCTCCAGCTGATAATGCTGAAGGCGGTGGAGATCCGGCATCCTTACATCACTATCTGATGTCAATAGTGTATATGCCGCGAAGATTGCGATGGCTCTGTTTGCATATGATGCTGTCATGGCTGTCTGTTCTTTGTTTCTCACTGTTCTTCACGGACTTCGTTGGACAGGTACTGTGTTCTATCGTTTTCTTGTATCCAAAGAATACAAACGATCATAAAAGAAGTCGATGTGCCTCTAACTTGATCGTTAAAAAAAGTTTCTTTAAAGACTTTCTGACTGTTTAGGTGGTATATAAGGGCGATCCTTATGCAAGTGTTGCGGCCGACTCATTCAAGAATTACAATAACGGAGTTTTGTTTGGAGCTCGAGGACTGACTGCCATGACAGTTCTGTTCTCCATCTTTTCAATCTTCCTCAATCAGCTCTTGAACAAGATCGGTTAGCATTAGAAACACCGCTAATACCGAGATATTTTGTTTACAGATTCAATACCGCAATTAGCGAGGTTTAGACTTTTTAAATCCTAGATATTAGATTAGTTGAAAATATATATGAAACTGAAAAAATATATAATAATTCAACAGCAGATGATTGATCGTTAAGTTTTGTTTCACTTAACAATGATTACCCTTGCGATTAGCACAAGGGTAATGCAACCGGTTGCCAGACTTTCCCGTTACAAACTTTGTTCACAGAACTCATTAGTTCAATTTATTCAACATATCACTAGTCTGCTACTAATTTTGCTAGTTTAGCGTAGAGATGAAGCACATGCTTGGTTGAACAAACGTCTCGTGTTAGGGTCCGGCCAGGAGCCTTAGTTTTTGGAAATTGAATATTAATTTTTTTTAACGGGCCATCGTTTGTAGTAGTAGAACATTTAAACAAATTTTTTTATATCAGTTAACATAGCAAGTAGTGCGAAGCTCCGCTTCGTCTCTATGTTCAAACGGTACCTTAAATTGATTGAGTCAATGAACGTTGCAGTGAAGTTGTGTTGCAGGTTGCCGCATCATAGTCTGCTGCATCTGTCTATTCTTCTCGGTTTCTTTCCTGCTGATTCTGCTTGTACCCTGCAAAGTAGTCGCATTTCTTCTCGCGGCATGTGCAGGACTCATGCTCACCTGCGTCTTTGTCACTCCCTTTCTCCTGATAGCTCGTTACCACGACAACAGGTTCCAGGCGAAAGATGAAAACGCATATGGGCTAGAGAGAGGTTTGGGGACGGACATAGCAGTGGCGCAGAGCATGGTGTTTGCGGCTCAGTTCACCATCTCGCTCAGCAAGGGACCCATCCAGCAAATTTTCGGCAACTACCAAGGCACTTGCATGATACTTGGATCTATATATTGTCTCCTAGCTGCCGCAGTCTCTCTCAGAATTGACTATGCTGATTTGTAGACTGATCTGTTTTCTACGGAGTCAATCAAATTCTAATCTAATAGATTTGTATAACCAATTTTGCTTATATGTGTGTGTAAATCTATCAATGTTTCGATGTCAATTAAAAGTTTTTAAAATGTTGTTAAAAATAATTCTGGGTTTGGTCAAATATCTTTAATTTGAACCTAAATGCTTCTGTTCACTTTTATGCCGCTTTTTTCAGTTGAAAACCTTTCTAGGTAAACATGTAATAATCGATAGCTATGCTATAAAATGTCGATAGCGTCTACTTTGAAGCCGGAACTAGCGGAGGCTCTTCAGGCGCTGTTCAAGAAGCTCGACCCCAAAGAAAGTGGATCGATCCGACTATCGAAGTTGAAAGAGAACTGGAACGGAAGCAATGACTCACAAACAGCCAATCATTTAGACACCAGTCGAGTTATAGAATCGGTTGAAAAGTTCGCAGTTAATGGAAGTCTTAGTTATGAAAGGCTTTGTTGTGGCATTAAACTGTCGCTCATTGATGACTATAGCTCAGCGCGAGACTCCGATGACGATACTAGCTCAAAGGTCTTTGAAAACACAAGAACGACAAATGGGAGCAATCGAGAAGTTATCAGTAAACGTGACAATAAATCGAATCACAAAGTGGAATGTGAAAAGAGTTTTAAGTCATCAGATCGAAGTCATCGAGAGGATGAAGGTAAAACAAATGATCTCAAACTTCCGAATGAGCGAAAGGTAGAGACTCCGAAAGGTGAAAATGGATCCGCCGGCGAAGGAAGTCGTGACCTGTTCTCAGTGGCTTCGAAGTACAATATCAATTTCACACCAAGGTGCAATTCCATGCAATGTAAGTATTTTTTTCCTTTTTGACTTATAATTAAGAAGACCTATTTTTCCCCGAATCTTTTTTCTCGTTTCGTCCAACAACCTATTTTTTTACCAGCCCCAATGCACGATTATGAAATGTAATTGTAGATATTCAGTAAAAAGAAATACATTTTCCCGGTTTTCCACGAAAGATGTGTTTTTTTTTCAGCATGCTACTCGAACGTTTTTCATCACTGTAGCAACAAACGCCTTTTTTATACGAGGGTGACCGAGTGTGGTAAGGCACAGGTCTCAACACGAGGGTCGTGCGTTCGAGTCCCACCTCGGTCACGGTTGGACGGGTCTCAGTGTCCTCAAGGTTACGGCAAAATGAATGACATCCCCTCCCCTCCCCCACGGTTGTTTCTGCATTGAGCAGGACCGAGGGCTATAAAAAACAAGCGCCTTTCAGCTAATTCACTCGCCGGTGTATAAGCAATTGAATGACTGTGTTCTAGAACATATGCAATAAACAGGTGCATTGTTATATAAGTAGTTATTTTGCTGTTCGGATCGTTAGTTGTTTCTGTTCGCTTAGATGAATCGGGATATTCGACTGTGGTAACCACAACACCTTCCGACTTAACAAGCACACCCTTGAACAAGCCGAAAACTTCAACTAGCGAAGCGAACACACAAGTCAGTCACAATTCTGAGAAGCTGGACGATACCTCAGAAAACTTAAAATTAGACCTGGCTAGCTTAAACTTAAATGACTCGAAATTATCGACCAAAACTGAGCAGAAGTCAAAAGCAAGTTTTGTGTACGAGGATTTGAAGTTTTCATCGAGACAAAATGGAAAGAAGGAAACGGAGGTTAGTCTCTATTCTGTAAGTGACAAGAGTCTTCTGTCACAGAGTATGTTGGATACCTTTGGATACCATCCTCCGCCTGAAATTTCTCCTGTCGAGATCAGACTGCCTTCGTATGCTTTGCCGAGTACGTTGTCTACTGCTATTAGTGGCTTCGATAGTGAACACCAAAATGTGAAAAAAAGAAAACCATTTTCTGGGTCTAATTCAGAAGCCCTTAATGGCAGTACAAATGGATCTAAATCTCGAAGTGAACTCAACTTCTCAAAGACGGAAGAAAGTTCGCTGTTGAGAGTTTATGAAACTGAAAGCATAGAAAAATCTAAAAGTTATTCAGATAATCGTTCAGAGAACAGAAGTTACCGCGACAATGGAAATGGCGATAGCTCCATGACTCAGTTCAGGCAAAACAAGTCTTCTAAAGAAATGGACAGCGGAAATTTACATTCAGATAAGTCGTATTTCGACCGACCAAAGTCAGCTTTATCGCAAGCATCTACGTACAGCGTTTTTTCTGTTTCAAAATCTCCGATTCCGCCCTTAACTAGAGGAGCCTACTATGAAATTGACGACAATTACGAGGAAGAAAACTTTTCAGCTCACGCTGAAAAAGACAAAGTTGAGTCTGTTGAAAACGGGGTACGAAATGATTATAATTCTGAGTATACTTCGAAAAATTATGGTTTCAACTGCGAAACTAGTAATGTGTATGAGTCGCCTTCGAAGTCAATGGGAGATTCTCTGTACAGGACAGTTCCGGTTTTTGAGTCTACGGGATTGAGTTGGTCTCCGAAACCAAGTAGTGTTGATGTGAGTAGGAGTTCGGGGAAAGTGAGAAATGGAAAACATGAAGTGTCTTTCTGTGATGAGAAATCGAGTTCGACAGCAAAAGCGCAAATTAATGGGTGCAGTTTTAGCCAATCGTCGAAAGGTAAGTCGAAAAGACTTGAATATTAGCATAATAGATAATTAATGGATAGAAGTTAGATGACTTTTCTCCGATTTGGCTCTCGATTAGCTTCCTTATAAAACCATGCCAATTGTATTGATCATTACTTACTCAAAATCTTGAGAGGATAGTTTTTAAAGTTAGGTTTTAACTGTGAAGAAAACTGAAGCCCTAGATTGCATCTGTCAAATTGTGCGGTATTATATCTAAATCGTATTTAGGTCATGATCAAACTGAATTCTCTACATCTTCAAGTGGATATGGTATGAGTGAGGCCGCCAGAATGAAGACAAACCAATCCACGAGTCCGCTACCCAGATCTGGAGTGCTCGCTTCATCCAGCAGTGTTGCAGATAATGCAGTAAGATTATAGAAAAGCAAAGCAATTTAGTTCTTTATTACCCTTAAGATAAGCAAGGTATTGCAATCGGGTACTAGACTTTTTTCCCTTAAATATCTTTGTTCACAACTCGTATCCATCTCCTGCACTCATTCATCTACTGGGCCTTTCTGTTGCAACAGACATATTTTGAGCATGTTAGCATTTTTAGTATATGGCTTAATCGAAATTTGCTTTTATGTTGATTGTAATTTTACCAAATCGATTTGTTTACGCTAGCGAGCAGCTAGTGTTTTAGTAAGAACCTTAAAGTGAACCCTAAAAGTCTTCATTAAAAGTTTTCACTTGTGTGCCTTTTTGCTATAATCACGATCTGTAGTAGCATTGGAAATTTCATAGCATCTGTGCTCGGCCTTATTTGTGGCTGGTATTTGTGATGGACTAAGCGTCTGTGGCTGAGTGGTTAGTGCTTGCGACTCATAATTTCCTGGTCGCAGCAGGTCGTAGGTTCGAGTCCGTTACTTAGCCGAATTTTTACTAACTGGAGACTTAATTTTACTTTTTCTTATTGCTTTTTTGTGCTCTAGAGCTGATTTTTGTGTTCTCGCTGGTGGTTGCGAAGCGCAGCTTTGCCTCTGTAAATTTTCATTTAAAAAACTTTTTAAGTTCGGCTTATTTTATATAGACTTGATTGGCCTCTCATTGCGAAAAGTTTGTGTGCGTGTGTGTGTTCTTCGGGGAAGAGGGACTTGAAATTTTTCAAGAGTCGATGCACGTAGTTCAGACTCTTATACAGGTCGCGATGTTTTTATTTCGTTTTTTATTGTTTTCAGGAAAAGTCTTAGTCTGTTCAGGCCTAAATTTAATTTTTTTGCGCTTTGAATTTTGATTTAAGTTCATTTCATTGTTTTTGTTAAAAGGAAGGCAAACTCCTTTATCGAAGAGTCACGAAAAACATGATCGATTTCTAGTTTCGAAAGTGAAAGTTAATTTTCAGATTTCCCAGCCAAATAAAAACTTCATTTATTGGTCCATAAATTGTCCTAGAAATTCAAAGAGCTTTAAGGGTATCAGTTTTTCTTAAAAAATCGAAAGCTAGGTCAGTATTTTTTTTACTTGCGTTAATTGAACTTACTGTGGGTCTTGTTTTTTTTTAGTCTGGGGTTTTTATTTTTTTTGGTATGATTTCTCAGGTTTTTTCAATTTTGTTACCGCTTGGTAATTATAATTTCAAATTCAATCAACCATGCGGCACATTTGTCGTAGATGTAGCACAACTGCTTGAGACGGCAAAGGCTTGTATTTCGAATCCGAACTCTACCTGTGTTTTGTATCGTCCGTATCTTCAATTTTGTCGGCTTAGCTCCCGTAATCCGGCTTTTTTGAGGACAAAGACTGGGAGTTCGATTCCAGTCGAGACCTGTTTTTTTGTGCAAACTGAAAATTTTCGGCTAGTTTTGATTATGGTCTGCTTATTTTTGTTGGCTCCGTTCCGCAGAAAGGACTTTTTGAAATTTTGGCTTCTTTCTACATTCTGAAAGCTTGTAAAGTTTCTAATGGTGCACGTAATTTTGTTCCGGATACTTTTTGTTTTTGTTGCAATTTTTATTGACAAAAACGATTTTTTTAAGGTTTTTTCAATTTTTGTTTTTCTTTTTTTTTAATTGTAATCACTGGCATTCATTTTTGTATCGCAAGTGGTGCGCAGCTCATCTTCGCCTCTGTGTATATAAATGTTCTCTATTTAACATACGGCATATACGTATTTTTGGAACAGTATTAATTTCCCCGCCCTCGAAAGAGCAAAAGTAATGGAATACCGTGAGTCTTGAATTGAAATTCTTTGGGTGAAGTTCGGAGGTTCTAGTCTTTTAATCATTATTATTCCACAAACATTATAGATTGAAGTTGACCTGATTGAAATTTGAAAGGCAATTGACTGAAACCTTGCTTTTGATAATTTTTGGTTTCTGGAAGTATGGTATCCACTCAAAGCCATAAATATTCTACCTGGGTATATTTTGAGCAAAAACATTTCGATTTAGATTGATTTGGTTAGCTTACAAAAACCAGGTCAAATTCATTTCAATTTGATTTTTTTTTCATTTTTAGGAGAAGATGGACAAAATGTTGGACCAGGCACTGCGTGCAGTGAACGAGAGCTACAGACTCATTCGCATTGGGAAGAAACAATTGAGGAACAACTCGAACTCTTCCTCAGAAGGGGGAGGGGGAGGGGGAGGTATGGAAAGTGGGTCCCATTCGCCGCTCCCGGGGGGAAGTGAGAAGTATCTGAGGTTGATGAACTGTGTGTTGGATCTGCATAAGTCTCTGTTGGATCTGATCGACACACATGATGACTCAACGCCTGCGGATTTGGCCGATGGAGAAGTAAGTTGTGATGATATTGCAATTGATCGATTGGATTTGAAGTAACTGAGTTAGCTGAGAAGTTGGCAGTTCAGACATAGAAAATAGATATATTTAGAATTTAGGTACATTTCTTACTAGTAAAAGTTAACATGTTAACCCAAATTGTTTGAAAATTACTTGGATGAGTTTTTTTCATAACATATCATAGTTAACTCGACATACTTGATGAGATGCTTGACTAAAATATTCAATTAGTTGTGGTTAGTGTTCTATTAATTGCGACTAGTCAATGAATTTCTACCAATAAATTAAAAAGAGTCCTAGTTTAGTTATTGAATAGTTAAAGGAAAAACTGACATTTCTTTTCTGAATACTAAACCCTCTGTTTGCTGATATTGGCATTAACATATATTAGTAACCGAGTCTGTTTGGATACTATTCTGTCTGCTTTCTATTGCTAACAGGACTCCTGCAGTCAATGTGGAGTATGTGCTACGTGTCAACACAACCTACAGACGTTCCATCTGGCTGCAGATCAGCTTAGCCGAAGTCAATCTCTCCAGCAGAGAAATGGCTCAAGTTATTCGGAGTCAAGAGGCCGCCAGACAGATTCGAATGTAGACTACTGCGAAGTTTCTGAAAGGAGTTTCTACCAAAAAAATGAAAATAGTCACAGTAAAAAGGTATTTTAAAAATTGAGGTAGAAATATGAAGATGAAAGAGAAGGAAATTTCTGCTGCCAAAATAACAATTAAAAGTGCTTGTTTGTCGAAAAATTATTACTTTACAACTTTTGAACCGACTAACGTTTTGGTTCCGGCCACTCGTTATAAAGCGGTCAGGAATTGTGGTTTCGATGGTGGTTTATTTATTTCGTATTTGTTTGATGGCTTGAAAAGAAACTTCCTGTGGATTTGAGTCAAATAGCATATGAAAGCCCTGTCACCTGAATCTCCTCGGATTCGACGAAGTTTACGCGATGTCGACAAAAAATGGCTAAATTTCCTCTGTCATTCTCATTTTTAGATGTTCTGATTTTAATTTAAAACTGATCACGAGATCGGCAAATTGAGGTCTGTTTTATGGTTGCTTGAATAAGTAATGTAATGAAAAACTTCTCAAGAGTTTACTTGAAATCCCGGAAAAAATGAAAATTATAGCGTCTTATCAAATTGTTAAGGGTCGATGAACGTAATGAAGAATTTATTAAAAGCTGTGGTGATTTTTTTTCATTTGTGGTGAAATTTGTTCCATTTAATTTTTTTTGGGATTTGACTTTTGATTTCTTTTCAAGTTCAGTTCATTTCCTTTGTTGAAATAAAAAGTTTTCCCTTAATAAACAGTAAAAGTGTAAATGTCACGAAAAATGTTGTCGACTTCTAGTTTGGAAAGTTGTTTTCAGATTTCTTAGCGGAATAAAAGATTTACCTATATATCCAGTTTTCTTAAAATGGGTATAGTTTTATCAAAAAAAGGTCTCAATTATATTGTTCTTGAAATCCATAGTGCTATAAGCCCATATGTTTGTAAGAGTCAATTAACGTTGGTCAGACTTTTATATCAGTCGCTATGATTTTTTTTGCGCTGAAATTTGTTCTGGCTCAAAAATACTTTTTCTTTAGTGAAGTCTGATTTCTAAGTTCAGTTCATTTCCGTTGTAAGAAGGAAGGCAAACTCCAATATCGACTAGCGAAAGTGTAAAGGCCACGAAAAAAGTGATTGACTTCAATTTTGAGAGTGGAACTTAATTAATACACTTGCGAGGTTTAGCGAGCGTATTTTAATAATAGTATTTTTTAAACCGAAGTCGCAAATATTGGTCCTATTTTTGGCAGCATCTTTACGGCTTTTTGATAGCGTGTGCTTGGACTTTAATAAGTAATAAGTTAGCAAAGTTGATGCATTTTTAATTAGACAAATGCACCGAAAGAAGCTATTTGTTTCAAACAACAGTACAATAATTAAAACTTGATTTCAGAAATTTTCTAACTCAATATATCTCGCAATTTGTGAAAATGCATAGTTTTTCATAATTTGGTTTTTTGATTTCCAATTTATTTCATGCAAAGTTAGCGTGGATGCCTCAGTTTGTTTTATTCCAAATTTTTACAGGCAAAATTGAGTCTGTTTGTATTTGGTGCAATTTTTGCTGCATTACGTTGGCAATTTATTAGCATATCTAGTTGATTTATCTGTGGCTAGTGCTGGTTAATTGTAAAGGACCCGTGGCGCAGATGCAAGGACAGGAGACTCTAAATCTCCAGGTTGTAAGATAGAAACCTCCTCAGCAAAAGTTCTAATTTTCAAGGCTTATTTCTAACTTTTCTTTACATTGCTTTTTTCACATTTCACAGCTGCTTTTGTCGTTTTCTCGATAGTTTTTGCAAAGCGCAGCGTCGCATCTCTGCTAAATTTCCCAGGGAAATAAAATTTTTACATTCTGATCCAGTTTTCTCAAATTAGTTGAATTTTATCAAAAAAGTCAATCTTGAATTTTTCTAGATTTTCAAAGATCTTCAAGGAAAATCTTTTTTTTTCATCTTATTTTCTCGGAAAATCAAAATTTGAGATTTTTCCAAAACTACAAGTCAGTATTTTGTTTCTGTTTACTCGCGTTCGTTGACTCTGCTCCAATTGGCTATGTTTTGAAGTTCGTTACTTCGGAAGTTCGTTAATTCAGTATTTTTTGTTTACTTGCGTTCATTGACTCTTTTTGAACTGTTTTTTGGCTGTTTATAATTTATTTTTTACACTCCTGACCCAAACTTCTCAGTTCAAATATTTTGTAACTGCTAACTAAAACAGCAGATGCGGTATCATTTATTGAGTGGTCTTTTCTGAAACTTCAATTCTATGTTTTTTTCAGACATCAACGGATCTCAACATGAGCAAAGCCACAAGTCGGTCATCACTCAGAGCAAATGACGTCACTCAATGAGTCATCCTTTTTCTCGTCAGAGCAGAACGGAAACTTTGGATTATTCCGAAAAATACCAAATTTATCAAAAATGACTAAATTGATTCTATTCTTGCCTTAAGATTGTCTGCATTTGTTGATAATGTTGTTTTGTGTTCAGTAGTTTAACTAACAAATCAAGTAGTTCAAATTTTCTTTGTACTAACTAACTATTATATTTCCAAGACTTGTGAATAAGTTTGTAAAATTGTAAATAGTTGTCTTTGAGCAATTGAATTTCTCTGCATTCTTTTTTATAAGCCTCGAGAACTTGATGAAAGGATATCAGTGCGTCGAATTTTTTTAACGTCGCAAGTTTTTTTGGCTTCATCAGTTTTACCAGAATGCTCAAAATTTACCATTTT
The DNA here is from genome assembly GCF_963678635.1 of Symsagittifera roscoffensis. NCBI lineage: Eukaryota > Metazoa > Xenacoelomorpha > Acoela > Convolutidae > Symsagittifera > Symsagittifera roscoffensis. The sequence goes on along the minus strand of NC_087065.1, from coordinate 8,050,476 downwards.
ACTCGGCATGCTCAAAATGTTTGCCGTTGTAATACCTTTATAACTTACAGGAAGGAAACACATAATCGGGTACATTTAAAAAGTGAATCACCTCTTAAGTGCTGTAATCAAATATTTACAGCCAATTTTCTGATTTTGTAAAGGTTGAAATGGCAGTGACGAAATATATCCAAGCAGCAAATTTTCGTCAAGAAGAATTTCTGGTGAGTTTAACGCTCTTCATAACGCTCTGTTATTGTTATTCTTCAAAAGTTCTTTTTTCATGATGAGTGTGTGGTGGATATAAATAAACATTTTTGCGGCAAATTAAGATAATGATATCCGATGGTTTTCACTGAATCACTGCATATGCAATAAAGCCATTGCATATACAGGAAATTAATTAACGAATTGTTTTCAGACACTTGACTGTCTAAAGATGCGATGCCCAACTTGAAATCAGAGTCAGTAAAATCAGTTTTTAAACCTTCTTTAAGCACCCTCTTGACAACTATCTTAAACAAACCAAAACAAAACCTGCAAACAACTTTAAAAAAATAAATCAAATTATATATTTTATTTTTTGATTACTTTTTTTGATAAAAACTGCTGTCAAATGTGTATTGAATTTTAATGTCGAATGTATCTCGCTGCTAGGCTTTTGTTTGAATCCACTCATACCAGAACGAACAACCCATCAACTCATCACAGTTATTAAAAAAAGTAATGTTTTTGCTCTTGGTCGAAACTTTGTGCTACTCACACAGCAACCTGCTTAATCTTGTTTTCACTTAATATTCACTGGATTTTACTGACTCTGATTGTCTGACTTCAAGTTGGGCATCTCATCTTTAGACAGTCAAAGTACCTGAAAAAACTTCGTTAATTAATTTCCTGTATGTCCAATGGTTTTATTGCATATGCAATGGCTAAAATGAGTTTGTCGATCTTGATTGCCTAGTTTTATACTGAACACTTTCAAGTGTCGTCAAATTTTATTTCCGTTTCTGCCTTAAAAAACTCAATTTTTAGAAATGACTACTGTTTAAATTAAAAATCTCAAATAAAAGTTTTAAGTGAAAACAAGATTAGGCAGGTTGCTCTGTGAGTAGCACAAAGTTCCGACCACAAAAAAAATAATATATATATTTTTTACTAATTGTGATGATTTTGTTCGTTCTGGTATGAGTGGATTCAAACGAAAGCCTAGCAGCGAGATACATTATTAATTTAAGACACATTTGACAACAGTTTTTATCAAAAAAATAATCAAAAAATATATAATTTGATTTATTTAATTTTTTTAAAATTGTTTGCAGATTTTTTTTGGTTTGCCTAAGATGGTTGTCAAGAGGGTGCTAAAAGAGGGTTTCAAAATTAATTTTCCTGGAATAAATTTGAGCTTGAACTTTTATTTCCGTATTATTGGAGTGCGCGCTTGCTTCATTCGCTCGAAATTAGACCAACAATCAAAACATATAAAAGGAGTTTTCTATCTTAAGAGAGTTTTAAAGAGTTCGAATCACTGCCGCAAGGGCTTTAAACTGATATATCACTTGACCCCTTCTGAATTTTATTTGTGGTACTTGATTTTGCGTGGAAAACAGAATAAAAACAAACTTAAACCTGTCCGAACAAAGCTCCTCACCATTTTCAGTGATCGAACAAAGTGGTGGTTTTGTTCTGTAATTGTTTTTTTTTTGTCAATTTTTTGAAAGCCTAATCGACACAGATTGCTTGATGTTGGTAAAGTTCTCGTACAGTGTTGATTATTTTAAATTAAAAAATCTGTCCCAAACTAAAGTATCGATTAGTTTTGAAGTTTTAGGATTAGTTTCGCATACTTCCACATAAATTGGCCATTTTATACCAAAAATTTTTGATTTCGCGGTTGGAAGTGTCAAAAAAATTGTCACAAGTTGGACACGTTCATTAAACATTCTCCATTTCCTGGTCTGTTTTGGAGCGGGCTTTCCTATTCTTTTAAGCTCCAATTGATTCTCCACAATTTTCTTCTGTTGCTTCAAAAGCCATAAAGCCAGCGGCAAATTGGGGAATTACGTTGACTTTTTCTATTCCAGATACTATTCCACCCCTCGCAAAAGTTGGTTGTTCGGAGTCGTGCCGGTCTGTTTTGTTTGTTTCACATTTTAGAAGAGAACGTTTGTATCCTTGTTTTGTGGACGCATCTGAGAAATTTTTGCATCTTAGGGTATTGAGCAATTTTTTCAAGTACCTTTGGCTCACCCAATAGTTCAACAGAAAGAGATGCAATTTGGTCTTCAGGTAGATATGCCATAACATTCTCACAATTTTTTTCAGGCATGGGTAGGAAACAAAAAACATCGTAAACAATCAGTTTCGGAATTTTATGAGTGGATTAAATAACGATAATTCTCGAAATAAAAACTTTCCCCTTCTGCGAACTTATTCGATGTATTTCATTTTCCATCTTATTTTAGCTGATATGAATAGTTGATATGCAAACTTTTCACATACATTTTATTTTTTATGATTATTGTGCTTTTATTCGGCGGGAGATTAAAGATTAACAGTTTAAACTAAATATATGCTGTTCAAACTACCAAAATTCAACTTTTGCGGACATTTATAGCGTAAGTTTGCCTGAAATTGTGTAATTTTTACGTAACTTTCCTCTTTTTTCCGTAATTTTTCATCATATTTCATCTTTAACGAACTTTTCTCCTAGAAGGTTATGTAATTCTTAGATAATCCTTATGTAATCTGACCATACAAATTTAATTTAATAACTCGCGTAAAAATCTAATAATTCGCGTTATCTTTATCAGGACCGTTTATTCATTTTGGTCCAAGTGCGACTGACTTCTTATTTTGGTACAAATGATCGTTGTCACAAATGGGACTTCAACGAACTTGGTGTATAGACAGAAATACTTCGACTGGTTATCAGGTCCAAGTTATCAGTTGTTCAACTGCTCATTAAGCTTAAGCATATCAAAAATTTCTATTCAAACATCAAAATTTGTCTGAAGCCCGACTTAATTTCAATATAATTTTGTTCAACATCAAATTTTTCTGAAAAATTATTGTCGAATTTTTGATTAGAGGTATAAATCTAATTTTTTCTGTTTCATCAACCAGTTTTGTTCCATGCGAACCGTAATTTATCCATCTTATTTTTTATTCTGCCAAAAGTTGCAGCTCAGTTGATAACTTGCGAGGCATTTTAAATAGCTGAAATACAGAGAAATATTTTTTGATAATTTTTATGTATGGAATTTAAATAGAGTGTTTATTATTGTTGATGATTGATGTACATAACTTATTCTCTCACTTATATTTTTTCTTTTTCACTTAAGAAAATTGAAACAACAAAATACGTTTTTGACTGCAATTGCAACGGTTTGTGTTGTTGTTATAAGAGGTCTGTCTAAAAACAAATCAATACACGGACGAGAAATAAACTTGCTGGCTCTCTTGAGTACTCGGAAAGCAACTTTAAAGTACCGTTTTTAAATTGGAGCTTACAGGCACAGAAAACTCAAAAAAAATATTATATCAAGTTAATATGGAGTTGAGTCTAAGAACAAATAATGACTCGAACCTCGATTTTAGTTTCAACATTTAGTAAAAAAAAACAAAGTTCACTAAATCAAGTTTCGGTTAAAGTTATTGGATTATTTGTGCTGGCACCGGTTTTATTGGCAGGCTGGTTTCACTCTATAAATTAAAGTTCCTTTTTTTGTGCCATCTCAAATACGGAGACCATGATTTCACCTTAAGGAATTAGTTTTTGTACCCACGTTTTTCTAAGTACAAAAATAAAAGAACAAAGGCGTACTCTGACGCAATCTGATCCGGCGTGTTTTTTTATAGAAAAATTGCAAGTAGTTGCAAAAAAAACTTGAAATTGTCCTTTGTCTTTTAAGTGTATTTTGAAAAAGACTGACAGCCTAACAGGTTGTTTTAATTAAATTTTTTCATCTTATAATTTATTACCTGTTATAATAAAATGTAAGCTTCAACTTCAAGAGTTGAGTTTTTTGATAGTTGAGAATGCCCCTTGTTCCTGGTAAGAAAAATGATCCTTTCAATTCAGTACAAACTTGAAATCAGCATAATTGGTTTATAGTGTGGTCAAAGTGACCACATAAAGTCTTGTCTGAACAATTTTCACCAGTTCCCAATTTACACAAGTGCTCTCTATTTTCAAAATTGAGCACACAATATACTCCTATCAAGGCATAAGTTTTTGGTTCGACTATATGACATCTGAATCAGTTTTTGTACTATGAATGTGAATCAAATTATCAACAAAAAATAATATTTTTTTTTTGTAAAATTATTTTTTCAGTTAGACCTCCCATACAAAAAAAACTAGAAATAGCAGAAACATCAAGTTACAGTTTTAATTTTTAGTTCATTATTTTACATGCAAAACTCAACAGTATAACCAATATCCAGGGGCTGATTTGAGGGGGGGGGGCGGACGCCCTCCCCCTTCAGGGATTCGATCCCCTGCCGACCCCCTTGGTACTTTTTAAGAAATCCATTTTTGGCAGATCGGCCCTAAAATTTTTCTAAAGGCGCCTTCGGCGACAATATATACTCATTTTGAGGGGAAGCGCGCGCCAAAAAAAAAACGCATTTTTTCGTCAAAAATTTCTAAAAAAAGCCCAAAAACGGCTTTTTTGACCTGTTTTTCAAAAAATTTTCAGAAGCCAAAACAGCGTCTTTTTACCGCCCCCCCCCCTCGAGAAAATTCTAGATCCGCTCCTAGAGTGTATCATTATGAGTGCGCCAGAAGTATCAGAAGTAACGAAAAATGAGCAAAAATAGCAATTAATTTTATTAGTTGGTTTTAAAAAAACTCGGGTCGCTGAAGAATTTTGCCGATTTATCAAATTTAATTTTCATGATTTATATTTTGCTAAATGCCTTCATTTTCATGACAACTCATAAGTGGTTAGATCCCTACTCTATTTGAAATGTGAAATTAAATTTGCTGGTGATGATTTTATATTAGATATACAAGTTCAAGTGTTGAAAAGGCTCTTATTGGAACTAAAACATTGGCGATTCCGTCTTTGCATTTCTGTATTGATGTTAACTTTCCTGTTTTGGACAACTACGTTGCATTGATGCGACTAACCAAATAACAAAGACATTTTCCTTAGAGGCCAACTGACCGGGGTTGAAACACCAGAAGAAAAGAAACAGCCAAAATCCAATTAAAGTTTTAACCTACCGTAATAAATCTAATTCTCGAGTTGCAGAAAATTCACAGGCATATTTGATGTAGTATGTCTGAATTCTCTGAAGTATTGTCTAACTTAATATCAAAAATTCTATCAGCGAACATTCGAACTGAGACTGGTAAGACTTTTTAAACTATATCGTCACATCTTTGAAAGATGCCAGCAATTCACATTTAATAATTTTCAATAAAATTTGTTCTAGGCAGTTGCGCATTTGCAACTTTACAGCTTTTGGTAGACTGAAGTCTATGATATTTAAATTGGCCATGTTCATGCGTGATGCGACAACTTGCAAGAAAAGACAACTCGCATTAAAAGACAACTTGCAATATACTCACCGCCGCAGTCGCGCCAGTGTTGCGAGCTTGCCAACAGAGGGTAGGACTTTATACGAAATTTAGAGCCGGTTATTGCCGCGAAGCGGCGACGCGCGCGTAGCGCATCTACCGGCGACCTTAAACCGAGAATAAAAAACCGAGCTTCAAAAACTTGCGAGTTGTCGCTTTCCTTAAATTTTGCGAGTTGTCTTTTTTTGCGAATTGTCTTTTCTTGTGAACTTTTGCGGTACCTGTTAATGCTATCATTTATTACTTATGTAGTAACTTTTTGAAGAGTAAAAACAAGACAATTACATAGATATTCATTTTTTCGTTTTTTATTCCACAGAATGTTTATTGTTTTTAAAGGTAGCTCTTTTTTAAAAATTTAAGTGCAAAGATTAGAATTTTTTGAGACTGTTTGCGATTTTGATACTTGAAAAAAGGTAGATTAGGTGAATAAACTGTCTGAAAAGCAGACAGGATCGGTCCAAAATTTTAGCAACAAGCATTTTGAAACATGTCCATAAATCAATTAGACTTGCTCCAACCTAAATTTTGATAAATTTTCCTGCTATCATGATATAGTTAGGACGGCTCGTTATTTCTTATCATCTCAACAATTAGCAAAAATGTTGAAATGATAAAAATTTTGTTCCGATTTTTGAAGACATTTTTGTGCTGACAGTGGTTTATTTTTTTCAAAAAATTTTTATTTTATATTTTTTTTACTTATTTTTATTTTTTATATTTGTATATTTTTTTACCCACTAGAAAACTTTAATGGCCCCAGCTCAAATCTAGTGCGATACTTTTCTCAACCTGCGCTAAACATGCCATGTTTTGTTGAAAAGTAATGAGGGTTGAAAAATTGAAACCCGCCAGCTTAAGATGCCACCGTAAAGTTTTCCATTGAGTCTTCAGTGGACGGAAAAATTTTCACTTCGTATTTCAAGTTGCTTAAAAGGTGTGATTCTTAAGAAAAATTTCAAGAAAGCTTCGGATCGTTTAAGCAATCTGTAGTACCTAATGAATGGTTTTTTTACAAAAACTTTTTTTTACCTTTCGATAAGCAAGGTTGTTGCAATCAATTTCTCCCCGTAAATATTTTTTCTCCTAGAGCCCTCTGATTATTTACAAATTTTCGTTTTCTGTCTAACTTCGAATATTTTTGAGACAAACGAGTTTTCTTCTCTGCAAGTTCTTGATCTAATTTAACATACAAAACAAGCTGATTTTGGGTAGCTATGAACAAACTGCAAATTTTTCACCGCCTCCTTTTGATGTATTAGGACAAGAATCTTTTTTTTTGTGCAAAAGTTTCGTGAACTATTCGAATTTTTGCCTGCTGGAAAATTTAAGGTTTCTGGTTATCGAGAAAAGTCTTTCTGGACCAATTTGAAGCCAGAAGAGGCAAAACTAAGACGGTCGATGAACTGAATATGTTTCTACGTCTTGTTTTTTGACTTTTTGAAACTCAAATTTCAAAGTTTTCCCTTAAATTTCAAAATTTTCCCTATAAACAGTTTATGATGTACTATATCTCAGTTCCGTACTAATTCAATAATTTTTTTAGAAAAACAAAAAAATGAGCGTTATGATCGATAGTATATATAGTTTTCAAAAAAAATTGCACTTTTTTGAGCGGAAATTTTGCTACGGGATTATTTAGAGCCAACAAAGTTCATTTATTTTGAGAGAAAATGCTTGATTTGCAAGTAAGGTTTTGAATCGCAAATCGTAAAGAAAATTACAACCTGACTGTGAATGTACCTGAATTGTCTTTAGATTTTGAATTAAAGCTTCAAGTTACGGTTCCTTAAAATAAAAGCTTCAAGTTATTCAAGATGTCTGATTGATCATCTGATTTTTTGAGGGGTATTGTATACCAAAAAGAATATAAAAAATGCAATAAGTTCCGAAATTTGCTAAGCATATTTTTAGTTCAGCTGGAATTCAGTGTTCTAAATTTCCTAATTTTCATCGACCATCAATTTTTGACCAACTGAAAAACAAACAACGCACTGTGTTTTTTAGCTGGAAAAGTCATTGAATATTAATTGGCAGCATTTCAAGTGTACCATTTGAGTCTGTGTGAACAAAAAGCAATTGCTTTACTTGAAATTTCAGGCGTCTCTGTTTAAGATACAAACAGGACTGCTTTTAAATGAAGACTTCTTCGGTCGGACAACGGAAACTATATAATTGTTCCTTTATGTATTAATGAACATTTCCGTTACGTATTTTCAATAGTATAATTCTTCTTTTCTTCTGTAAAAGATAGAAAACTTCATTACTTTTGGCTGAAAATTTCAAAGACGAAGTCAAGTGGTGGGAAATCTTTTTGTGACGACTGAAAACAAAGCAATTATCAGTTCAGCTTTACCAGTAAAAAACGTGAGTAATTTTAAATTTATCAATAATTAAAAAGTTATGTGGCAAAAATTAATATTAGTTAAAATCTATTTGTGTAGAAAGTTGCAATGATTGGCATAGGACTCAATTAAACGTCGAAACATCTCCTATTGATGATATAATTGTGTTTTTACTGTAAACATTTCAATTTTAGAAAAAACAAGACTGCTCGCATATCAAGCCAAAGCCCTGAACGTTCCGACTGCATTTTAAGTCCAATTTAGAAGTTTTCTGGCTGAAAAATTGACAAAATAATTAAAAAATTTAAAAAAAAATATTTTTTTTAAAACTTTTTTTCCAAAAATTTATCCACCGACACGTTAATGTAAACTACTAAGAGATGTACTTAGCGTCTTGTATTCTAATGATACGACCAAATGTTTTGCCTCTATTCAATTTAGAACGCATTAATCTGCCGCTCACGCGTGTTATATTACGCAATATGTAGCGTGTTAATTATCCCAATTTTGCCAAATTAGAAACTTTCAAATCCCTACAACTTAACTTAAAATTGATCACAAAAGAAATATTTTTTTTAAATTTCAGATCATGATTACAATATCTTTCAGATAATATAAAAAACTCCGTCAAAAATGCTTAGTTAAATAGTCTAAAATTGACCGAATAAACACACCAAGCATAAATGCACACCAAGCAGAAATATTTCACATTTTCTTCGAAAATCGGAACAACAAGACTGCTTTCATCAAAGCGAGGCCTTGAATGTTCCGACTGTCCTTTATGGTGTTTTTGAAGAAATTTGAAGGGAAATTTATTACATTTTTTTTTGAAAATCTTTCTGCCACCTCCAATCTAAAAACAAGTGATACCTTTTGCATATAATTTTTGGACAAATGCGCTTGTAAAAACTCAATTTGGAATAATTTTTGAGCTGTAGTATTTTTTGTTGCATTTGCTCTGTGCTAATGAAAAAGTGAAATTTTACGCGCTTCAATTGTTCTTCTGTTTTGAGCCCAAATTGACAATATCTTCAGATGTTAAACAAAGTTTTCTTTTGAAGAGCTCAATTTAAAAGACACATTGGTCTGAAAAAATTACCCAAAATTCTGGCATTTTCTTCCAAAGTCGGAACAATTGAGCTGCTCGTACCAAGACAAAGCCTTGATTATTTTGTCTATTTCTTAATAGCGATTGAAAAAATTTTGATTAGAATTTTCTTTCAATTTTTTTCTTCTTTTTATTCATTTACTTGCTATGTTAAGTATAACAAAACAAAGTTTGCGTTCTTAAAAATTTACTCAAACCAGACCGCTCATATTGAAAAAAAAAAATTTATTGCTTACTCTTCAATAGAGTGAACTATATCGCGCGTTACTTGTACAAAATTGGCAAATTTCAAATTTCAACAAAACTGCTCGTATCAGGGCGAAGCCTTGAATGTTCCGACTGCCTTTTAAGGTTTATGGAGCAATAATAACATTAAAAAATTAAATGAAGTAAAATAAAATGAATTTTTTTTTCTAAAATTTGAAATTTTTATGAAAATCATCCCCCCACACGCCATTAAAAGTACAAAAAGATAGATTTCGTTCCTTGAAACAAACCAATTATGGCAAATAAGCTTCTTTCAACCAATTTGGAACGATTTCTAAGACGGATTAAATCTCCGCTTACGCGTTAATAGCTCGAACTATATTGCTCATTAATTGTCCCAAATTGGTCAAAATGGCCAAAATGGCAACCTTTAAACCCTCATAACTTTAAGAAAAAAAACCCACCCCGAGCACAAACATTCCGTTACTTTCGTATCGAAAGTCGGAACAATAATATTGCACAAGAACTAATCAAAGCTTTGTCATGATATGAGCAGTATTGCTCTCTTCAAATAAATCGTAGCGCTGAGAAATCAAATACTTCAAGTTTTCGAAAAATTTGTGATTTTTCTTTTTGTGAGACCCCAACTGTGCTTACTTTTTAAAATCTTTTTCTTGTAAATCGCCTATATTTTTAAAGCAATAACTTGCATTTATTTTAACAGGCTTTGAAATTGTAAGACTTTATGTAAACCGCATATTAAATGTAACCCCAAAAAAGTTTATGTAAACCCCAGCAAGAATCTCAAAAGTCCTATTCCTTGAAAAAACTTTTCATTTTAAATGTCAATTACAGCTGAAAGTGGTTGGAAATGTCACCAACTTCGGTCGTATACGATTCTAGTGACTAAACTTGCGCGGAAAAAATACCCACCATGACTAAAGTTTTTTTTCCTTTTTCCGAAATTTGTTGACGTGGAAGAGAGTCAGAATAATAAAAATTGCTTACGAAATTTTTTGTAGTAGATGTTCGTACGGTTGAAAAAAAAGATCGCCTTAGTTGTTGCCTGTCGGTTAAAAATGGTCGCCTGTTAAAATGGTCGCCTGTTAAAAATGGTCGCCTGTTAAAAATGGTCGCCTGTTAAAAATGGTCGCCTGTTAAAAATGGTCGCCTGTTAAAAATGGTCGCCTGTTAAAAATGGTCGCCTGTTAAAAATGGTCGCCTGTTAAAAATGGTCGCCTGTTAAAAATGGTCGCCTGTTAAAAATGGTCGCCTGTTAAAAATGGTCGCCTGTTAAAAATGGTCGCCTGTTAAAAATGGTCGCCTGTTAAAAATGGTCGCCTGTTAAAAATGGTCGCCTGTTAAAAATGGTCGCCTGTTAAAAATGGTCGCCTGTTAAAAATGGTCGCCTGTTAAAAATGGTCGCCTGTTAAAAATGGTCGCCTGTTAAAAATGGTCGCCTGTTAAAAATGGTCGCCTGTTAAAAATGGTCGCCTGTTAAAAATGGTCGCCTGTTAAAAATGGTCGCCTGTTAAAAATGGTCGCCTCGTGCTCCATAAAACCCAAGTCAAATAGTATTTGAAACTTTCTTCATACAAGAAAAAAAAACATGTTAGTCAAATGAAACAATAATTTGAATGTTTAAAAAAATGTTTAAAAAAAAAGAATGTATTGAATATGTGGTTTCCACCCAATTACCCCGAAAAATCCATTAAAACTGACATTTGGGGCGGGATTAGTTTAATTTTCATCTAATTGTCCATTCGGCTCAGAGTCAAGTTGTCCCATTTTTTTCCTTACCAATTTTGGATATGATCAGAAATCTGTCACATCAAAAAGAAAAATCAATATAAATTCATTTGAGAACTCTTTTAGTGTCTTCTGAATACCAAAGACAAGTTTATGTAAATTTTTCTTTATTTTAATCCAGAGTTTTTGGGCTTCACAGAAAAGCATAAATTTCGGACTAATTGACCACATATTTCAATTCGTAGTAAGAAACTTCACATTCTTGAGAGCCTTAACTGAGATTAGAGAATATATTGGACTTAAGTTGAGCTCAACTTTTTTTTCCAAATGAATTTTACTTAAATTATTCTCCTAAGAAGGTAAAAAAAATGGTAGAAATGGTGGAAAGTCGACTTCATTTTGCTTAATTATGTTCGCCCTCAAGTGCGTACAATGCGATTATAAAGGTAGATTGGTAACTTTTGTGAAGATATTACAAGTGACAAGTCGATAAAAATAAGCAGGGCTCTAAAAGTTATCTGTCGCTTCGAATTCTCAGGAGGTTAAAGCATCTTTATCTAGACCCCCCGTTGCCAAAATCAGATCTCTGGCTAAATGGGCTGGGCTGGAATTTAAAGTTAAATGCTTTTGGGTGATTTACCCCACCCTTGTTTCACTAATGTATTTCCAAAGGCCGAAGAAAAAGAAAGGAGCCTTTGGAATTGTTCACTTTTAATGGGATTAATGCACTTTTTATGCCAAATTACAGTTCAATCAAACTCAAATTTTACCACCAGTTTCCAACTTTTCCCAGATTTCGTTCAGATTTTTCGCCCGATTTGTGTAAAAGAAGGTGGGCTAATATTTCACTTGCAGCTGTCCATTTAATGGTCATTTTATGTCGCTTATGGCCATTTTTAGGACATAATGCACGCCCTAAATGGGTCATTTGAGCCCTGGGTATCGATTCGAAACTTCTGTATTTGATTTTTTTTGTCTACATTGTCCGTTTATTTGTGTGACCGATCAATTCATTTGCTCAACTTCTTTTTTTGTTGAATTTTCCTTTCAAGAATTTCCTACCAATTTCCGTCCTTTTTCATTGGAAAATTAAGTGCAGTCAAAACAACAGAGAATTGACATTTCTTCTTCAACTGGCGAACTAATAATGATGAAAATTCTTGATTCAACAACATTATTCGGCTTTTCTCAGGTAAGCTGCTCTGTTTTTCATATCTTCTCTCAAAAGGTTCAGAAAAATATACATGTGGTGGCATTGCGATAAGCATGTGTGACTATTAACATGGGATACTGCATTAATTAGGTGATCAATTAGTCGAGAAACAAATTGGTTTTGGTTTTCATTTATCTTAAAAATCCCAGGATTTGTTAGGCAAATCAAAATTCCACTTTTACTTAATTACAGATATGGCAATTTTGGATATTTTATAGGCGGTCTCAAAAATTTAGCTGAGATGTTGAAAACAAACGCCTAAACTATTTAAGGGTCTCGAGCTAAACCGAGACATAAAACCGAGACATAAAGGGTCTCGAGACATAAAACCCAAGTCAAATAGTATTTGAAACTTTCTTCATACAAGAAAAAAAAACATGTTAGTCAAATGAAACAATAATTTGAATGTTTAAAAAAATGTTTAAAAAAAAGAATGTATTGAATATGTGGTTTCCACCCAATTACCCCGAAAAATCCATTAAAACTGACATTTGGGGCGGGATTAGTTTAATTTTCATCTAATTGTCCATTCGGCTCAGAGTCAAGTTGTCCCATTTTTTTCCTTACCAATTTTGGATATGATCAGAAATCTGTCACATCAAAAAGAAAAATCAATATAAATTCATTTGAGAACTCTTTTAGTGTCTTCTGAATACCAAAGACAAGTTTATGTAAATTTTTCTTTATTTTAATCCAGAGTTTTTGGGCTTCACAGAAAAGCATAAATTTCGGACTAATTGACCACATATTTCAATTCGTAGTAAGAAACTTCACATTCTTGAGAGCCTTAACTGAGATTAGAGAATATATTGGACTTAAGTTGAGCTCAACTTTTTTTTCCAAATGAATTTTACTTAAATTATTCTCCTAAGAAGGTAAAAAAAATGGTAGAAATGGTGGAAAGTCGACTTCATTTTGCTTAATTATGTTCGCCCTCAAGTGCGTACAATGCGATTATAAAGGTAGATTGGTAACTTTTGTGAAGATATTACAAGTGACAAGTCGATAAAAATAAGCAGGGCTCTAAAAGTTATCTGTCGCTTCGAATTCTCAGGAGGTTAAAGCATCTTTATCTAGACCCCCCGTTGCCAAAATCAGATCTCTGGCTAAATGGGCTGGGCTGGAATTTAAAGTTAAATGCTTTTGGGTGATTTACCCCACCCTTGTTTCACTAATGTATTTCCAAAGGCCGAAGAAAAAGAAAGGAGCCTTTGGAATTGTTCACTTTTAATGGGATTAATGCACTTTTTATGCCAAATTACAGTTCAATCAAACTCAAATTTTACCACCAGTTTCCAACTTTTCCCAGATTTCGTTCAGATTTTTCGCCCGATTTGTGTAAAAGAAGGTGGGCTAATATTTCACTTGCAGCTGTCCATTTAATGGTCATTTTATGTCGCTTATGGCCATTTTTAGGACATAATGCACGCCCTAAATGGGTCATTTGAGCCCTGGGTATCGATTCGAAACTTCTGTATTTGATTTTTTTTGTCTACATTGTCCGTTTATTTGTGTGACCGATCAATTCATTTGCTCAACTTCTTTTTTTGTTGAATTTTCCTTTCAAGAATTTCCTACCAATTTCCGTCCTTTTTCATTGGAAAATTAAGTGCAGTCAAAACAACAGAGAATTGACATTTCTTCTTCAACTGGCGAACTAATAATGATGAAAATTCTTGATTCAACAACATTATTCGGCTTTTCTCAGGTAAGCTGCTCTGTTTTTCATATCTTCTCTCAAAAGGTTCAGAAAAATATACATGTGGTGGCATTGCGATAAGCATGTGTGACTATTAACATGGGATACTGCATTAATTAGGTGATCAATTAGTCGAGAAACAAATTGGTTTTGGTTTTCATTTATCTTAAAAATCCCAGGATTTGTTAGGCAAATCAAAATTCCACTTTTACTTAATTACAGATATGGCAATTTTGGATATTTTATAGGCGGTCTCAAAAATTTAGCTGAGATGTTGAAAACAAACGCCTAAACTATTTAAGGGTCTCGAGCTAAACCGCTCCTAAAGTTTTCTAAATTGATTAGAAAAAAATTAATTGGTCAAATTGACCCTTTATACTACACACATTTTTATCCCTTACTATTATAATTTGACTGTTGGGTAAGAAAACTATTCGAGATCAGTTAAAGGGCAGCCGGAACTTTCAGGGCTTTGTCCTGGTGTGTGCGGTCTTGTTCTCTCCAATTGACTCATAGCATTATCTTGCATTACAATTTAAGAAGCGTTAAAAAAAATTCAAAATTTAAATCCAAACCATCCGAGCAAAAAACTCAAACCAAATTACATGAGAAAATCTTCTTTTCTACTTTCTTCTTAACTTTTTTACAAGTTCTCTTAAGTAATTAAAGATAGCTATTTTTATACTTATTTTCCAATATTATTATGGCACGCGTCCAAGTTACTTAATTCACAAAATGTTCCTAATAAACTTGAAATATGAAGTTTTTTATCTCAATGACTACCAATTGAAAAAGTCAGTTGTTTGTGGTATAGAATTACTTTTGTATTCTTTTTGTTATTATCAAATTTGTTTTTTTTTGTCAAAACTGTATTATGGTACTTTTTTGGACATTAAAGGACTGTATCGGATGGGGGGTGGAAAAATTACTACTTTGGGCTTATAAATGTTCGATATTTTTCGTTCTTAGAACACGTGTAACCAGCAGATTAAACCGTTCCGAAATGAATCGAAGCTATTCATTTTTCTTTATGATTAGTATGCAAGACGCTACAAACATCGCTTTGTACTTCACTTGATGGATAAAAAATGAACAAAATTTATTTTTTTGTTTTTTATAAAAATTTTTCAATCAAAAATTTTTGATTGGACATAAAATGCATAAGGAAATTTCAAGGCTTTGTTTGATATACGGGCAGTTTTTTCCATTTGAAATGAGACCGTTTCTATAGGAACGAATTACTAAATAAGCCAAAAATTGTTAAATTTCTTCCAAACAATTTTCATCAGAATTATTCTTCTTTCCAATAAAAAAACTATCTAATTCGCGAAGCCAGGAAACAAAAATTTTAATTGTGTCAAGTAACGCATTGTTTGGGTCTCATTTCTCGACTCAGTGAATTTCAATTTTTTAGTTGGATTACTCGGTGCTTATGTTTTTGCAAAGTTGAAAACTGAATTTTAGCTCTTCAAGTCTTACCAAAAAGAAACTTTCGAAACCCCGAATATCATACAGATATTGTCAATTGAATGTTTGAGCTCAAGATTAACAAGATTGCTCGTATCAGGGTGAAGCCCTGAATGTTCCGACTGCCTATTAAGGTTTATGGAGCAGTAATAACATTAAAAAAATTAAAAGTAATGAAACAAAATGAATTTTTTTTTTTAAATTTGAAATTTTTTCTTATAAAAATCATCCCCCCACACGCCATATAAAGTACAAAGGATAGATTTTGCTACTTGTAACAAATCAATTATGGCAAAAAAGCTTCGTTAAACCAATTTGTTGAACGATTTCCAAGACGGATTAATTCTCCGCTTACGCGTTAATAGCGCGAAAAATATCGCGCGTTAATTGTCCCAAGTTGGCCAAAATGACAATCTTTAAACCCCCATAACTTTACGAAAAAAGATCACAAGTGAAATATCTTTTCAAATTTGGGCTCAAGACAACAATACCTTTCGAACGATATAAAATTCTGTCAAAAACGATAAAATTCAGTCAAAATGGCTAGATAAAAAGTCGAAATTTGTCTGAAGAAAAAAAACCCACCCCGAGCACAAATATTCCGTTACTTTCGTATCGAATGTCGGAACAACAAACTTTGTCAAGAAATATTATCTTGCTTGTCAAGCGATTCAAGGAAATATCACAAAAATTTTTCTCAGTCACCTTCGAAATTACTAAATTGAAAGATATACTTTTGAAACTTCACTTTTTCGAATATTCGTTAATTTTGTTAGTTTTGAAAGTCAAATCAATTAACACATTGGTCAAAAAGGAAAACACTGAGATTTTGCGTGTACACAAGCAGTCTTTTGATAATACGATTGTTACCATTACTTACTAACGCAAAATTGTCGCCTTGCGAATATTTTATCTTTTAGAAAACAAAAAATGTTTCTAAGTTTTGACGTATATGACAGACGCTCAAAACACGAAAAAAATTTAAACAATATAAAAATTTAAATCGATTGATAAGGAAAAGAAAACTCCCCAGTATTTAAAGATAGCTATTTTTTTAATATTTATTTTCCAATTTTATCATGGTATGCGTCCAAGTTACTTAGTTCACAAAATGTTCCTAAAAAGCTTGAAGATGAAGTGTTTATGAAGTGTTTTATCTCCATGACAACAAATTGGAAAAGTCAGTTGTTTTTGGTAAAAGATTAGTTTTGTATATTGGTGACTGTATCGCTACAATTGCTATGCAAATAAATTGGAGATTATTTTTTTGGTCAACATTTACTGTTGCGTTTATAACTTAAGCTCTTATTTTTAAACGAACGTTGCCTCAAACTGTTATTGCCTTTTTGCACTTTTGAGTCTCAATTAGCATCGTTACAAGTGACTTAAAACTGCAAGCTACCCGATTTTGGGTTTTTCGCGCTGAAAAACAGCTGGGGTTCCCTAGTTGGAACCGAAAATCGAACATTACTCACCATCCAAATGATTTTCCTCTGGAGCTTATACTATCAAAAGCGCAGTTGTTTCTAATTTCATTGTTTTTAATACCAGCAACTGAAATATCGATTTCGATTCTTAGATGCATCTGCTTTTAATTGTATCAATTATGTAACAACGCCTAAGAATTTCTTCATTCATTTTTTTGCAATTCAACTCCTCTGAACAAAAAACTTCTTCAGCTTCTGGTGTGAAGTTCTTTTGTACTTCCAGTAATTTGAAATTATTCATTTTTTTTGTTTCATCGAACCATTTTGGATGATTTTTCAAATAAGAAAGGACTAAAAGTCAAGTAAGTTTAAAGTACAATTATTCCAAATATTTTGACAATAAAAAGTTGTCTAAGATCTCATTTCGTAAATGGGTTTCTTTCCTTTTGACTTCACAGAGTTTGCGTACTCATGCATATTTATTTTCTCCCCGGCGCGTTCGAATCTAGTAGGAATTGTAATAAAATTCTCCTTGGTATACTACTTGTGTGCCACTTGTACTAAAAGTGACATTTTACTTTCATTTCCAATCGACTTGTAAATTGTAATTTAAAATTAATCAACATTTGTAATGAAAATTTAGTTATTTGCGGTATATTTCAGTATGTTAATGTTGTAAAGCAAGCTGTCACGTCAATTTTTTAGACACCAAATATCATCTTGCGGTGTTTTATTCAGTTCCGACTTTTTTCCCTTGCTGCTGCGCAAGATAGTTTTATTTTGTTTCTGACATTTTATTAAATAATTTTTTGTCGAGTTGTAATTTTGAGTAGTTTTTCAAACGTTTATCATGATTTTCTTACCAATGATGAATCAAAATTCAAAAATGACCCATCAGCTTTACTTTATTTAGTTCATTTAGCTTTGTTTTTACGTCAAGTTGTAGACGAGAAAAAATAAAGCATCTAAAAAAATGCGACGCGAACTCAGACTTGTTCAATTTCGGAGCGGAAATTTGAAAAAAATTGCTTGCTGCTGATTTGGTGTTGCGTCTCGCCATGATTACCATTTGTGGAACAGCTCCTCCTTTTTTTTACCAGTTGGTCCTCAATGATCCATTGCTTTACGAGAGCTATTCCTCAAATGCGACTCACTTTCAACCACCCATTTCAAAGCCCTCTTTTCCTATTTACAAAACTCCGGCTAAATTTCTGGAGAGTTCCCAAATTTCCTTCTCTGAGAGTAGCCGGAAGCTATGTTTAAACATTCAGTCTTCTCAATTGTAAAATCAACTCTGGATCCAAGACAAGTCTGGATATTTGAAGAGTAATTTTGGTTTACTTTTCGAAGTTTTCTGTGGATAGTTTCCACTTGAAATGGTGCTGAAAATAAACATCTGACATTAATTGTCCACAGGGTTAAGTTAACTATAAACTTCGTGCGGGCGATCAAAATTTATGATTTTGTTTAAAACTACACTAAAAGTGCTCTTCACAGAGAAATATTATTAGCACTAAGTAAATGTTTCCTCAAATCGAGAAATCAGTTTCGGGGGAAATTTTCCATTTTGTGACAATTAACAGCAAATTTTCGTGTCACTTGGGGGAAATGGGCGCCTGAAAGTCTAAATGAGGCCCGGATATTCAATCAAAAGTAATTTTGTTTACAATTTGATTGTATTTCTTACCGTTTAATCCCTCGAATTAAAACAGAAAAGTTGCGCAAAAGCCCGCGAGAGAATATTCATACCAACAGAGAAACCATTCCATATTTCATAAATTTATTCAGCAGGTTCAAATTAATAGTTCCGTTATGAAAATCATTTGAAATAACAGAAAATAAGACAGTTTTTCTTAGTCTCGTTTTTCGTTTCTCAAAATTAACTATTTTGAAATGAGGGCCGACTAAAAATATCGATAACGCCGCGGTGATTGGTGTCTACTATTTTCGGAAACAATTTTCAATTACGGATATGATATGATATTAACTTCAAAGCATCCAGCTATTAGCCGCCAATTTTCATCTCTACTTTTCTTACCAAATGATGATTATATGATAACCTGTTTGTAGCAGGTGCTTTTGAAAGGAATCGAGGAGCCTAATTGTTATTTCAACTACAATTCCCAAAAATATCTGCTTGTTAAAATTGGCCAGGCGTAAAAGTCATCTTTACCATCACATTACGTTGCTCCCATCGGCGTTCAAATAAAATTTCTAAAATCAAAATTTTTATTGTCATTGTCAGATATTGGAATTTAATATCAGGTTTGTTTGCTTTTCACGCGTCTTTCATTTATCTTTCACAAACTTAGTTCAATTTTTTCTAAACGGGCGGTTCTCAAATTGGCAGCTTTTGCAATATAAACAGTAAATTTTGGCTAGTTGGTTTATAACAGCAGCACTCAAAAAACTGATACGGATTTTAGTTCAAACCAAGCAAACTAAAGTTGAATTTTAATCAACAACCAGCTTTCTTTTTGATGACACATTTTAAAAAATTAAAATTTCTTCCTTTTAGAACAAACCGATTCTGAAGCGCCAGCTGAAGGTGCGCTGACCAACATGCGACGACGGAAACAACGTCGGAAAGATCCACAATTATTCTAGACGAACCTAGAATCTTCTAAAAGGAATTCAAACTTCATCAAACCACTGCCTTATCTTCACATTCGATACAGAACTGAACTGCAAAATATCCCTGTTTTTGGCTGTTTCCGACCATAAATAGAAATCCACGCAATTTGCAGCCAAGAATTCCAAACATTTTTGAACTTTGCAAGCAGAATTATAGTTACTCCAAACCATCTAACAGATTTTTTTTTTCAATTATAGAGATACTATTTATTATTAATGGTATACTAACTGTAACCAGTAGTAATCGAGGCACTGTGTAATATAACTAGTTACTTAACTAGATCTATTTATAAGCATGGTGTTGGGTGAGATTACGAGTCTGATCAAGCAGGGGGGCTCTACTCGGTCCACAGACTTGGTGGACAAATTGAATTTCACCGTGACTCCCTTTCTCTTCATACTTTTCGCAACCTTCACCACTATGAGGATGTTTGTGGGGGATACTATCAAATGTTGGACTGAAAACGACTTCACACGTAAGGGCTAATTGTAAAGTTCACCTCTGCAGAAGAATCAAAATCGACTTAATATCCTATAAAAGATTTTGAAAATTTGAATCGTTTCTCCTAACAAACAAGTTGCGATCGGACCTAACTCTTTTGATGGTAGGAATATTCAGTATTATTCATTCACAAAAATAAATATTCAAAAAATCTCGAACATAAAAGTTGGCAGTTACTAAAACTGGATACCCCTTCTAAATTCTAAATTCACTACTGCTGCTATAAAAAATGAAACGATGTTAATTTTATATAACATCGTGATCATATGATTTTTTTTCGTATTCCTTTCTTAAATGTTAGAAAAATTGAGTGAATCGATGTGTTTGGGTTTGTTTCAGTGCAGAAGAACCAGTACACGGACAACATGTGCTGGGTGTCGAATACCTACTATCTGCCCTACAACTCCCTCCCCTCCCACGGGAAGATGGAGGGCACAGATGAAGAAATAGTCTACTACCAGTGGACTGCCATCATCCTCATCAGTCTCGCTGTGGCCTGGTATCTCGTCGCTCTAGTCTGGAGATTCTTCATTTCCAGACACATGGACCTCGAGACCATACTCAAATACGCAGAGTCCACGTCAGTTCTGCTCTTTTCATTTTCATCAAGGGCACATCTAGGTTTTTCTCGAGGGGGGCGGATTTTCGAAAACTTT
This sequence comes from Symsagittifera roscoffensis, assembly GCF_963678635.1. Classification (NCBI taxonomy): domain Eukaryota; kingdom Metazoa; phylum Xenacoelomorpha; order Acoela; family Convolutidae; genus Symsagittifera; species Symsagittifera roscoffensis. The sequence goes on along the minus strand of NC_087065.1, from coordinate 8,029,903 downwards.
TTGAAACATTTGACAACCTTTTTTCTGCCCCCCTCCCCTTCCTCTAAATCTGCCCCTGATTTTGATTCAACTTTTCACTTGCAATTTCTTTCTGCAAATTAAAAATGTCAAAAACGCAAATTAAAAATGTCAATAAGGTCACATACATTATTTCTGCAAAATTTCTGCAAATTAAAAATGTCAATAAGGTCACATACATTATTTTGCCACTTTTGTGTTCATGTACTTTATCGCTTTTGTGAAAAAAAATTACCCATGAATCAAATTTTTTAATTTTTTAATCTTTGAAAATTCTTCACCTGAAAAGAAATGATGTACATAACCGACATTGTTGCCTTTAAAAATAGTATTAATGACAACCAATTGCTGGTCCTAACATTAAACTTCATGCTCGAGTCATCAGAGTTGATGCCACAATAAAATATCTTTTTTTTCCAGACTCGGCAACTACTTTGTATAGAAAATAGATTCTCCCAATTGTTCAATTATTCCTCTGTTCAATTTCAGAAAATGATAAGTATTTGGATTTGTTTTGTGCGCATTTTCTGTGCCACCTGATATAAATGACGGCTAAATCAGCAGTTTTCTTCGCAAATAATAATTAAATACGAATCATAATAATAGCAATAATAATAAATAACACTAACATTATAGCCACATTGCATAATTCAGTCAGTTTTTTTTGGTACAATACAGTCTCAGATCAAACATATTCGTACAGCAAAATGCGAACTCCACAAAGTTTGATTGCGTCACAGTTACTTACACTCATGGAATTTTCAGTCACTTCTACCAAAAGCATTTTTTGTCTCAATGCCACTGAACTCATTTATAACGGTTATAAATGAGTTCAGTGGCAATGAGACAAAAAATGCATATGGTAGAAGTGACTAAAAATTCCATGACTGTAACTTTTTATGCAAATTTTGAGCCCAAAATCAGCGTCGAGAGAGGGGCGGATCTGCAAATTTATCGAGGAGGGATTTTCAATTTTTTTGAAAATTTTATCGACCCTTTTTTAGGTTTCGACAAAAATGATTCTCCTAGCGCTTCCAGATCACTAAAAAGACCCTATTTTGACAAAAAGCTTATCGCAACAGGCAAGTTTTTGAATAAAAAAGCAGGTCATAATGCCGTTTTTGGGCACTTTTTGGAAAACTTTGACTAAAAATCGCATTTTTTGGGCGCGCACTCCCTCCAAAATTGGTATAAATTGGCGCCGAATGATCTTTTAGAAAACTTTCAGGGTTGGTTGCCCGAAAAAGTATGTCATAAAATATTGCCTAGGGAGACCCTTTGCTTGGTGAGGGGGTCGAATCCCTAAGGAAGTGTAAACCCAACGCCCCCCACCCTAAATCCACTTCTGTCGGGAATGGATTTTTTGCGGGTTTAGGATATTTTATGGGCTTTCATTAAAAATTACACCAAAATGACACGATCGATTAACAGTAACTAGCTATTAACTAGCTTTTTTTATTTTGTCGTTTTTCATAGTTTTTCAAACTAATTTCCAGATTAAAGAGTATTGAGTTCTTTTCGATGCAGTGAAATCCATGATCGATCTGGTCAACTCAGTGTGTTGTCTCTGAAAGCCCATAAATTGCCTATGTCCGCAAAAAATACATATTTCTCGACCATGAATTTCAGCCCAAAAAATGCCTAAAAATTAATTAATTAAAATTGTTCGTGAATCATGAGTAACGTACATCATAAGCAAAATTGTCTGAACTCATCCGAACTTATGTAAAGCGCAATAAAAAATTGGATTTTGAAATTTTTGCTGTACTTATCTTTTTTCAAACTTACATTATAGCTAAATTTTTTCAGCCATTTGTTCATATACAGTAATGACAAAAAAGTTTTGATCTTAAAACGGTCTCAAAACAAACTTCGCGAATTGATAGTGATCAAATACGATATTTTGATACCAAAAAAATTACAGTTTGGGTGTATTCAGTTGGAAATTCGCGATTTGAAAAAAGGTTCAACCGAGTACTGTATACTTCTTCAAAAGATTGTTCACATTTCTGTCAAATTTACAGCTCCTGACCTGCTTTTTTTGCACTATTGAGCCTTTGTGATGGGCTTCGGCTGATATATCTGCGCTTAACACTTTTCTTAGAATATCCCATTTTTTGATTTTGTCTATTGGGTTAAATTTTTGTCCACCAAAATTCCAATCGTTTTGCAATAGCGAGAGTTTTTTTAGCTATTGATCAAAATATTGTCAAATTTGAAATCCGAACTTTCATTTCATTCCGAGTTTTCTTGCAAAAAATCACAAAAAATCTACAAAATCAACTTTTTTTTCTACAGTTTTAAAACATTTACTTAATTCTCATTTGACTTGTTATAATCGCTAAACAGAATTCAGCTAAATTTCTAAATTATTGGTTTTTTGAGTATTATCTTGTTGTTATAATTCATTTTTTTGTTTTCAATAATTATTGTTTTTTGTTTTCAATAATTAGTCCTTTTTATTCTTTTTTTTTTCTAAGTAAAAAAAAACAGATCTCAAACGCTGTTTGGTGTTATCAGCTTCTTTTGTCACAATAATGATTGTGAAGTTTAGATGGTTATTTTTAATACACTGGTACTATAGTAAAATGAAATTATTCTTAGTTTTTTTTTATTTGTTAACCACTGCAAATCAAGTAGCAAAACTCAGGTTCTTGTTTTTAATTGTTTGATGCTAACTTTACAATAATAATGATCTTGTTCTTTATTTAACTTTTTTCCGACCACTGAAAATCGGAAACAGCCTTGTCTTCCGTTGCGTTTTAGTTTTCTCTTTTTGTTTTTTTTTCATGCAAAATTATTGCCACAATTAATCATCGGAATGGATTTAGTGATATATCATATGAGAGATTTGAAAGCCATTAAAAACTTCTTTCGTCGCATTGTCGAGAGAAACGGGTTTGAGTTTTTTGTTTTTCAGTCCAAATTCGAGTGAGTGAACCTTATAAGACTTATGAAAGTAATAATATACTTCAAATTAAACCAAAAAAAAATTAGTTTCACTCCAGCATAAGTTATTGTTAAACAAGTTTAGCGCATTCTTGAGAACAGATTTTAAAAAAAATATATTTTCCGGATGCAAATTTATTTTATGAGGAACCTGTTGTCAACTGTACTCTATGGACTATTTTTTTTCGAAGTTCTAGGTTTTCATTTAGATGGTCTCATCATAACACGAACCAAAAACGACACAGTTTGAAAAAAAAGATTAAAAAAAAAATTTGAGAGAATTTTTTGGTGCTATTTCCAGAAAATTTTTTCTGTGCTACTTGCACAGCAATCGACTATCTTTGATCAAAATAAAAGTTACTGAATAAATTTCTGGCTACTAGCACAGCAACCGGCTATCCTTGTTCGAAATAAAAAATTGATTAGTAATTTTTCTTTGCTGAAAAACCTCACTACTAACTGAAACTTATCAATACAGAGAAAACAGGTTTGCCATCCAACTGCTAAGGTTTATTTTTAACACTGTAATTGACTGACATTGGATGATTTGCACTTTTACGTCTCACCAGAAAAGCTGAAATGTCTAAATTTTCACTTATTTTTTCCATTCTTCAGTATGCGTTTTGAAATGTAACATGCAACAAAACATGCAGAAAATCTAGATTTGCGAGTAGCGATCTAAAGAAACTTGCCCTCCCCCTCCCCCATTCGGCGCACTACTGATTGCTGCAACGAGCTTTCAATTTGTTTCATGCAAATTTTTATAGAAATTATCTAAAACGACAATTTATTGCAGGTTAGGCTAGACTTGCAGGGTACTTTGTAACTTTCCTCGAGCTCCTAAACATCACCACGTTAGGACTCAATAATTTTTTTCTGAAACCACAGAAAAAAAACCAGCAGACTAGTAGATTCTCTTTAACGGGAGTTTTTTTGTTTGATGGAGTTAAAAAAAATTGTAAAAGTTAGTTTTCCTCTTTGATATTTAGAGTTTTTATCCATCCCTTACAGTTGAGCATGTACCACGTTGGTCCTCAAAATACCTTCTATTGAGCGTTAAAAAAACTTTTTTCTATTCTAGTCGTATCAACATCGACCCAGCCACCAGACACAAATTCGTGAACGACACTCTCTCGAAGCACTTCAAGATCTACATCCAACGGAACCGCAACTCCTACAAAATCAGTCTGGCTTACATGGCTGTCAAAATAACATGCATGATACTGCCAGTGCTGCAGATCACTTTTCTATCCACACTTTTCGGAGAGGGATACGTGTGGTATGGAATCGATATCATTCAGAGGGCGCTCAACTGGGACTTGGCCGAGATAAAGCCGGTTCGATTCCCGGTCGTGGCCTGGTGCGACTTTTTCAGACTTGTGCCTGGAAACATCCAGAGGTAAAATTAACTTTGTAACAAGCTTGGTGTAACTTGTAGAAGGTCTGAATTATCTCAAAAACCAGGCTTAATGCTCCTTATTTTTTAAATTTTTAATGAAAAAAATCTTTGGAATTACATTTTTTCTGCTGATCAAATTCAACAAAATAAGTAATGCGCACAATTTTTGCATATTTTTGTGATTATTTAATTTGTTATGTTGATGATATTCTGGACAAAAGATCCCGTACTACAAGATCCTACTTGCCCTAAGAGTCATCTCGGGTTGAGATTGCTGATCGTTTTTATCTATAAAAAAATCGGACTTTTTTGCACGATCCTAGCAATTTTCATGGCTATTACTGAGCAAGATTTTTGAAATGTTGAGAAGCAAAATTGATCATAGGAATAATTGTTCAAAATTTATTTAAATAGTTCAGCCAAATGATTCTGAATTTCAAAACACACCATATGCCGACAGGTTACGACAGTTTTTTTTTCATTTTCTTCCAAATAAATAGTAAACTAAATAGTAAACTAAATAGTAAACGTACAATTTCTACAATGTTTGGTTATAAGTTTTTGGCTTGAAAATGAAATTATTTTTTTTTCAGATACACAATCCACTGTGTGCTGGCGGCGAACCTGTTCAACCGAGCCATCTTCGGCATCGTGTGGTTCTGGCTCATGTTCACGTTCCTGGTCACTTTCATCAACTGGCTCATCTGGATCTTCCGGCTGTTCGCCAAGTTCTTCACCAGAAGATACGCCAACACCAGACAGAACTACCTGAGGGAACTGCTCATCATCGCCAATGACGTTAGAGAAGGCAAGAGCTTTGTTGTCAATTCTTTTACTTCAATTCGCACCTATTTTTTGCTAATATTTTAAACACTAATCAAACAATGGTCATATACTGATTTTACATTGTGATGTACTTTTAACTAAAACTATATTTCAGATTTCAAATACTCATAATAATTACTTTATGATGAACATTCTTTGAAATTTTTTAAACAATATTTTGGTAACAATCGAAAAAAAATACACAACGGCATCAAACTCCTCAATTTTTTATAGCTATGTCTGACCGTTTCACTTCAATCGAGTTTTAAAAATCGAAACAAAAATTTGCAAAGTATTAGACATTACTTTTGAAAGATATTTATACGGCAAATTGTTTGTGAAATGAAGCAGCATTCTATCACAATATTACTTGTCATCTTCAGGCGAAGAAGGGAGAATCTATGATGAAGTAGACGGTACGGAATACATAAATAACTATTTCCTTATTTGGTGTCTTGCATTACACAAATGTCGCTTCTCCGATTGTTTCTATCTCGTAGTTTTACTAAAAAGATTCTAAAAAACATGATGATAATACGTCAGTTTCCATTGATAGGAAAAGTAAATTTTATCCTAAGGTTTTCAGCTAACTGCACCCTGTAATTATCCGCTCACTATTCTATAAACTTTTTCCTCTTCCTGAATTTGTTCCGACCGACTAAAAGAATTTCATTAATGAAATTATTTTGTAGCATGAATTAATACAGCAATGAAGACTAAAAAACAGTATTGTAGTAATCAATAATTTGAAAAAAAATATATATATTATCCTTAAAATGTTGAAATGTCAAATAATTGCCAAAATTTTTCAAACATTAAAAAAATTCTTTGAAGCTTTAAATTTAACTGCAATTGCTTCAAAAGTTTTAGCTTAAAAATCTATACAGCAAAAAGTATTGAATATCTTTCGAAATGTCTCGAAATTTATAGCAATCAAAATTCTACAATAGGTTTGGTTTCATTTATAATAATCCGGTCGAAACAATAAGTGGTGCGCACAATTGCGGCGCGTACTTCTCTTTCAGTTAATACAAAGTTAATCAAGCTGTATTTCAGCAACTCAACTTTTGTTCCGACTTTCGTAACAAAAGTAACGGAATATTTGTGCTCCGGTGGTTTTTTTCTTCAGATTCGACGACTTTTTAACTACACTGAATTTTTTCTATATCATTGAAAAAGTATTGTTGTCCTGAGCTTAAACTTGAAAACATATTTGACCTGTGCTCACTTTTTGTAAAGTTACGGGGGTTTAAAGACTTTCATTTTGGCCAATTTGGGACAATTAATGAGCAATATATTTCGCGCTATTAACGCGTAAACGGAGATTTAATCCGTCTAAGAAATCGTTCCAAATTGGTTGAAGGAAGCTTATTTTCCGTAATCGATTTGTTACTAGTTGCAAAATCTATTACTTTGTACTTTATATGGCGTGAGGAGAGATGATTCTCACAAAAATTTTCAAATTTGAAAAAAAAACATTCAATTTAATTTAATACATTTAATTTTTTCAATTTATTACTGCTCAAAAGACCTTAAAAGGCTTCGCCCTGATTGATACGAGCAGTCTTATTTTGTTTAGTGAATTATATAATGCTTTTTGCTGAACTGAATTTAACCGTTTGATTTTTTCTGACTTTCGAAAATAATTTTTGAAGTCATATAGAATTGATTTAATTTATACCTTACATTACAATCCAGACTGCTCGTAACTCAAAAATCTTAATCGACCTCCAAACGCTTTTTATTGCTAAATTTTTGATAAACTATTAAATTTGCGCTGCCAATATCAAAAGTTAGAAAAAATTGAATTGCAAATTCAAATTAATGCGCCCACTTAGCCCGATTTCAATTCAGAACTAATTTGTGGGCAAAATAATCGCTCGTGTAATGCTTTCTGCGTCATGGATAAAATTGACAAGTTTTTGGGATAGTGCCTAAAACAAACGCTCGAGAACAGATGGTTTTAAGGTTCGAGCAACTCTCTAAACCATCCGACAAACCCACACATATATCTTGAAAGTATATATATCTAAAAATCTATACATCCTTACATTTAAATTATTATTTTTTCTTGTTTTGGTTTAAAGATGCAATTGAAGTTGCAAAAACTGTATGTTTGTATCAGTAGCGGATTTAAAAAGGCCCTTTCCTCAGTGAATTGGTCCTCTGACGACACAAACGGTCCCCACTTTGATACTGTTCTAAGACCCTTTTTTTCTGAAGGCAGTTTGCACTTATTTTGAGGGGATAGCGTGTGTCAGAAAAAAAAACACAATGCTTTGGTCAAAACTTTCCAAAAAATGCCTAAAAAGCCTTTTTTGGCCTGTTTCGTTTCAGAATTACACCTGCGGTGCAGAAAAATTGGTCACAACAAGTTTTTTTGAGAAATGGGGAGAGTTTGCGAAAATCAACTTGCTCGACCAAAAAAGTTCGTCAAAATTATCAATTTCTGCCTCTGGTTTGTTTTATTTTTGCCCGAAAACCTAAAAAAAATCTAAAAATCAAAATAACATGTGATCTTTTGCTATTCAAAAATGAAATTTTCCAAGACATTTTTATTACATCAAATTCAAATTATGGCAACCGGAGTGAATCATTCACTTGAAAAGGAGAAACTTTCTCGTATTCTGTTCAACATTGTTGTCAGGCATACTAGCAAAAACAGTTACTAGTAAACAATTCAAACAATTGCCTGCTGCAACTTTTGAATTATTTTTGTAAACCTCGAATAGTTGTACCAATGCAGCAATTTGAGTCTTAGGCGCACCAATTTACTGTCGCTGCTACATGTACTGCAATGCATTTTTGTTGAGATAAATTTTTGTTAATATCGTTTCATTGTTTTCTGAAAAATTTGAGTTCTTCTTTTCCTTTAGTGTTGAGTATATATATATATATATATATATATATATATATATATATATATATATATATATATATATATATATACAGTAGCGGATTTAGGGGGGACGCTCCTCCCATCAGGGACTCGACCCCCCAAAGGGTCTCCTTTTGTACTGTATTGAGATATCCATTTTTAGCTGACGGACCCTAAAATGTTTCTGAAGGCGCCTTTGTTTTTCTAATTTTGAGGGGAGAGCGCGCGCCAAAAAAAACGCGATTTTTTGGTCGAAATTCTCTAAAAAGTGCCTAAAAACGCCGTGTTTGGTCTTTTTTCAAAATTTTGCCTGCAGCGCAGAAAATTTGGTCAATTTAGGGTCTTCATAGTGATTTGGGAGAGCTCAGAAAATCAATTTGGTCGACCCAAAAACAAAACAAGGTCGATTTAATTTTTTAAAACTTTTTTGAAAACTAGCCCACCCCCCACGAGAAATTCATAGATCCGCGCCTGTAAATGTATTTGTTCCGCCAAAAAATGTAACCATTCGTAGATTAAAAAAATGTAACCATTCGTAGCCATTCGATTTTGCGACAATGTATATAATTTTACGTGTATCCATTTGATTCTGCGACGCTTAATGTAAAACAAAATCTCGCCATAGCTAAAACAAACAATCCACATGCTATTTTTCTAGATAATATTACATCATAAGCATAAATAAGGAGGTAAAAATTACAAGCTGGGTAAGCGGCAGAAGAGTCAAATTCATTGTTTTGGTTTTCACCGCATTTTGATGGTTTTTTTAAATTTTTTCTTGGCGCCCTGGTTGGCTTCTATACGCCGAAAATGCTTATCATATAATTCCATGCATCAAATGTGTGGAAACATGCTTGTCATACAATTTCGAAAAAAAAGTTGAAAAAAGATATACACTAATTTACATGGTTGTTTGATTCTAATAAAAGCAGTCTGGTGATAAGAAACCGGGGTTTTTGTTTTTTTGAAAAAAAACTTGCTTATCATACAATTCCCATGACTGGAAATTGTATGATTAGCGTTTTTTGATTCCTATTTCTTTTGTATGGCGAGTTTATATATGCCTTGTTCAATGTCTGATAATTTGTAAATTGCAAATTTTTAAAATAATCATCGTTGAAATGTTTTGCCAAAATATAAAAGTTTGTTACTTTCGTTATAAGATTTGTGAAAGACGTGAAAGCTCTAAAATAATTCAGGTCGTTTTCTATGCATTGTAAATGCAAAACCGTCCAATCATTGGTGCTTTGAGTAAACCTTTGTCACTTGTGTACGGTTACAAGCACAATCCAAAACTTTTATGAAAATTGAATTTAGAAACAAATAATCAATTTTTTTACTTTATGTAAAAACACCTGTCATATAATTTTCATATATGGAAAAACACTTATCATAGAGATTTTATTCATCTTTCTGTACGTATGGATTTGTATGAAATTGTATGACAAAAAGTTTCTCATATATGGAAATTGTATGAAAAGTTTTGGTCAACCCGGGCATTTTGCAATGCATATGGCCAAGTTAGCCCAACAGAATTATTTCGGAAAATGTTGGTTTTTTTCTGCTAGAAAACCAAAATTTTGCTTATATAAAAAATGTTTTTTTTTTGCTTTTTTTTTTGAAAAATGGAACATAATTATCAAATTGGTTGAAAACAATTGCGGTGAAAAAAATTCATTTGAAACAGATTTTGTTAAGACGAGTAGCTATGTGGACGCTCTTTTTACTATTTTGAGACGACAATCCATTTTTGGCTGGCTCACTTTAAAATTTTGGCGCCAATATATACTAATTTTGAAGGGGGAACGCGCGCCAAAAAAGGCATTTTTTGGTCAGAATTTTCTAAAAACTGCCTAGAAACAACTTTTTTGGCCTGCGGCGCACAAAATTTGGTCGGAATGGTCTTTATAAGGATTTGGAGAGCTCAACGAATCAATCTGGTCAACCTAAAAATTCTTTGAAAATCCGCCCCTCTCGCTCGAGAAAATCTTAGATCCGCGCCTGGATAAGACCCGAAAACGTTTGCTCTCCTGTTTGCCATAAGACCCGAAAACTTTTGTTGTTTTTGTTTGCCATAAGACCCGAAAACGTTTGTTGTCGTGTTTGCCTTAAGACCCGAAAACTTTTGTTGTCGTGTTTGCCTTAAGACTTAAGAACGTTTGTTGTTTTGTTTGCCATAAGACCCGAATATTTTTTTTTGGTCCCAATTGCCTTAAGAAGAGCCTGAGTTTTTTGTGGTGTTTAGACGTGGCAATCAATCAGAAGTGGCGTCAGGAACAGCGCCTGTACCAGTTCTCCAAGTACCTCGGTTGTGACGTCAACCTCATCCTGCGACTCATAGGCAGTAACACCTCGACTGTGGTGGCGTGTGAACTGGTCTCCGTCCTCTACCATCAGTTCTTCTCTCCCCCCAACACCCCCGAGCAGACTAAGAAGTCCAAGCGGGACGGGGCAGCCAAAGACAAAGAGGAGGACTCTGTAAGTGATCACGTTCTCGTTGAAGTGATGGGCGGTGGAGAGGACATTATATTTTAGTATAGACTTACCTTTCCGCTCATGATTCATCGATGAATCATCCTGAAGTACTTTGGAGAGCTGCAAAAAGGCGAAACAGACAAATATAATTAAAAAGAGCGAATGTTATATTTCAACAAAAGTTTTGTACGCAAAATCTTAAGTTGTTACAGTTGAAGCCAAGTTATTGGCAATTTTTTTCCGGTCAACGAATTTGATCGATGTTAGTAAACCTAAAATGCAATTTTGACTTCGGAAATTTAATTCGTTTCCTAAATTAATTTCAGCCCCCAAAAAACGAAGAAGTTTTTTGAAAACCAAAATACCAAAGAATTTTTTGACAGATAAATTTGCTCAAGGTCGCTGGCATTGCTAAAAATTTGGCCCTAATTGTAGGCAAATTTCATTCGAAGTTTGTTCTAAATGCTCGTTTTAATTAATTATCTCGGTTCCAACTTTTTGCTATCTCTTAAATATTTCATTCATGTTCTCAATATAAGCGTGCTCATCAATTTGTCTCATTCGATTTAAAACTCATGAGTTTATAAAACATCTGTATGTGCTCATAAATGGGTGAGTTCATATCAAGTAAGTGAGGTTAGTCATCATTGCTCAGATGGTGATTTGTAATCTTTTCCGAGTGAAAAATTCATCTACCCTCCCTTCAAAATGTCAAAATGTTTCCTTTTCGACTAGCTGGCTAAGCAAATAATTGGCTGAAATCCAATGAAAACCTGAAATTTTGCGTGTGGTTTAGTTTTTAAAATTGAAAGGGGAACATTTTACTCATAACCATAACCCTATTTTTGATTTATCTGCAGCTGGAAAAAAAATCAAACTAGCTTCAAATGACTTTCAGAATCAAAAATACAAAATACTCAAAGAATCAATAATCAAAAGTGGTTTGACTGTTTAAAAAAATTAAATCAAGGTTGATTTTCAGTAGCAGGTACTGTTGAAAAATATTATGGTTTTATTGCAATTTCGAAAAGTGGTTTAAATGAGCCATTAGTTTAAGAAAATACCGGTCAGCGAAAAAAGGTATACAAAAAATTGACTGAAAATTATATCCGTTTAAATTTTTTTTAGTTCAAACAGTGCAGTTCTCAATTTAAACTGCTTTTTGAATTGCTTCACTGCCGCTCAAACGTCATGAAGAGAACTCACCATTTATAAACGCACTTACTAACCAATTTGGGCTCTTTTGGAGCCCTTTTTAACCTTTTCACGGTGTAAATAGTATTTGATCTTTCTTTCTAGTGTCATCATCAAGCCATCGGGTCGGCTTCGTCCCAGCTCCCCGCGGAACTGCAGCTTAGATTCGATTTGAACCTCGAATCCAATTCAAATAAGGTTTCCGTAGCGTCTGTTAATTATAGTTCCAAAAGCAACGAATATCCTTTCTAGACTTTTTAGAAATAGTAGAACTACTATACTTTTTACTGGCCTGATTTAATTACATAGATGGATTCATAGTAATTTAACTTATCTTTCTGATCATTTTTAGGAACGACTAGTTTTTAGACCCTTAACAAAAACTCCCCAAGTCCCATATCGTAGAAAAACCTGCCCTTCGGAAACCCTTTTTTAGATTAAATCGTAGAAATAATTTTACAAAGCTGAAAATGGGCTCTCTGGGTTTTTAAAACCTGGGTTGATGATAATGACAACCCTAGTTAATATTTTTTCATTAAATTATCTTCCATTCTCAGTGCTTTATTTTAAATGCCTATTGTTGAGTTGATCACTGCTTCTTCATCTCTCAAAATGCAATAATTTTGTAGATAATTTCACTGCTATTCTACACAACTATTTACTGAGCTTAAATTTAAAAGTATTATGATGCATAGTTGGTGTATTTGTTAAGATTTTCCGACACTAATTCAGAAAAGACCAATTTTTTATTCTCTGGTTACCAGTAAAAAGTCTTCAGCCAAGTTCAGAGTTTATATAAAAAGCTGCTAAGCATAATCTTTTTGCAGATATCTATCCCAAATATCCAACTATTGTATCCTTTCACAATAATTTTACTAGCAGTTTATTGAATCGATTAATCAATTACTAATGAGTTTTATTTATTGTGATAACAGATACCGAGTCTTCCTTCGCTCTATTATAAACTGGACATGGGTGAGGTAAGGCAGGATATTAAAGGCCCGTCGGCGCCCGATTTGGGTAGCAGCAAAGTCCCCCTCCGCTGAGCTAATAGCTAAAATGAAATGAAATGAAATAAAATAATTTCACACAATGCAATTTTTTTCCACGCGCTGAAACTCACGCACACACAAGCACCTTTTCTGTACTGTTCCTTTTGACGTAACCTGAAGGCTCTTTTCAAGTTCACTAGTTTTTCAGGTTCCGTTTTTTTCATAAAGCCAAAACTTGGTAAAAAGAGACCAAAGAACTTGAACTAAAATAAATCAACCCTCACAGCCTTGGATGCAGGGGGGGGGGGTTGGAGAATTAGGAAAGGGGGTTAAGCGGGTGAATGCGACGAACTTCCTCCTCATGAAGATGACCCCCTCAGCAAAAAAAAACGAGCCCCTTTAATAGTAATATTTTAAAACTATTTGGCCAATCCTAATATTAATTTTTTTTGTTTCGGTTGAGCTCGAAAAACCAATTCGGTAAACTTTGAACAAAAAGTCGACGTTTTTTCAAATGAAAATCACCCGACCGCGCCCTTCTGAAAGAAAAAAATCATACATCCGCCGCTAGATCGATGCAAACTTATACATTTTCAGTTGATCAAAGAAGACTTAAGGACAACTTGAAAAGAGCCGCAGCTTGAAGAACCTTTTGTTGTCTTCTTGTTGTTTCTGAAGTCTATCTTGACTTGCTCTGCTTTTAATACTCTGCTCCTCAGTTGTGCTATTTCGAACCCATCCTTTTTAAATGTCATCATTTAGTGCTATTTCTATACTGTTTTGAATGTAACCTACCTAATGCTGTGGTTAAGTAATTATCATTTTGGTTCCAAGTAGTCAATACTAACATCCACAAAAAAACTAGCGAGTTTTTTTGCTAACAGTTTTTATAAACAAAAATTTTTGTTTTCTTTTTTCTTCGTATGATTTTTAATGGTATGTGTTCAAGTTTTTAGTCGCTAATATATTTTTTAAAATATACAATTTTGCTGTAATTTGCGTTCAAGTTTTTAGTTTTAAGTCTTTTTGATTTCAGTTGGTCTTTGGTATATAAGTTTGACTACTTGGACCTCTCATGGTACTTATGTAATAATGGTGTTCTCCTTTTTCATATATGGGTGGTAACTCTTAACCGACTGTTAAGCGTTAAACAGCGTTCGTTGGGTGAAAGAGTCTGCTTAGCTATTTAGTAGATAGATGAGCAGACAAACCCCGATTGTGAATTGCTTTTTTCTCCGATTGGGCACTTGGCCGCCACGCCCCTTTGCGCTTGGAGTAGCCACACCCTCCACAGGTGAAATAAACGAACTGAAGTGAACTTCTTGAGTGTGAAGTGAAAGTGACCTTGAAACTCACTTGACCTTGACTTCTGATGAGAGTCACTTGACTTGACTTGACTGCGTGTGCTGTTGCAGCGCAGCGCCAGCGGCTATAGCCGCGCGGGAACGGCCGCCGCTCTCACTCTAGCCGCCCGGCGGAGGATAGAGAGGAAGAAGGGAGGCGGTAACGGTGATTCTGATGAAAGCGGCAGTGGCAGCGACGACGACGATGACGACGATGGCGACGACGATGACGACGATTCGGGCGACGACGACGAAGCCAACAACGAAATGGACGACGTATGTTTCACGTTTACTTTCCAAAATCAAATTTGAACTTCACTTAAAGCATTTATTTAATTTAACACTTAAAATGCTCAGCTTTCTGAGTAACACTCTAACCTTTCTTAACCAGGTGCACAATAACTAAGTTATTTATAATTTTTACGAGTTATATTTAATTATTAACTTCAAGTTCGCTTGCTGGAATCAAAGATTTATGAGTTGAAATAATTATCAGCCCAAGCCCATGAATCAGTTGTTTTTCGACTTCTTCGACTAATTGGTTTCCTTGAAATTCATACTAACTCAAGACAATTTGAATTTTTCCATAAAATCATATCCTACTGACTGGTTGTTGTTTTTTCTTCTAAGTTTTGTGTTCCCACCCGTTGATGTTTTCTGCTTGTTCTTTGATGTTTGTTGTTTGCAAGTACTAACTAACCATCACTGAAATGTTGTTCGTGTTCACATGCCTGACCTCTGACATAATCTGTTGTAACTTCGGATCGAAATGCTAGGAACGAGGCTTCAGTATCTTCGGGTACTTTCTGTTTCTGTTAGCCAAACCCCCCCCCCCCCCCCACCCCCTTTTAGCTTTCAATGAAAAGACGATCCGACCAAACTGAAAAAAAAACTGAATGAAAATAGCATTTAAGCTAAACTGTTGTAAAAGAAAAGGGTTTAAGGGACTAACAGAAAATACTCGAATCTTCTGTCCATGCGGTAGCATTAGTTCTTTAAAACTGAATGATTTTTTCTTAGTTAGAAGTGACCATAACTGTTAGATTTGTTGTTCGATAGAATTGCGACTTTAATTGGACACAGACGAAATTCGCATTAGAAACAGCTGGTCAATTTCCGACGCGTTTGAAGTAGAAAAAACTATTAAAACGGCTCAAAAACTGAAATCTCAAGTCTTGATTTATTTTTAAAATTATATTGACAAAATTTGAATGTTTTTTTTTCTTGCGATTTACAGATATGCGACTTTTGCACTGCATTTTCTTCCTAATTCTGACTGTTTTAATCGTACAAAAAGTGCAAGGCTTAGTTGCCTGAGATTAACTTCAGTTTTGTTTAAGTAGGAGCAAGTAAGTGGCATATATTGAATACAAGGAATCCACAGGTTTCCATATTGCCACTGTTTCGATGGCAGCAAGTTAGCAGCCATATGGGACTGACACGGTAAAAACAATGTTAATTGGAAACAACCACCCTACTGTTCTGTAACCTCTAAGCGGGGGCTATTCTCATATCAGAAGGACTGAATGCATAAAAAATTTCAACCAAGTCAATATCAGTTGAACTGACCAATACTGACTGCTGTTCAAAATTAGTTATTCCGAGTTTTTCAATACTGAATTCTGATTGGCGTACACAATTTTCGGCCATATGGTCCTTCCGGCAAAGAATACCCCCTCCCCCCTGAGCTGTAGTTATCAGCCACACGTTAAATGTTTCTTGCTTCTTTAAACTCACAGTTGCACATTGAAAGTCCTGCTGATATTCTAAAAAAACTAATTTTTCTCAAAGTTAATTAATGCCCCCTTAGTGTGGGTCTCAACGGTTATGCCCATCCCCCTTTATGATTAAAAATGAAAACAAAAATTTAATTTTCAAAATTTGGATCAATTTTACTAAAAAAAAACCTGATATGCAGAAATATAAATCATCTAGGAAAGTTGCACAAATCCAAATTAACTGACAATTGAAAACGCATTTAGTCTCGTTTTTGTGAAATTTACGTGAATTGAAATGGCAAAATTCAACAAGATGGCTTCGTTTTGGCCTGTTTCGTATCAATATCCTGCTTGTCTTAGTAGTATAATCAAGTTTTGTATAAAATTTCTATTTTCCTTTTCCATCAATTAGGGAGGGTATAAAAAGTAAAGACTCGTAGGTGTCATTGAATATTGTAAACAGATTTTCCAGCGGATTAAATTTTCTATTATTCCAATTTCTCGATTTTGGTTTAGTCTTTTTGGAAGTGCCAATCATGAAAGATTCATTTAACTCAGAGATATAAAAAGCAATACTGACTTTTTAAAACTCGAGAGATGAAACCTTTTTTGAAAAGTCAACAATTTTTCGGTGCCCTTGAGTATGTTTAACTAGGTTCAAACTTTCCTATCAACAGATTATCGAACTCACAATACGCGGTGAAAACGAATGGAAGCAAGAAAAACGAAAAAACTTCCTCAGACCAATGGGTTCGAACTTTTATCAAAAGTTGTTCTAATTAATTTATTTAATCTACACATTTTTTTTGAAATTATTTCAAACAATCTACTGGTTTCAGACGCGTAGCGAGAGCAAATCGTGTATTTGGACATACCTTTAAATCGATGTTTGTTTTTTATCTATCTATTATAAAGTATTTTTGTCCAGTCTCCCTGCATTTTCACTAAAAAGCACAAAAACGCCTAATTTATTAAAAACATAACTTTTTTTTGCAAACTTTGTTATGGAAATACAAATATGAATATGTGCTTCAATTTTTAAGCGGTAGATATAAAAAGATCATCTTTTAAAATTTGAAAAATATTTTGTTTGACAAACAATATATCGTCTTGGCTGATTGAAACGAAGAAAACTGCTCGTATTAGGACGAAGCCCTGACTGTTACAATTGCCTTTTTAGGCCTATAGAGCAATTTTTAAAATAAATAAAATGCAAATTTTTTTGAAGTTTAACAGATTTCCTCACATGCCATAAAAAATCTAAAGTGAAAAATTTTGCTCCTATGATAAATAGCCCTGCTTCAACCAATTTGGAATGTTTCCTGTGACGGATTAAATCGCCGCTTACGCGTTAACAGTGCGAAACATATCACGCGTTAATTGTCCCAAATTGGCCAAATTGGCTATCTTTAAGTCCCATAAATTTATTTTAAAAAGAGCACAGGTTGGAAATTTTTTTTTGCCGAAGAATAAAAGCAGTTGTTTTAGCACTCTTGTTGTTGCTTCTTATGACAAGGAGTGGTTTTTATGCTAGGGAGTAAAAAGTAAAACCGATTGACAACCCTTGTTCCAACGAACATTGTTGACATAAATTTTTATATTCGAAAAACTTACGGCAAGTTTCATTTTTCTTCCTTGTTCAAAAAACAAAACATTTCTGTTTCAATTTTTTTTGTAATTTTTTTGTTGATATGAGCGAAATTAAGTTTTTGTATGTACAAATTTTTGAATCAACTTACCAAAAAGCCGATCACATGTAAATAAAAAAAGATTATGTATTTTCTATTTTTAACTTGACAGGTTTTGGGTATTTTCCAAACTTGTTGAATTATCGTGAATAAAAAATGAAGGTAATTTTAATTCATTTCGAACGTTTGTTTTTACTAATTATTTTTCGACAGAACGTCTTCATAATTTCAAAAGAGGAGTTAATTGGCTTTATTGCGTATAATGTTTTTTAAAAACAAAAAAGAAAGGATCTTGTTCCAAAAGACCCAATTAAAAAAATTTGTTGGAATTTTCAACGCTCAATATCTTTTTTTGACAAAATGTTGATGACAAAATGAACCAGGAAAAACAAAGATAGCCGGATGCAAACAAGGTTACGACCACAATCATTTCAGAAAGGAAATTCAAAATAAATTCGAGCTGGCTTTTCTAAAGTAAATAGCAACTAAATAAAAGAGAAGTTACAACTTTAGAATTAATTATAGCTTAAGCAATGCTGCAGTAAAATAAATTTTAATTCACTGAAATATTGATTTATTTGAATTTTCAACGCTCGAAATTTGTTTTGTCAAAATGTTGATGACAAATGAACCAGGAAAAACAGGATAGCCGGATGGATGCATAGAAGGTTACGACCACCATGATTTCAGTAAAGAAAATCAAAATAGATTTTAGCTGGCTTTTCTAAAGCAAAAAGCAAATCAGTTAAATTAAAAATTACAAAATGAGAGTCAATTATAGCTGAATTAATGCTGCAGTAAAAATGAATTCATGATTATCAAATTGGGTGTGATATTAGGAAAAATCCAGACACATTTTTGGACACTGAGACAGCCTTAAAAAATTGTAGTGCAAATGACGGCTGAAGAGGCTTCATTATGATACTGCACTTGGCTGAATTGGATTTTTTTTTAAAAGAAAGCGCTCAAGAAGAATACTCAGTGCTGAGCACAGCAGTTGCGGATATTGCGGTGGCGCCTTCCCCTATTAGGGATTCAACACCCTGCCGACCCAAAGGGTTTCTCTCTGTACTCTGTACATTTTTGGAATGTCTGTTTTCGGCTGACTGACCTTAGGAATTTTCTAAAGGCGGCTTCGGTGCCAATATATACTAATTTTGAGGGGAGAGCGCACGCCAAATTTTTTTGGTCAACATTTTCCAAGAATGGCCTAATATCCTCTTTTTTGGCTTGTTTTTTTTTCAAAAATTTTCTTTCGGTGAAGAAAATTTGGTCGAAATAGGTTCTTGATACTTATTTGGGAGACTTCAGAAAATCAATTATCAATTCGGTCGATCTAAAAAAAAGGTCGTCGACAAAATTTTCGATTTTTTTTATAAATATGCCCTCCCCCCACCTCACTTCGAGAAAAACTTAGATCCACCCTGGTGCACAGAAATGGGCGGTACGAACAACTGGCGCGGCTAGATTTTAGTTTAATAGGATTTGTGAAAATTGATTACCAGTAATTTTTATTTCAGAAAAAGCGTGTTCGATCGTCTTGGTTTCCTACAAGTAAGCTCAAGTTTGTCTATCGTGTGTTTCTTTCGTTCTCAATATACTATATTTCTATCACATCGAGCCAGAAATTCAAGTCGTAAATTTTCTCCTTTCTTATTTTCACAACGAAAGTAGCAAAACCTCAAAAAAATAAAATTTTGGAAGTTTTTTGAGAAGTCGAACGACTTCTGATCTTGAAGAACCGTGGAACAAAAAAAAATGTTCAAAAATGTTTAAAAAATAATATTCTCAATATTTTGATAATTAAAATACTTAATTGCATTAGACTAATATTTTTTTAGCTGAAACTAAACTGTTTTGCTACTCTCTTGTCTTGATTACACACGTCTATTTCCCTCTTAGACACATTTTCTATTCTATTTTCAAAATTATTCCATCAAATGTTGTCGATATATTTTTGCTAATTCGTTATTTATTGTCTCACGAGGTCAATATTTTTGAAGTTGATGCAGTGGTTTTTGTTTGCAGCTGCCCAGAAAAACAAGCCGCGACCTCTTCTGCGTAGAAGAAGAAACAAGGTTAAGTCCGGCAAAATACTTCAAATTTTGCTTCAAAAAAGTAATAGTTTCAGGGGCGGATTTAGGGGGGGGGGGGCGGACGCCCTCCCCCCCCCCCCCCCCTCAGGGATTCGACCCCCTGCCGACCCAAAGGGTCCCCCCTTTGATACTTTTTAAGAAATCCATTTTTGGCCGACCGACCCTTAAAATTTTCTAAAGGCGCCTTCGGCGCCAATATATACTAATTTTAAGGGGGGAGCGCGCGCCGAAAAAACGCAATTTTTTGGTCAAAATTTTCCAAAAAGTGCCTAAAAACGCCTTTTTTGACCTGTTTTTTCAAAATTTTGCCTGCGGCGCAAAAAATTTGGCCAAAATAGGGACAAAACCGTGCTTTGGGAGAGCTCGAAAAATCAATTTGGTCGACCTAAAAAAAAAGGTCGTCAAAATTTTCGAAAATTTTTTGAAAATCCGCCCCCGCCCCCTCGAGAAAATCCTTGATCCGCCCCTGAATAGTTTACTTGTTTCGTATCTCGAAAATTGCGTGGTTTGCCTTCAAAAGGTTCAGGTTCGAATCCCGGACTGGAAATAATATTTGCTTTATCAAAACACAATAATAGTGAGAAGCGGAACTAATCATAGAAACCAGTTTTGTACCTCGCAAGTAATCTATTACCCGGATTTTATACGTATAAAAATTTACAAAACTTTACTTAATGAAATTTTTAGTGTTTGGTGTGAACTGCATTTTTTTGCCTTTCCACATTCTTAGAATTTAGAGATAACTCTCAACAAATATTTCTTTTCTAGTAAATTGCAACACCAAATTTCAACGACAAAAACTCGAGCATAAAATTTTATTTTTGTATTAAAATGCAAACGCTAAAATTCAATGACATACTAATCTCTGTTGTAGTGAGAAATCGAGTTGAAAATTTTGAGAACAAATTTAAAAGAATCCTGTTTAAAAAAAAACATACTAAACATGGAAAACTTATCGTCTCTCGTAGGGCAAAAACAAGCGCAAAGAGAAGAAAGAAAAAGCCCGATACCGCGAGTACCGGACAGCCCAGGTGAGAAGAGAAAACCCAATCAGCCTTGCGTGAACTTTTTGTGTCCTCATCTTGGTGATAACTTGGTCCGCTCGTTGTTAAAACCGACCCGTTTGAAGTATTTTGCCGGTTGTTTCCAAATTGTCTTTTCATGGAAATTTGAGTCTCATTTGTGAGTTTGTGAGTGAGGTTTTAGAAACAGAGACTTATTTTGAGGGTGATCTTCATGGAGTAGTGATTTATGTGGATTCGAGAGTCTGTTTTTGAAAAGTCTATAAACTTTAGATGTAAGTTTGTCTATTCTAGTTCTAGTGTTGTTCGATTGACGGGCCTTGATAAGAATTAGAATCGGAAAATTTTTATCAAATTAAATATAAATTAAGTTAAACGATTTGCTGAGCTTCGAATGGTAAGTTTTGTAATTGAAGTCTCTAATTTACGATTAAATGAAAAAGTACTACACTTTTTTATACATTTTGGTTTTATCGAATGTGTGTGATCATCTAATGAGTGTTTATTTTGTTTGTTTCCAGCGAAAAAACAGGATTGTAACGCTAGTAAGAAATCAACAAATCAACTCAGTCATCAAATTTCGAATCCAACCTCCCCCCCCCCTTCTCCTTGGTCAAAAATCCAGTCAAACCGACTCAAAGAAATGTTGCACGCGTAAAACATGAACAAGTTTATCCACGACTTTGGAAAAAAATCATAAAAAATCACCAAAGCACAAAATAGAGTCATTTACTTCTTTTTTTTTTACAGGAAAGACACTCATCTATCTTAAGTTTCTACGAATAATTTAATTTTTGTCTGCTTTTTTCTTCTTATAATTCAGATTCAGATCATCTTTGTGTTTTTCAACCATATCAAAAACCGCCTGTGTTGTTATTTTTTCCATCTTTTTATTATGAATGGGTGATTTAATGTCTCTAAACAAAAAAGTTTGCGAGTGTGTTTAACTGGTTGAACTGTGTGTTTAACTGTGTGGTATAACTGTGTTGAACGATTTTCTACGATTCTATTTTAAATAGTATGGATTCATATTTGTATCATAATGTGGCTACCCCAGTGCAACAATTGAGTCGCTATATTTTAAGGGAAAGTTCTTATCCAAAAAAAAATAGCTGACAAGGTCAAAATTTTTCATCAACTTAAACGAGACTATGCAACTATACAGTGTAAAAAATGACATTTATTAAATAATGAAACTAATTTCTTTTAGTTTTAGCTTGATTTGCGCGGCATTATTTTATGTCTGGTCTCACATATATCACTGAATATCGCGTCACTTTAGAAAAAAAATCCATATTCATCAAAAAATCAGACCCCTCCATATTCATCTTAGTAGATCAATTTTCATGATCATTAGAAAAAACAACAGTTGAAAAAGGCGATAAGTCGTCTCTATTTAGAGATTGAATTTGCGGCGTGAAAAAGTAACTCATGCTTGGTATATAACGTTTCGCAAACGACATCGCAGTTACGTGTCTTTACTGCTGTTACGAGACAAAGATAGCCTCTTGGCAAACAAAAGATACGTCTGTCTGACACGCAACACATATTGGTAACTATACGTTACTTGCGACGACGTCAAAAGTTGCATTTACGGTTTGTTGCAAGGTATAGTTACGTGTCTTTACAAAGGTATAGTTATGTGTCTTTACAAAAGTATAGTTACGTGTCTTTACATAATAGTGTGACGTGTCTTTACTGACATGAAGCGTATCTTTGCAGGATGACAACGAGGCTGACTCGGGCGACAACGACGAAATTGACGAGACTATGCTGGACGCGATCATGATGGAGGAGGCGGCCATGATGGAGGGGGCTGAGGAGGACGGGGACGAGGGGGGAGACGACGACGGGGATGACGACGGGGAGGAGGAGGAGGAAGAAGAAGAGGAAGAGGAGGAGGAAGAGGAGGAGGAAGAATAGACATCGAAGCACTCTTCTGGAAAGTAAGTTATTTTTCAAAAAACAAGACTAACACTTCTGCCGTTCTCCCCTCTTTTTACCAGGTTGTTTGTGAAGAAAAAATGTCTTCAAAACTTAGTAATTAACGGGACGGCAGAAGGACTAATCTAACTTTCCTGGTCAAGCTTCATCTTCGCTTGTTATGGTAATTTGGGATAATTATAGTAAGCAAGGTTATTGCAATCGGGTACTAGACATTTTTCCCGGTAAACAATTTTGTTCTTAAGACTCTTTCCTGGACTCATTCACCTCTTTGTTCTCTTTGTTGCAAATCCAAGTCCTCTCTGTTGCAAATAATGAGCATTTTATTGTGAAACTTAATTTTTAAATATCCGTCATTTTCTAGGTTTGCTTTTTATGTTGGTTAAATTCTACCCACTCGACTTGGTTATTTTTGCTTTTTGTCCTTTTTTGGACTAATAATTTTCGGACGACTTTGCATTTGCTTAGAGGTTTCTAATGCGCCGTTCGATGAACCAAAAATTTTCTGTGTCCGTGTGAGCTTTGAGGGAGAGTAGGACTAAAAGATTTTCAATTTGATTTAGTTTCAAATCTTTTGGAATCTTTTTTTGATTTGGATTATTTATTCAAGGGGTTATGTTTAGATATTGTCATCTTTTTCAGCTTGATAAGTTTTCTTCCTATGCTTATTGATTTTTTCAACTATTTTCATACATTTGGATAGATCTAGTTGCATGTATTTATATAATTTCGATATAATTTTTAGCGTATGTTTTTTGTTTTAATGGGTGTCGGTTGAGCTCTCGCTTTAATTATTTAGTTCCCGAATAATACATGCATGGCATTCGTGGCTACTATGTTGGCAGTACATGTTTTTACTTCTAATTAGACTTTGCTGAGATAGTTCGGTTGAGTTTCAGTCTATTGGCTGTCGGCGTTAATTCCGTTGGCTTACTTTCTAGTTTTTTGTCTCCAAAAAATTTCGAATTGATTCCAGAAATTGATAAGACGATCTGATGTCACTTTTTAAATGCTCGACATCGACACTATTTTGACCTTTTTAAGAAACCTACAAAAATTTAATAAAATAAAATATTCGATTTGTTTTGTTTTTCTATTTGTTTTTTCAAAGGTAAATCAATAAAAATCCTAAATGTTAGTTTTTGAACGTCTTGCTGCTTAAAAGTTGTTGAATGTAGTTCAGACTCTCTTATAAGTCTTTTTTTGTTTTTTGTTTTGGAGAAGCCTTAAAACTTGTTCAGGCTTAAATTATTTTTCGCGGTTTGAAATTGATGTTTAAGGTTCAGTTCATTTATTTTGTTGAAAGAAAGGCAAACGCCACAATTGAACAGTAAAAATAAAAAGGTCACAAAAAAATTGATCGACTTCTAGTTTTGAAAATGGAATTTCTTTTTCAAATTTTTCAGCGGAATAAAACTTTTACCTATTGATCCTGTGTTGTCAAATTAGCTTAATATAAAGATAAAGTGTCAATCATGAAATGTTCTTGAAATTCAAAGAGCTTCAAGGCCAATTCTTTGGATTTCGAAAATTGAGGTGTTTCCAAAAAACAAGTCTTGATTTTTTGTTTACTTGCATTCATTGACTGTTGTCTAACTGTCTGTTGGCTTTGTTTTAGCGATGTACTTGTTGCTAGCTCAGCTTCGCCTTTGTGTTTTTATTGTGTAGCGTTGCGATAATTTATCCTGGTCTGATATAATTTCTTAATAAATTAAAATGTACTAACTGAACCGAACAAGGCGCTAGTACGTCTATAAACATCGGGGTGAAGGTGATACATTTTGAAACAACCTTGAAGTTATTTCACTGCTTCATACAAAAAATGACAATGAAAAAAGACTTTTTTGGTCGATTGGTTGTTTTCGTTTTTAAGAGTCGATTACGCTCAAATTTGATATTGGTCCAATCACTGAAAGTGGGGAGGGAATTTTGTCTTCGGGTGTGTGTTAGTTTGTTGTTTTTCAGACAAAATCAGTTACCAAAATTAACTATCGGGCTGATTTGATGGTTATATCAAATTAAAGCGAATTCAGTAGTGACTCGAACGACATATAAAATATTCGTCGGTGTCAAAAATATTGGGTTTAATTTTTTTGATTTTTTTGTAGAACCTTAGTTTTTTTTCCAGTTCTTTCTCAACTGTTAGCCTTCTAAATTGATGTTCTTCATTATTTAATGTTTTCATTCATTTTGAACGAAAACTGTTATCGAGTAAGCCTAATTTACTGCCAACATTGAATTTACGTTTTAGGCTTTCATGCTAGTTTAGGCTAGTTTTATGGGAAAAAGGTCACAATTTTAGTTTAAAGTGAGTTCAAAGTATGTTCAATAACAGTGTCATTTTTCCTTATTTCGCTATCACGGCTTGTCACTCAAAATAGTTTCAGCGTCAACGGACTTTCTAGCATATTTTTTTAAGTTTCAGAATTACTACAAAAACGGAGGTTAAATCGTATTTTCAAAAAATTATCGGTTCGGAAATTTTAACGAAATGTTCTGCTATTACAATAAATGAAACTTACTTTAAGTTAGCTTATAATTGCCTTTCCTTACCACTCCAACTTGAAATAAGATGTGATAAAACATTACAATTATAAAGTAATTAAATAATAAAAATTCGAATCTTCAACTGAGAAATGTCAAAACTATGCGAACTTCCTAATGTTCATTTCAATTCTGCTATTTTCTACCTTAGTTTTTTTTGGGTTTTCTACGACTTCTCTGCAAATACTTTTTGCAATTTTCCCTTTTAACTTTTTTTCAATTCAACAAAACTGTTTCGCAGACCTTCTTACAAAACTGCAAAACTGTAGCTATTGGCTATTTGTGGGTAGTATATCTTTGCTCAGTTTCAGTTTTGCCCATAAATTGCGTCGCTCCATAGTCCCAATCTCTGTAGCTTGTCGACATTTAAAAAGATTTCTGTCATATGTTATGTTGCCTAAGGATATAAATGAATTTGGGATTTAGTTTTTCAAATCGGAAACTGAATATAAAATATGAACCAAAAAATGGGCAATTCAATTGCCCATGGAGGCGTTCATAGTCGGCCCTAATATGGCATCTTAGGTTAAAATAGTATTATTCATTAGAATATCTGTAAAGTCAAATAAATAATCAACGATAATTTTGTGCACAAAAAATATTGAAATGGGTAAACCTCAAATCTTGAAAGCCACCTGCCAAACAAGATCAGCGAGTTATTGAAAAAAGTAATTAATTTTTTTTCTAATAAAAGACTTAGAGTTGTGTGATAAAAACGCTAATTGTAATGCGTTCTGTCTTTGTACGACTTGTACTCGGGATCTACGTGCAACTGTAAAATTTTTTTCTAAACTTCTTCTCCAAGAAAGTATTTAGAACGCTTATTTCAGTGTCCCATGATTCCCGTGGAAAAACTGACACACTAGTTTTTTCTGTTTGCGTTTTGAATCATATTACGGGTAATTTCGCCAGCACGTTTTGCGGGTATATCCTTATGTGGATGATCACATGTCTAATTACCTCCGCACATAATAACAACATGAGTAAACTTTTGAAGGGTTTTCAAATCATTTTGGGAAACGTTGGTAATAACTGATTAGTGGGTATTATAACATTTTTGCAATCAAATAACATGACCATGGCCAAAATTACAATGGATTTTGCCATTTAAAAATTGGAAACGATAGTTAACTTAATTTTTTTTTATTTTAGTTTTTCATTATCTTTTAGTATTTTCACAGGCCGAATTAAAGGTCGTTTGTACGTTCCAGTCTTCGTTTTCATTTCTGCTAATCTACTAATGTCATCTTCACTGTGATTTAATTTAACCAATCTTAGTAGGTGAAACTTGTCAGTGAATATTCGTTGGTCAACTATCCATACAAGGTCTCCTTCAGTAAGCTCATTCTTGAACTCTTTGAACTATTTAGTTCTTGCTAAGTGCATCGGAATATATATTTTTTGAAATCTGCGCCAGATTTGATTTGCATTTGATTGGGCTGCTTTCAAGTTCCTACGATGACCTTTGTACTCTTCTGAGTAGATTCAAAACATTTCTGACCCAGACGATCCAATCAAAAAATGATTTGGGGTTATCGCCTCATAACTTTCCATTCATTCTAAACGGGTATAAGGGGTTTTTGATTCAGGATTCCTTCCACGATGCAAATTGTCGTTTTCGGGACGTCTGCATTCCTTTTTTTTGTTCCTAAGACATTATACATTGCTTTTTTGGCACTTCTCACAAGTCTTTCCCAGACTTCTCCAAGGAGCAGTGGGAGGGTTGAACCGCCACTCGATGTGTCTCTTGGCCATTGCTTAGTCTATTTTCCATCCCTTCATCTGCTCTTTCAGATGATTATTGGTACCCATGAAGTTTTTTCTATTGTCGCTGATGATGAGATTGCAATGGTTTTTTCGCGCAATAAATCGAAACAAACAATTCAACATTGCTTCTGCCGACAAGTCTTGTTCAACTTCTAAACGTACCGCTCTTACGGTAAGACAAGTCATCAGACAGATCCATTTTTTCTCCGACATTTTTCTGACCCTTAACTTGAATGGTCCAAAGTACTCCACTTCGGTGTTCTTAAATGGTCTACTGAAGTCCATTCTAACTTCGGGGAGATCCGCCATCATGGGGGTGTTCACTTTTCTGATAAGTTTTTGACAAGGAACACAGTTCGTCTTTTTAATCTTAGCTTGTTTCTCACTTCAAAAGCCCACTAGTTTTTTTTGAATTACACTTCTGAGTTGCTCAATTCCTATGTGATAATTTTATAATTGTTCGTTTCTTAAAATATGTGTTTTTCTTTTTCTTCTGCGCTTATGCAATAAGCAATTGTATTTTGATTTCTTTTGAAGTTACTAAACTTATGCCAGATGGCCAAAGGGTCAATGATTTAACTATATTTTGAGTTTCTTCGACGACTTCTTCTGGTTCAACATTCCTTGATTTTGAAATTCTTTGGCCACTGATCTTCACCTTCGATCCAAATCGGCTCTTATCGCCAAGTGCTATCAAGTATCTGATTTATTGTCAGAGCCCTTGTTCCTAGGTCTGCTGGATTCATGTCTCTTTTCGCATGTCTCCATGAATTGACAGTTGTGTTGTCTAAGATCTCCGCGCCCTATTTGCCAGAAAGACTGTTAAATTCTTTTCGGAAGACAGCCAAGCCAATACTTTTCTAGAGTTCGACCACATGTATACTTCGTTTACTGTGATTTGGTGCGATTCCAGTATGTTGTCATTCATTCTGGTAGAGATCACTGTTGTTTGCAGCTCCAGCCTTGGTATGCTCAATTGCTTCTTTGATACCACCCTTCTGTTGCAAACAACAAAAGTAAACCTTTATTTTAATCGGCACCTGACGCACAGAAGTGTGCAACCACGCATAAGCTTTCAAATGACGCGTCTGCAAAAATAATGCAGTTTTATTTGTTTTGGTACTAAATTGAAGTAGTTTCTTGGAATTTCAATATCTTTGATTTGTACAAGTTCTTTTCTCCATGACTCATATTCTTCTGTAAAATCTTCAAATATTATCCTAACCCAATCCACTCAATCTTGTTTCCGTAATTTTTTCCAAACTTTTCTGACTCGAATTGTATAGGGTGACAAAAGTCCTAATGGGTCAAATTATAAAGAAACCAAGCTAAGAAGGTCTCGATGAGAGAATCCCTCAACAAGTTTGTCCTTGATTCGACATACTGCCAAAACTAAATAATTCTTGTTTGTTTTACTTCCAGATGCACCTGTGGAGTCATGACTTCTTTTTGCAATTAATTAATCGTGCACTAAGGCCACATCAGTCAACCATTCACTCAGTTCAGCAACATTTGGTTCTGATTGACTTCTTTCAATTTTAAAGAAAGTTCATTTTTCTATCAGATCGGGAGGGAGCTTAGCGAGTATCATATTGATGTTTGCAGTTGCTTTTAAATCCCCTTGATAACCAAAGTTAGCAAGAATACTAACAAATATACTCACTATTCCAGCGAAGCTTGATGTTTGGTAAGAGTCGTGCATCTTGATCACTGGAAAGTTCTGCAATAATTTAATTGGAGAGTCAGCTATGATGTGTGGCTGGCCATAATGTCTGGACAACATCTTCCAAGCATCTTCGTATTGGCTACCATCGAAGCTGAGTCTTGTTAGTATCTGCTTTGCTTTGCCAGATAGATGGCTCTTCAGATAAAACTTTATTTCGCTTTTGGTGATGTTGGCGTTATGCACTCTAGCCGTGAACAATCCTGATCACTCCGGCAAATAAAGTGGTTTTCCTCCAAAAAGATGCATTTTTGCTTTTGGTAAGCTGGGTTTGGATAAGCTCTGATATCTGAACTCGCTGCTTAGAGTATCTGTCGTGATGTCGATCTTCTTGTTGGCTATTCGATCCGATATTAAATTCACACTTAGAAGAATTCTTTATCGGTTCATCAGCTTGGCTGAGTGATTTTACCCAGTTTTCGGTGTAGTCTCTTTGATCCTCTTTGTCAAAAAGGACAGACAATCGTTCTGGAGATAAGTGTCTACCGCTCCTGTCCTAAGACCCAAATCGTTCACTTGCAAGTTCTGATTGTTCGTTGGCAATCGACAAAATCATGTTACCAAGTTGTTGATTCAATCGCGCTGTTTCTTCAGCGTTTCGATTTTTCAATTCTGACAATTTTTCAGAATATACTTCCAGCTCCAGTTGAGCAACCATCTCTTTGAGACGGAGTAATTTTTTATCATTTGACTGATTACTCGCGTGTGACAAAATATTCATAGAGCCTGATCTGTGACTCAATCTTGAACTGTATAGGGATTGAGCTGTTGAGGTACTGCCAAGCGCTTCGGCCTTGCCAGTGTTCTCCGAATACGCATTGATTTCTTTGACAAAATGTTCAGAACAGTATGCGTTTTTGTTTTGTTCACACTCTATTTCCCTGCTTGGCGTCAATTTCCAGTGCTTTCTCTTCAATTTTTTCAACGACGTTTCGCAAATTCTAAATTTCTCAAATTCTGATTTCACACGAAAAGATCTTCGTTTATTGTCGATTATTTCATTTATTTATCGTGCGTCCTAACCAGCTCTCTTCGAAAGCTCTTCATTTTTTTTTGCCGCAGTCAGTCATGGGGCTTTCGCTAGCGTTTCTTCGATTCGAATTTGTACAGGTCTTTCGGCAGGACTCTCGCCGTTCGCTTCGAATCTTCGCGTTCAATCATCGTGTTTTTTGAATGATTTAAGAACGTACTTTTGAAGAAAGAAAAGAAGAGTGAAAAATAATTTAATTAAAATATTTCATTCGAAGGTGAATGTATTTCAATTAGAAACGAATGAAGGGAACGAATGATTGGTTCCAAATAAACTTTTTGTAAATTTGGGAATTCTGTTGCCTTTTGGCTATCAGCAAAACCATTTTGGTGTGATTTTTAACTAATCACTTCGATTGAAGGGTATTAATTTTTTGATAATCCCTTCGGTTTTCTATTACCTACCTCCTGCCACCAAGTAAATATAACGCCTTGTCACTCAAAATTGTCTCAGGGTCAAAGGACTTTACGGCCAATTTTTTAATTCAGAGGATAATTTAGAAATGGAGAAAAAATCGTGTTTTCAAAAAGTTATCGGGTCGGAAAATTTAACGGAGCGTTCTGATAATAGAAAAAAAGAAACTTAGCTTATTTCAACTTATAATTGCCTTTGCGTACCACCCCAACTGGAAATAAAACGTGATAAAATATTACAATTACACATATTTAATTAATAAAAATTCGAGTCTTCAAATGAGAAATGTCAAAATTAAGCAAAATTCTAAATGTTCATTTCAAATCTGCTATTTTTATTTTAGTTTGTTTTGGTTGTTTTGGACTTTACGGCCAATTTTTTAATTCAGAGGATAATTTAGAAATGGAGGAAAAATCGTGTTTTCAAAAAGTTATCGGGTCGGAAAATTTAACGGAGCGTTCTGATAATAGAAAAAAAGAAACTTAGCTTAATTCAACTTATAATTGCCTTTGCTTACCACCCCAACTGGAAATAAAACGTGATAAAATATTACAATTACACATATTTAATTAATAAAAATTCGAGTCTTCAAATGAGAAATGTCAAAATTAAGCAAAATTCTAAATGTTCATTTCAAATCTGCTATTTTTATTTTAGTTTGTTTTGGTTTTCTGCAACTTCTCTGCAGAAATTTTTTGCAAATCTCACTTTAGGTTTTTTCAATTCCACAAAAATGTTTCGCAATACTGTAGCTTCTGGCTGTTTGTGGGTGGTATATCTTTGCTCAGTTTCAGTTTTGCCCATAAGTTGCGTCGCCCCATAGTCCCAATCTCTGTAGCTGGTCGACATAGAGTAATAGTCTTCTGTCATATTCGATGCTGCCTGAGGGTATAAGTGAATATGGGATTTGATTTTTCAAATAAGAAACTGAATTAAAAATATAAGCAAATAAATGGGTGATCCAATCGCCCACAGAGGCGTTTATATTTGCTGATTTCATTTTTTGTTTTCAAATTTTTTTTCATATGTTTTTCCACAATTTTTTTTCAAATTTTTCCACAATTCTTCTCAACACAAATAATTGTGAACAATTCTGTTTTACATGAGGTGGTTTTTGTAAAATTTCAATTGAATTCGATCACCGAGTGTTTTCTAACCTTGCTCGCCGAATATTTCGCTCTCTTGCTGATCTATTCCGCATATGGTTTACGGTCCAAAGATTTTGTATATCCCACGGGCGTCTTCCCCTCTTCTTCCTGTCATGAATTGAAAAACCTATTGCCTTAAGTTCTACAAGGAAAGTAAGTGAAATTATTTTCTTGGGTTGTTTTTCGGTTCCTCAGACCAAATTGAATTTCACTCAACAATTTTTTTGGAAAATGTTTGATATTGCTTGTATTTAAATATTTACTAAAATTAATTTAGATTTAGAATTATTGAGAATTTGAAATTTTTCAGCTGTCATGATTATTTAAAAGTAAAGCTCACATTAACCAGTCTTCAAGCATAACCCCTCTCACGTCAACAGTTTGGTCATTTTTAACTAATGTAGGAGATAAAATTTTCAACATTTTTCAGCCATATAAAATTTGCTTTTTTGATATTTTTTTTTCGGAAAAAAAACAAAGAATTTTAATCCCTTAGTTACTGAATAAATGAATATAAGCTTTCTAGAAGCAGGAAAAATAAAAACACACCAAATGATAAAATTGAGTTACAAAAAATAAACAAAAAACAAACAAGTAAAATGGTGAGAAGTAACAAACTAATGGTGAAATGAAAAAGACAAAATAGAAAACAAACATCATTTCAATAAAGACACGAAACTGAATTGCAGTTTTAGGCGGTTATGCTGCAAAGGGGATGTTCCTTTTTCGAATTTGAAAACACAGGAGCTTTTATAAATGTTCCGCCAATTTTAGAATAAAAATTTTGTATCCATTATAGTGCATAACATTTGATCATAATCAATTATATAAAAGAATAAAGGAAAAATATTTTAAAAAAAATAACTTTCTTAAAACTTTTCAGTTAAAAAGTTATTTCATATAAAATAAAAATAGGTAAGTTAATTCTTTTTAAATTGATTTTTATGTTTTTGCATGAACTTTGAAGAACACTTTCTGAAATTGTAATTTGGTCGGTTTTTAACACTTATAAACGGTCCAGAATTTTTTTTAAAAAGCATTATAAATTAATTGCTTAGCCACAACACGTGCAGTTTGATTTTATTTTTCAAGAGAATGTTCTGGTATCAAGAATTTTTTGGAATTTTGCTGTTTAACTGTATTTGTTTCTGTGAAACTTGTAGCTGAAAGAACTACGGATTAGTTGTTCGTCGCATTAATTGTTCTTGAGCAAAACAACAGGTTAATACTAAAAGTTTGTTGAAGAAAAAACTGACTTTTTAAAATTAGAATTCATTTGACTCATTCAACACAACGCTTCCAACAAAAAGCTTCAGTAAGAAAATATTTCTATACTAGTCACATTAATAATTTTGTACTCTTTATTTTCATTTTTGTCCAACTGCTATGACTTCAGCTTACAAATTAATTTAGAATTTTAAACATAGCTGTTTTTCCGGAATTTTGTCATTTGTCAAAGAATATGATTAAAATGGCAAAGAATAATTTTTTTGCTGCGATAGAACTTTAAACCCTGCCCGCCAAAAACGTCCTCTCTTTTGTTTTTTTTTTAATCAAATAGCACTTTCGACCGTAAAACCTTAAAATTTTTCTAAAGGCCTTGGCGCCAATTTTTATTATTTCAGAAAAACTCGAGTTCTTTTTGGTCAGAACAATCCAAAAAAATCCCGAAATTGGCACTGTTGACTTTTTTATGAAACTCAAATGCGGAGATGAAGTTTTTGCTGAATAGAGTCTCTATGGTTTGAGAAACTTTGGGTAAACAAATCGATCAACAATTTGGAAGAAGGATTGTGTGTGTTTTTCGAAAATCTGTCTCATCTTCCTCTTAAAAAGATCTAGTTCCGCGTCTCTTCTTCTTATCTTTTGAACTTTTTCAATTATTTATTAAAGTCCATTAGACCTTTTTTGATTCAAAAGTTTTAGCACATTTCATGAAATCTTTGATTTTGTTTTTTTTTATAAAAATTTCAAACGCTCATAAAAACTGCTGATCTGCGCTTGTATTAAACATAACAGGCAAGTATTTTTGTGCCAATCATTGAAAGTGGAAGCAAATTTACGACATCCGGTATGTTTTAGGTTTTTATTTTTCCAAACAAAATCAGATACCATAAGTAATCATTTGATTGGATTGAGTGATATGTCTTAATAAAGAGCTTTCAGTCGTGATAAGTACCAAGTCAAAATCTACGAAATTTGATTGGAAACTTTTGAATTTTAGTCTACTCTGCTGGAAGGAAACTGATCGAGTTCGAAGCTAAATGAATTATTTTTTTACTACCTTAAACTAGATAGTAAAAATTTCATTACACTGCAAGAAAACTAGTTTTAAATCCCAATTTGGCGCTACCTTGTCTATAAAGCTTTATTATTCACCAAATGATTCAGCAAAAAAATGTCTTAAGAAATTTTTTTTTCGTTTTATTTTTTTGTTTGAGAGTCGATGAACGTATAACAAAATGTTGAAAATTGTTCAGACTCAAACTTATTTCTTTGCCGTTTGATTTTTGATTTTTTCAAAACTTCTGTTCGCATCCTTTGTTGAATTGAAGGTAAACTCCACAATCGAACAGCAAAAAAGCACAGGTCACAAAAACCATGATCGATTTTTAATTTTGAAAATGAAACTTAATGATCAGATTTCCAGCGAAATATAAATTTAACCTATTGATCAAGTTTTCTGAAGTTGGCTTAGTTTTAACAAAAACTTCAAACATAAATTGTTCGAGGATTTCAAAGTGCTATAATGCCATATATTTTTATATATAAAATTCTCAAATTCTCAATTTGCAGTCTTAAAAAAAACAAGTTTATTGTTCTTTTTTTTCCTTGCGTTGTTCATGACTCGTATCCAACTTTCAGTTGGCTAAATTAATGAAATCAAATTCTATATTGTCCTCGGCACACATGGCTTGGGAGTATCCCCAAAAGCATTGAGCTCAAATCCGACCAGACCTTGTTTGTTTTTGCAAATTCAAAAAAAAAAATTTTTGTAGAAAAATGTCTCTAAAGTGTATTCAGAAGTCTCGAACAATCAACTAGATCAATAAATCAGCAAAGGTTGTCAAACTTTATGAAAATATGTCCCCTCTCCCTCGGGATGAAATCCTAGTTCCGTGCCTGCTTCTATGTATCATCCGATCACTATCATTTAATTAATAAAACCCAGTAGACGTTTCCTTGATTTGAGACTTTTAACGCATGTATCTGAATGGATATGAAATCTTCGTTTGATTTGGCTTTATAAGGAGAACGCAATTGCCCATAAAAACTACTGATTAGTGTTTTAGATTTCTTAACTAGCCATTTTGGTGGATTTTTTTTATCATTCAAAATTTATTTTTGTGCTGAGCTTAAATTGGAAAAGATATTTTACCTGTGATCCTTATTCGTAAAGTTATGGGGTTTTAAAAGTTGCCATTTTGGTCCTTTTGAATTAATCAACGCGCGAGTCAGAAAAAATTTTTTAATTTTTTGCTTTTTTGTTTAGTTTTGACCTTTTTACGCTGCTGCTTAGACTTTTATAAATGTTTTTTGACACAAGGTTTTAAATTTTTTTAATTTTTTGACGCTTCATTTAGCGCATTCCTTAGCAAAGAAAACTTTTTTAAAACAACACAGATTTCAAAAAAAATGAGTCAAATATGACTAATTTATTAAATTATATGTTTTTGTTTTATTCTTGAAAAGAACACCAAGTACAAAAAAGGCTGAAATTTGAAAGGTCTTCTATTATTGTAGTCGTAACTTTCTGTGCTACATGCATTTTAGCTTTTTAGATTTTATCGGAATTTTCTTAGAGTTAAAGTGGTCGGAACTTTCTGTGCTGTGTGCTTTTTAGCTTTTGAGCTCTTCTCAATAATGTGGTCGAAGTTTTCTGTGCTACGTGCTCAGTAATGTTGTAACCTTATTGATTGTTTATTTTTATATGCATGTGATCATTTTTTGCGAAGGTATCGGGTTTGAGTTTGTGACTATTTTGAATTCTATATTTTAAACTTCTATAGTTAACGCGAATTTTTTTTTGTCCTCTTTAAGCGTAAGCGGTGAGTTATACTCCAAATTAAATTGATCCGTCCAATTTGTTTATAAAAACTGACTTATTAAAAAACACTCTGTGTTTAACATAACATGTGGGGAATAAATTTGAAAAATTGAACTGAAACAAAAAAAATCATTTTAAAAAAACTTTCTAACAATTTTTGATTTTTGAAAGCCATTCTGAGAATTTTTTACGATGTTTTTTTTTCAATATTTGGACAATTTTAATCGTTTTTGAAACTAAAAACCTTTTTTATCGACGGTAAAAGGCAATCAGATGCTTTAGAGCTTTGTCCTCATATGAGCAGTCTTGTTTCTGTTAATATAAAGTCAACACTAAGATCATGTTTTGATTTCTTAAAAATGTTTAATAAGTTAGTTTATACAAAGGGAACATACTCGATTATTATTTAACAAATTTATAACAATTTAAAAATCCCATTTTGGAACAAATTCAAAAAGTGCAGTTAGCAGTCTATCGAGTGGTGTCTTCGTGAACAAAGAATACATTTGAATTTCTGGCTACCAAAAAACGTTCATCAAAAAGTCGTTTTCACAAATCTTTAAATCCCGGATGCGATGCAGAATTCATTTTTGTTGGCTTTTTGGGCAATTGAATAAAGCCTTAATTTTTTAACATCTAATGCATAAAAATGATTAAACCATTTTTGAATCATTTTTGAATACTAAAATATGAAAAAAACTTTGGAAGATGAAAGTTTTGCTTATAATGAATCTGCCCGAACGACGCACGCAAAATCAAAAATATTGTAATGACTCAGACCATATAACTTGGTAATTGGGTGACTTTTTCCGCAAAAAAATCAAATAGTTAAAAGACGCGTCAGCTGTGTCTAATCACATAATTTTTTATATAAAAAGCTCATATTAAAATATTTCAAAAGTGTCCGGTGTCGAAAAAAGCCGGTTTGAACTTTTTGATTGTCAAATCAATATCAAGCAGTTATTGAAATTATAGTTTAAAAAATACTCTTTCCTAAATACTCTTTCCTTTTAAACTCCCTGAGGGGGCAATGATTGATAGCCCAGAGTGTATCTTTTTATTTGTTCACACAAACTCACGTCCTACGAGACTGAATGATCCGTCATTTTGAAGACCTTTCATTTTTCACTCGGATTTTAAAAAAATGCTTTAAGGTTGTTTCAAGGCCGAGAAAAGTTGGTAACAATAGTTTTGCTAATCAAGTTGGCTTACTACTAGGCTGTGTGATTAGTGATTTAACCGAATAGTTTTGATGCCCTTCTTTTTTGGGTTGGTTCTTGAAGTTTTTTTATAAAATTTATTCAATATTGTTTCAGCTCAATTCTGAAGCTGATTGTCAATTCGCTGACTAGAAAAAAAAAACCCAATAAGTTGTACAAAGTAAATTTAATTTATAAATTTTAAAAATTTGGCTTTCATTGTTTTTGCTGCTCGACTGTGCTGCAAGCTTCCAGTAACATTCTGTCTTGTTAAGAACAGCTATATTTTATGTTATCTTTTTTAGATACTGTTCTTTTTTGGTTTTTTCTATGCTCATTCTAGTTAGTTCTTTAACATCATCTTAGCAACTACATCGCTAACAAAAAGCCTTTCAAAATGAAGAAAAACTCAACGAAAAACTTTCTTAGTCTTTTTTATTTGCGAATTAAAAATGCGTAGAAAAGTTTCAGCTTGCCTCAATTCAGTTTCAAAATTTTTGAGGCAAGATTTCTTTTTAATTGTGCTTGCTCATTAACTATATCGAAAAAGGGAAGAATTCGTTTGCCTCAATTCTGTTTACAAAACTTTCCGGCAAAATTAAAAAAAAATTTGTGCTTGAGCATTAATTTATCGAAAAAGGTAAGAAAATGTGAATTAATTAGTCGAAGTGGGAAAAAAGTCTCAAAGGCATATAAATCATTAAAGGCAAACTTTTTCTTCCTAATTAGAACTCGGTGTCTTTTCTGTTATAGGGCCCAATAATAACAAATTGTTAATTGAGTTTTTGTTTTTATTAAATATCCTGGTTTTCTTTTGCTGAAACTAATTTCAACCACCAATCAGATTCGAGCATTATGACCCAATTCTCGAAATATGAAAAAAAAGGTTATGGGCCGCAAAACAGAAAAGACCCAGAACTTGAAACGTCTATTTTTCTATTTGGTATTTGAAAAAAAAACTGCCATGACTACTAGTTTGATCATCCTCTAAATTTCTGTTCTATGCAGCTTTTTGAGTTAGGTCTGGAGTGTAACTCATAGAGTAATTTCGGATAGGGTACACCGTCTGCTCGTCACGCTATCTTATTTTCGGCCGGATAGATTCGTGCAACTTCTTAGTCTAATACCGATCCTAATCTTACTCTTATACTATCTAGTCTCAGGTTGTTTAACTAGTCTCTGCTAGGCTCAATAGATCTAGGGTATACTGGTTTATTGCGGCTGCTGAAGTGCTCGGGAGAGTCCAACTAATTTCTAAGTTAAATTCAAATCTCTCTGGTGCTGAAATTACAAGTAACTTCAGCACTTACAAATAAGTGGGTTGTTAGTTAGATGGATCATGATTGGTTAATATTAAATACTTTACATTGGTAAAACATTTAATTTATCCAATCATAAAATATAGTTTAGATCAGGTTCCACCCATCCGGGTTTTACAGAGTTTTTTAGAACAGTTCTTTTGTAGTTCAAGGATGGATGATGGACGTTGGTATTTGGCGAACATCATTTTTCTTTTGTTTCCTTTTTGTTAAGGAAGTTCCAGGGATCTGGAATTGAGGACACAAGACGTTGTGTTCTTCTTGTGACAACGACTGAGTCTCTGCAACAGCATCAATTCTGGTTTCAGAATGGTTGGCTATGTCAGGTTTTTCTGTTCTTCGGAGAGAACTTCTTTTGTGTTTGATCTAGCTCGGGAATGGCGTGGAGATTGTGCGTGGAGGGGATGCCTGGTTACTCGGATCTGTACGTATACTTGAACATCGAGGTGGTCATTGGTCTAGTTCAATGAAGTCCTTTTCTGCGAGGTCAAGTCGTACTCTAAATCCTTTGAGTTGTGATTGTGAGCGGCATATCGATTATAGTTGGTCATTCTCTCTCGAGTGTAGTGAGGTCGTCTTGTCTTTTGATGTTCGTCCTTGGTGTTGTATTCTGATCTATATATTGCATCATGTGATTTTACATTTTATAAAACTTTTATTAATTTAATATTTTTTAATTATGATTTTAGTTAGTTGTTTTCACAAAAGCTTTTTGTTTTAGTTCGGTTATTTTGAAGAGTTACTCACCCTTGAGTAGCTCTTATTAAAAATAAAGGTGTGGTCACAAAGCGTGGATGTAGCACGGTGGGTTAGGCCGGCTATAGAGCATGCTCAGGACGTCCTTTCCTGGTGGGTTAGGCCAGGTGTGGGAGTATGATTTCATGCGGTTTTTATGAGGGGTCCTGTTATGTGACAACATTTTATGTTGGGTTTGTTGTGGTTTTACTTATGTTTTGTTGGTTATGTACTTTTTCCAAAAAGCAAATTGTTTGTGGTATGGGTTTGTCTTTTGACTTTTTTGTGTTTTATTATTTCTTTCTAAGACTTTGTAATAGTCTTCAAAAGAATAAATTATCCAGTTTTAAACTGGGTTAATCCGGTTTGGGTACCGTTGGTTTCCTTTTCTTAGTCATGCTGTTATTTTATGATTTGTGGTATTTAGTAAGCTGCGTTGGTTAGTTTTGTTTAGTATATGATTCCTTTCCAACCGGGTTAAAGGAAAGTTTGAAACTTGTTATTATTTGTTAGAGTTGTTGAGTGTGAAAACTTGAAACTGAAATTCATTATTTTAAACAATTCTTCGTGGGCGAGCTGTGCGAGTGTGGATAGAATTTCTGTGCGAATGAATGAAAATATCAAAAGGTTAGTACTGCAATTGCATTTTATTAATTTACTGCATAGAATTTGGAAATTTACTGCTAGTAATGGGGGAATTTTAAGATACAAATTTTCATCATATGTAGATTTACTGCTTTTAGGGGAAAATTTTATAAATTAATTTACTGCATTGGTATTATATTTATTTAATTGTTGGTGCAAAAGTTAAATAGGGTTTTAAATAGTTTTGAAGAAGTTTGCTATTTTTTATTTTTCTTTTGTGAATTTTTCAGATGATTGAAGATGAAGGCTAAAAATCTAAAGAAAACATGAATAAGGAATGGTGAGTTTTTCAATATTTTAATTAGTTAGTAATATTCATTTAGTTCATACTTACCTGTTAGTCGTCGGGGAAAAAACCGTGGGGGAAGATATCGTGAATTAGTTCTGAAGTTGTTAGTAGTTTAGCTAAGATGCGGATGATATTTTTAGTTTGAAGTAGTGGCCAAAGCAATTGAAGTGCCTTAATAGTGGTTAGTTCTTCAGTGCCTACTGCAAACTCATAAGGTGTGTTTTGGATTAAGTTATATAACTTGTGGTTAAATTTAGTGTTGTGGATGAATTCTAAAATGGGGATTTCTATAGGCTGTACAAACTCGTGCGGGATAAGGAAGGGTCGGGATTCTTCTGCGTTGAAGGTCTTGGTGATGGGGCAGAAAATATACATTTGGGTTATGGGGTCATAATTACGAAGAATACCATGAAGGTTAGTATTTTTAATACAATATGTGAAATTTAGGAAATACGGTGAAGTGTATTTTGAATTGATGAATTGAAAGCGATGGTGTGGTTGTCTAGAGGGTGTGTGGAGGTCAAAGTGATTTTGGATGAAACGATAGTAACTGTATGTATGTGTTTGTTTAGTTCGCAACATAATATCGTGTGAGCAGTGTAAATCTCTTTCGTGTGGTGCAAGGAAATGAAAGGTTAGTGAAAAGATTTGGAAGCGTTCTTTAAAACTTTCGTACGCTTGTGTGCTTGTTAGTGCTTCTGAAATAATGTGATCAAACTTTCGGTCGAAGATGTTTAGTGTAAATACATATGGTGTCTTGATGAAAAATTTCTCGGTGATTTGTGGGTTAGCGAAGCGATCGTCGTCTAAGAATTGATCTTGGTTAGCTCTGATGATGTTGTGATCATAGTATTCTAGTGTGTATTCGTTAGCTCTAGGTGCAGTGTGTATTTTTAGTGATTTTTTATATCCAACGTAAGTAAATTGTCTAGCGGTGAGTGGTGTAGTTAGTCGATATAGCATGTCTTTGTTTCGGTCTATATCAATGGATGTGTTAGTTAAAGGTAAGCAAAGAGGGTTAGTGAAATGATAGTATGAGGTCCAAGAGAGAGTGGGCATTAAAACGTATTCGTCTACAAAGTTGCGTGTTTCGTTAGCGTCATGAGGGGTGTTTAAGGTGTATTGTGGAAATGAGGGTAAAGTGATGGCTAAAAATTCTCTAGTGTTAGTATGTTGGGGGTGGTTGATGTATTCTCGGGCTGTTCCTGGTTTTGCTGGGAAAGGATGGTTGGGGAACTTTCTTTTAAAAGTGCGATAAGCTCTATTAGTGTTGAGTGAGGATTCAGTTGATGTGGATGATGGTGCTAATGATTCGGTATAATTTGAAGAGGGTGTAGGGGGATTGGATGAATTTGTAGTGGAGGAGATTTGGTTTATGGTCGGGGTGTTAAGGTGGTAGGGTTGTTGTTGGAGGGTAATAAAATTGTCTAGCTCTGGGGAGATTCGGGGGGTGTCTGGAGATGATTGGTCAGAATGGTATGAGGAGTAGGTTGGGGTAACTTGGGAAGCATAAGAGGGTGTAGGAGTGATTGGGTCAGGGTTATTTGATAATATGGGTTGAAAAGGAGGTTGAGAAAAATGAGAAGGGTTATGAAAATTATTGGATGGAGATGGTTCTGAGTCGGCAAATTCGTCGGGGGTTTCAATATTCGGGTTATTTAGCTGTGAAATGGAGTATAAAACTGAAATTTGTGAGTTAGTGTCGGAATTCATGCCTGATGTTACATTGCTAGATGGAAAATCGGGTGGCGGAAAAGCAAAAAGTGGTATTATTGGGATTGAAGAGGTAAGGTTGGTTGGATGGGAATTTGATCGATGGAGTGATCCAAGTTGGCGGCTCATCGTGGGCTAAAAAAATTATTATTTTGAGATTGAAAAGCGGTGGTATGGGGCTGTTCAATAATTTGTTCATAAGTATTATCATCTTGTGATGGATGTGTCATTATATGTTGGACGGGACTTTGTGATGTGGTGAGTCGAAAATTTGGATTATGTGTGATTGCTAAATTTCTAAAATTTCGCGGGGCTAGGGATAGTGGATGGTTATTTGGTAGGGGTGGTAATTGTGGTGCCGTTGGCTGTGTGTCGACATTGTTATGTTCTTCGTCGTATGTATTTTGTCGTGTTGTTATTTTTGTGTTATATTCTTTTATTTGTGCGTCTAAAAGAATTTTGTTTATAGATGTGGAAAAAATTCCAAAAAATCCTGCAAAGAGTATGCGTGCTACGCTTGCTTGTCTGTTTACTTGTGTGTGTATAGCACATGTATTGTAGATTCCTTTTAAGAGTGAGAAAAGAAATCCAATAAAGTTAAACATTGCGTATAAAATAGTCAATTTTTCTAAGATGTAGTAGGGCCATCCTAGAAAATCTAGGATCTCATTTTTGAGTGTAACAAAGCTAAAAATGTTAATTGGTGATATATCTTGGGGACGGTATTTTTCGCCGTTTAGATATATATAATCTTTTATGTCTTTAAAATATCCGCTATAGTCTTGCGTGTAGATATCGGCAAATCCTGCGGTTTCTGCAAGTTTGCGTAAGTTTTGGTCTATTGATTGTCTTTGTATAGTGTCCATTTGTGTTAATAATTCTTGGAATTGTTGTGTTCTAATGTGATGTTGAATATCTGATTTTGAATAGATTCCTATTGATTGTAAGTCTATATTTGGGTTTCGAGCAATAGCGCGAATGCTTTCTGGTGAAAATTTTTTGAGTGATTGCATTAATGTGGGATATGGAGTGAGAAGATAATATTTGTTTTCATCAGGGTTTAGTTGTACTACATTGTGGCTATTTTCTGATCCACATGGGACTGCGGTATCCCAGAAATATGTTCTTCGTGAAAGTGTATCCACGAAATGTACTTTATTCTTATAAAAGATAGGAATTCTTTTATAACATCGTTTATCTTCAAAAACGTATAGTGGTGATACTTTTTTAGTACAAGTATAAAACCATAAGATGTTTCCTTCGTAGTCTAAAAAATTTGATCTATTTCCTGATAATAAGTATCCTGCGTAGGGTATTTTTAATACTGCTAGTGCAAGTGATTGTAGTATTTGTGTTCGTTCTAATTCGCATAGTTGATGTAGTGTTTCTAATTCAGAGAGTGACATTTCTTGAAAAATGCGGCTAATTGTATAGTCTAGTTTCATATCCAAATGAATATCATAGTGGATATTACCAAAATATGTAGTATTCATTAGTGATAATTCTTGTAAGCGTGTGCTTCTGGTGTCATAAGGTTTTAGATGTCCACCAGGTTGTCCGTTGCTTTTTTCAAAATTAACTGGTATATAGGATGTTCCTTCGTTTAGAGGATGACCTGTGGCGTATGGGTCGATTTTTACTTTACCAGTGGTCATGTCGAATCCTTTTTCATATTCAACTAATATTTCAGAGTATTGTGTTCTGTGAAGTGGATTCCTGTATTTACATGCAAGTTCTGTTTCTTGATATATTTGAAAACGTGTCAATTTATTTTCTATATTGTCTATGTTTCGAAAATCGGAACTTAGTTTGCGTGATGGATGGACTTGTTCATATGGAATTGATTGTATGAAATATTTTTCGTGAAATTTTATCATACGAGCGTGTATTTTTGCTACTTGAAATGTTGTACATGTGTCTTCGGGGAACCAAACAATTGTTGCTTGTGTTCTCGTTGTAGGGTCGCAATATCCTTGATCATTTTTACAAGGTAGTCGGATTCCTTGATAGATCATTGTATTATCAGATAAATCTCGTGTGAGTTGTATTTTTTCGAGTTGTATTTTCCAATCGAAAAACATTATTTCTTGGTATCCTTTATTTTTTGTGTCTGCTTTGCAGTTTGATGGGTTATTTATACCAATGTGTGGTATCCAGTGTTTATCATGTAGGTCATAGGTTAATCGTCCGTGTGCGCCGTTATACGGGTATTTTTCGTCTAGTCTTATATGTCCTTGGTGTCTTTCAAGTTGTGATTGATGTACAGAGTCTGAAAAAACTTGAAAATTAACTAATTTTCTTTGGGAGTTTTTATTTTTTGTGATGTTTAGTCTAAGTAATTCATTTTTACAATCGTCGGGATTGAGATGTAAAAGACGTTCTATATTACTTTGGTAGAATGATTCATGGTCAAGTCGGTTTTTGTTTCCGTTCGAGACTTGTGAACAATGTACTTTCTTTTCGGAAAATGTTGCTGTGAATTTATAACCTGTAACTGTTGTTGCTCGGGCTTTTGAATAGAGTGTTGCTATTAT
Organism: Symsagittifera roscoffensis; assembly: GCF_963678635.1. Lineage (NCBI taxonomy): Eukaryota > Metazoa > Xenacoelomorpha > Acoela > Convolutidae > Symsagittifera > Symsagittifera roscoffensis. Next base: position 7,986,254 of record NC_087065.1, on the reverse strand, counting down.
ATCTGTGGTTTCTATAGCTTGTGGTTCTGTTTCACATTGTGATACCTGATTGATTGCATATTTATGTAGTGTTTTTTGTTCATTTTCTTCGCAATCGTAATGTGTTACTAATAAATCTTGTGGTCCTGTACGAGGGGAAGGGTTTATATTTTGATTTGAGGTTATTAGAAAAAGGGTTTGGAGAAAAATTAATAATTTTAGAATATACATGTGTATGATAATCCTGAGTATGGATTATAAAATGTAATGTAACCAATTGTGTTTTTAGTGTATCTGTCGTATTTGTATATTACTTCAGTAGTTATAAACGGTGGTGGTAGTGATTGAGCTGTTATGTTAGGTGGATTTAATGGGTAGGGATGTTGGGTAATATTATTTAACTTAACTGTGATTTCAAATTTTAATTGTAAACTGTTTTGTTGGAGTATTTGAATATTGTGATCACGGATATCGTTGTGAATATCTTGGCGATATTGTAATCTATTAAGTGCCCAGTTATGAAGGCGGTTACTTTCTTGATGTTGTCCAAATAGTGGTGGAGGTGCTGTGAATGTATTCCAATCTAATCTTAAAGGAATATTTATTGATGATTGTTCTCGATATCTGGCGTCGAGATTATTTGGAAAATTTAAGTTAAAGGGTAGTGGTGAAAATTGACTTATTGATGGTGTTGATGGTAGTGATAATGTTTCTGGTAGTGATGAGGATGTTGTTGTATCCGTAGAAATATCTATGGGGTCATTGACTAAATTTGGTTCACCTTGTGTGAATGAATTTGTAGTCCAATATGGCAGTCGTGATGTTAGGTTTGGGGGGTTAAAGGGATTTTCACGTATCTGTTCAGATGTTGGTGTTGAACCTAAGTAGTCTGAAGGTAGACTTGAAGTGCTTCGTTGTGAAAAAAGTGTAGGAGTTTCTGGTGTGATACCAGTGGTGTTTTCTGGAGTGGTTTGTGTTGGGGATTGAGGTATATCAAAATGAACTCGGGGAGTTTGAAAATTTCTATTTCGTCGAGGATGTATAATTTGTCTATTTATTTCTGCTGTGTTTTGGTTTTGACTAAGGTTTCGTATTCTACTTAGTTCTTGTGGTAGTGTTGGGTAAAGATTATATGTTGGTTCACTTAGGGATGCTTGTCGTTGAACTGGTTCTAGTGGTTCAGATAAACGAGCGTGCCTTTCTTCAAAGGTGTATGGATTGTCTTGAAAAGAAATTCGTGTAGATGTTTGAGGGTTTTGAGTAGTTGAAGGTGGTGTTGGATTATCTTGGGATGATGTCGGTGAAGACTGATTCTGTGACTGTTGGGTAGCAATTTTTGATGGATTTTTAAATTGTTACTTTAGTGAGAGGGTTTATGTTTATTATAATATTCTTCTAAAAAAAGAATTAGAAAAATTGTTGCTAGGGCAAATGTAATGATTGCTTTCTTTATACATTTACATATTGTCAAAATGAGGGATGATAGAAATGTTATGAAAATTACAAACAATAAAAAAATATCAGTTCTACTGAAAATTGTTCGTATCATTTAGACAAGTTGTTAAAATCGTACCTGTGGATATATTCAAGGGTTTTGGAAAGTTGGAGGAATAGTTCAATTATTGTGTAGAAAATTAAAAAAATGTTACAAAAAATTATTATGATTATTAGAAAAGATTCGATGATATCAAAAAGAAAGATTATAAAGACTTGAAGTATTGAAAAAAAATGTTTAAAATTGATAAATATTTGAGCGACTGTTTGAGAGAAAAGCATTTAAGAAATGATCTCTTTGTCGAATATTTTTTGCTGTTTGAGGCGATTTTCTAGTGTGGTCGAATTATTTATTAGTTTTTTGACAAGTGGGTTGAGTTTCGTAAAAAATTGTTGGGGGCAATTTTCATGGTGACTGGGAGGTCGTCTTTTTCTTTATTTTTGTTTGTCAAATGATCCGGGGTATGGTGAGATTTTTATACTTTAGGCTAATTAAAATCTTCATTTTGTGACTTTAGGCTAAGTTATCAAATTTGTTTTGGGGGTATTCGTGGTCTGAGTTGGGGAAATATTGTTGATCTTTGGGTTATTAGATAAGGGAGGGGTCAAGTTGGAGTGGTTTGCTTATTTTTGACCTGGAGGTTGTAAAGTTATAGTTAGAGATGTGCCTGGAGTTCTAGATTATTCGTCTAATTGATCTTAGTTTGAGTTAGAGAAAGTGGCGGATTGGATGAATCCTATTGGTCTATTTTGAACTAGAATTATTGCGTACTTGTGAGCATGTTATTTTGAAAAATGGAAATGAAAAATGTTACGGAGGTTTCAAGATTGTGAAGTATAAAATTTTAAAATTACTTTTTAAATTCTACTTTCTTTAATATTTTAGATTGGGGGATGAACATTTTGTAGTTTTTACGTGGTTGATTTCGGAGTCTTGTTGTCTTTCTATGTTCTGATTTGTCTATTTCTTCTTGGGGTATTATTTGTTCTGTCATTTTTCTATTTTTTCTTTGTTTTGGAGATTCTTTATGGTTTTGTGTATTGTTTTTGGTAGCGATTGGTTTTGTGTTTTGATTTTCGGTGGGGTTATCATTTTGTTCTGTGTTTTTCAGATGTGGTTCGTTTTGAATAATTTTTAATCCTGTGAAAGAATATAATTGGGTTAATTCGCGGAGTGCGTATTCTTTTGGGTAATAAGGTAATAGGTTGTTTCGATGCTGAACGATTTCTTTTTTGTTTGAGTCGATAATTTTATATGTGACATCTGTGGGTTTTGCAATTATTTGATAGGGTCCTTTTCGGAGGGGTTGTAATTTTTTAGAAATTCCTTTTTGAGTATTAAAATTAGGTATTAAAACAAATGTTCCAATTTTTAAATCGGAAGCTGGTGTAAAACGTGAATTGATTTGTTCATTTATGTTTTGTCTTTGTAATAACTTTTTCGTTATTTTTTGGTAAATTTCATTGTGTTTCTCATCTCTATTTAAAATCCATTCGGTGTGTGTACCGGAGGCTAATTTAAGGATTTGTGGGTGATGAAAATGATCTTCATCGTGCGTATGTAATGGTAGGTTATAACAAATTGAGTCTTTATTTGGTTGACAATAACCTTGTGCGTTTTTATGGGAATTTGCTGTAAACATTATTGGTTTGCGTGGCTTTTGTTTGAAAACCATTTCGTATGGTGACATTCCTAAAGTTGTCGTGATTTGTGAATTATATGCTAATGGAAATAATTTTACATCTGCTGACCATTCGGTATATTTGGTATCATTTCCGTTGATGATACATCTAAGATATTCTTGTAGTGAACGGTTCATACCTTCGACTAAGCCGTTTGTCCAAGGTGCATGAGATGTACGTGGTTTGTGTTTAATGTTGTATAAATGACATAGTGTTATTATTTCATTATTTATGAATTCTGTACCATTGTCTGTGACTAAAATTTCTGGTAGTCCAAATTTTGCTATCCAGTGTTCATAAAGTGTTGTGTATGCGTAATAAGCGTTACAATGTGGTACTGGGTTAAGTGCTACATAATGTGTAAATGCGTCAACAATTACCATAATGTAGGAGTTTCCTTCTGATGAGGGTGAAATTGGTCCTTTAGTATCAAATGAGATACGATGATTAAAGTATAAACTTTGTCCTTTAAAATCTTGTTTTTGTGCTATTTGTTTTTGATTTGGGTAAGGTTTATTTAATTGACATACTATACAATCATTGCATAGTACTTTTATCCAAATTGGTGCGTTTGGGAAGTAAAAATTTTGTATAAAATTTGAATATGTTTTCTCTGATCCAGAGTGTCCTTTAATGTTTTGTGTATGTGAAATATTAAAAGCTATAAGAATCATACTTATAGGGAGACAGGGAACTGTAGATTCATTAAGGTTGTACTCTAAAAGGTCTGTATTTTCGTTAATTGTTGTATTGTTAAACTTGCGAAAGTATCGGAGGAGTGTTTTGTTTCCTAGAATGGTTGAATCTGCTTTGATAGGTTTAGTTTTATATTTGTGCCATGATTTTAGTTGTCGAATTACTGGGTCAAGGTTTTGATATTGTTTCAGTGTTGAAATTGTAATTGTTTCTGTTGGGGGGAGAAAAATGTTTTCGATTTCTAATTTAGATAATGGTATTGTATCAAGTGGGTCGTGAAGGTCAAAAACTTGATTTATTGTGTATTTTGAATCATTTGTTTGTGGTCCTGATAAATTTATTTTATCAGTTAAATCTTCTTTTTCAATTAGTGGAAAATGGTCTTTTTTAGGTAGGTGTTGTTTTGTTCGTTTTTGTTGGGTGTTATTTTTTATCCATTGAGAATATGGAATTGGTTTAAAAGTTGATGTTCCAAGTAGGTCAACTTCATAATGATTATTTTGACAATCTAAATAAAGTGGGAAATGTTGTAAATTATTTATTTGTGATTGTTCAATATCAGTTTTTACTGCATATTTGCATTCTAATCGAGGTGATGTTTCGTTTTCTGCAAGGTAGAATTTTATATTTTTGGGTATTTCAACTGTTGTTTTTCGTGTAAGTAATTCAGGTGGTGTATTTCGACTTAAGGTGTCTGGTAATGCAAGATTTTTTCCTGCAGTCCAAACTATATGTAAGTTTGGAAATTTCATTAGAATTAGTTGAAATCTGTAAACTCGGTGGTTTGGGTTAGATTTCTGTGTAAAAAGAAAGATGATTGGTTTGTGGTCTGTGAACAAAACTGTGGGATGTTTTGATCCAAGTATCAGAAATTCATATTCTGTAAGTGTATATATTATGGCTGTACATTCTCTCATTAGAGTTGAGAGTCGTAGCTCTGCTTGAGTGAATAATCGAGAATTTGCTGATATGAGGTTCATTTTATTTGTACCATTATGTGATTGTAATAATGCTGCGCCGATGCCAAAGTTCGAAGCATCGCACATTGCATAAAATGGTTGATCAGGGTCTGGAATTGTGTTTGAAATTTGTTCAGTTAAAAGTTTCTTTATTTCTTCGAATCGTGTTTGATGTTCTGTATTCCATTCAAAGTTGTTTTGTTGTCTAAGGATGTTATAAAATGGTCGTAGGTATAATTGCATTTTATAAACATATTTACTTAAAAAGTTTAACATTCCAAGGAACTCTTGGATTTTCTTTTTATTTGTTGGTGGTTGAAGTTTTTGAATAGCGTCAATGCGTGATTTCAGTGGAGTGATTGTTTTTCTTTCTATATTATGTCCTAAGAATTTAACTCTAGTCAAAAAGAAGTGTGATTTATCGGGGGCGGCCTTCAGATTTTCGTTCTGAAGTATTTGGTGATATGTTTCTAAAACTTTGAACATTTCGTCTTTTGTTTGTGATTGCATAAAAACATCGTCTAAATAGGTGATTGCGTTTTTCTTGAGTATTAGTGGTCTAAAAATTTTGCTCATAAAGGCTGAAAATGCTGCTGGTCCTATGGATATTCCATAGAATAAGCGGTTGAATTCATATTGTTGGTTTCCGATAACAAATTGTGTTAAACGTCGTGATTGTTCATCTAGTGGCATTTGATTGTATGCACTATTCATGTCGGCGGTTGTGAAGTATTTGCCGTTTATTTTTGTTAAAATAACTTGTATTGGTTCAATGGGCCAATTACATTTTGATTCATCTATGAGTGAATTGAGGTATCTAGCATCGAGAACGATTTTTAACGATTCTCCTTTAGCTAGAATGATAACGGGGTTGATGAATGTGTTGCCTTTTGGTTGTTCTTCTTTATTAACCGGTGATATAATGTTGTATTGCTCTAAAATATCGAGTAATCTGTTTACTTTATCATGTAAGTGAATTGGTACTTTACTTGCTCTTTGTTTTTTGAAAACTGCGTCTGGTTTTAATGGGAGATGTAGTGATGAACTGATTTTGCCAACATCGAATTTTGATGTTGCATAGACTGATGAATATTGAATTAGCTGTTTGGCTAACTTTTCAAATTCGTCTTGTGTTATTTGTGAATGTTGGAAATTAAACATTGTTAAAAATTTCTGTTGGTCCTCTGTGTAGTTACTGATGTTGAATGTAGGTTTGAAATATGGAGTTTTTGTGAAATAATCCGTATTTCTGTTTTCGTTACTTATTATATTATTTATAGATAATTCTTCATTAAGAATTGTAGATTGGCAAATATCTAGTAATTGGAGTATATTATTTACGCGATAGGCTTTTTCGTGTATTGGTGATATTGTTGCGTTGGTTTCACAATATCCTAAAAGTCCTAATGGTAATGTTACTTGGTAAGGTGTGTTGTTATAGACATGTAAGGAGATGATATCTGAATTCGAATTTTTCAAATATTTTATTGAAGAGATTGTGATTTTGAAAAATTTATGAATCGGTTTGAATTCAAAATCTGACATATAAAATTTTTGTTTGTTTTGTGCTTTATCATATTGGTGAACTTGTTTGATTGAAAAATTATAGATGTTTCCTGATAGTGGTTTCAGGTGTTTTCTTTGTTGGTTAAATATCGGATAAAATTTTGAAAAGAATGGTGGTTGTTTATTCAATCTTTGAAAAAATGTTAAGGATGTTTCTTTTGTTTTTGTATATTTATCTTTGATTAATATTTTACTATTTAGTATGTTAATTGTTGGTATATACTTTGAAATAAATGGTATTCCAATGATATTATATTTAATATCGGTGATATGGAATATTTGTTTAAATGGCTTATTTAAAATTTTACTTTGTTCCATTGTTCTGGTAGGGAGGAGAAATAATTGGATTTTTCCGTAGTTTATCAATGTTGATCCTTGTGCTGTCGCTAGTTTGCTGGAGGTTTCAAGAGGTGTTAGCTTTGGGTGTAAGATTTTTATTTCATTCCATGTGGGAATGTTTATTATGTTTGATTCTGCTCCTGAATCAATTAAAAAATCTATTTCAAGGTCTGGTGGTTGAAATTCTTTATTTCTTGGGCTTTCTAAGAGAAATGGTATTGTCCAAATTTTTTCTTTGGGTTGTTCTTTTTGTATATTTTGATAAATGTGGTTTGTATTCAAGCATTTTGTTTTGGTATTTTTATTGGTTTGATTTGTAGTGTTTATCTCATTTGTTTCTTGCGTCGTTGGTGTGGAATTTATGGGTGTAGTGTAATGATTTTGAAGAATTTGTGATTGATTTTCATATATATGTGATGGAAAGGGTTGTTCATATATGACAGATTCATAGTCATTTTCGACTTTTATCATATTGATATCAAGAGTGTTTTCAGTATCACTTTCTGAATCTGATGATGTACAGTTTATTTGATTGAGTTGTAACGTATCAGTTACTGTGTCATCAATACCTGGAGGGTCTGATGTTGTTTCTGGGTTAGCTTGTACTTGATTGATTTGTCTTTGATGTTTAGGTGTACTGCTTCTGTGACGATTATTAGAGTTATTGTAGTGATTATTATTTCGGTGTGGTGATTGGGAATAATTTCGATAGCGATTATTATAACTTGGGTGTCGGTTTTGTGAATTATTTCGCGATCTGTTTTGGTAATTATTGTTTGGTCTGTTATAGTTCGATCTATTATATGAGTTATTCCTTGATCGGTTGTTCGGGTAATTCTGGTTTCGGTTGTTTGAATAACTTCTGTTTCGATTATAGGAGTAGTTTCTATTCCTATTGTATGATGAATTTCGTGATTGGTTGTTTGGATAATAGTTATTTCTTGATTGAGAATTAGATCTAGAAACAAATCGTTGTGTATTTGAATTTGATCTGGAGTAGTTATTTCGACTATTCGGTCTATTGTAGTGATTTTGTGATGAATTATACGTGTTTCTTCGTTCTGGTGATCTTCCTCTATAACTTGAGTTATATGGAGATTGATTTCTTGTATAGCTTGTATTGTTTGGGAGTGGTTTTCCTGAACTGTTGTTGCTGTATACATTTTTGTTTGGTAGGTTTTGATCTTTTTTCATGTATTGATAAAATGATTTATTTGGTTCTTTGTATTTTTGAGGTTTATTTTGACTATCTTGTTGTTTTTGTCTACATTCGGAAATACTATGTCCGTATCGTCGGCAATAATTACACCATTTTTTGAAAGATGGTTTGCCTTTAAAGTTCGGGTTCTTTTCGTAAATATTGAGTATTTCAGTGATTTTTTCAACGAGATCTGTTTCTGATTCTTGTATATTATTAATATTAGTGGGAGTCGTTTCAATTTTGTTAACGTATTGTAATTTCAGATTTTCCGTTTCTTCTAATTTCATTGTGATTTCTGCTTGTTCTAGTTTGTCTACTAGTTTTCTAAAATCTAAATCGGGTTCTCGAATTGAAGAAGGATGTGATGCTCTCTTTTTTATTGCTATTTTCCTTAATTGTGGTGTTAAGGTCATCATTAAGATTTCTGTCATCTTAGTGTTTTTATAGTCATGTGTATTTAGTGAATATGCTTTTCGAACTAGTGTTTCGATTCTTACTGCTATTTGCTTGATGGTTTCGTTTGGTAATCTGCGAATTTCATTACATAAAACTCTTTGTTGTTGTTTGTTTCTTTCGGAGTCAAACATTTTTGAAAATTCTTGTGTAAATCTTTTCCAGTTTGATTTTATTTCTTGAGGTAGTACTGAAAACCATTTTTGGGCTGCGCCATCTAAGGTTGTTTGTATCAACGCTGTGCGTCGATGTATCCAGTTTTGATGTAGTGGCGTGTTAATTGGTTCAGGTCCAATATTTAAAATTAAATTTGCTGTTACTGCATTTAAGTAATCTTCTACAGAGTATTCAGGGTCTGTTCCTGTGAAAACCATTAAGGGTTTATTTGATGTTATTGATGATCCACCCATAAGGTATGGATTCATTGTCATTTGTAATGATTCAGCTGCATTTGGCATTTGAGAAAAATTTGAAAGTTGGTTTCTTGTTATTTCATGTTGTTGAAGATAATACGGGAGTGGTATTTCATTTTGCATTTGTGATGGTTGATACGAGTGTGTAGTCATTGGATTTTGTTGTTGAATTGGTTGAAAAGATTGTATATTAATTGGATTTGGTTGTTGAATTGGTTGTTGATATTGTGCATCTATTGATTGTGGAGAAAAATTTCTATGGTTTGTACGTGTTTTCTGTATTCCTTGTCTACGATATTCTTGAGTATTTGGTGCAAATATATCTGGTTGTAAGAAATCTTCATCTGAGGATAAATAATCCATTTGATAAGATGTTTGTTTTTTATTTTTATTTTGTTGAAAAAATGGGTAATTTTCACTGCGATCCTGTGGAGGATTTGGTTGAAAATTTGTGGAATTATATTGGGCCGTTGGGTTATCCCAGTTTCGAGGTTTTGTATATTGATTAAAATTTCTTTGTGGTTTATAATTTGTTTTTGATGGATGTGTATAATTATAATTATGGTCTGCAAAGTTGTTTCTAGTGAATGTTTTGCGTGTTTTTGATGGTATTGTCATGGGTTTGTATGTTTGGTAATCCATATGTGAATATTTAGGGGCAACCGAAGGTTTAACGGTTGATTGTAAGGTTACCTGTGTTTGTGAAGGATTTGTATTTCTTGGTGTTGTTAAATTTGGGCGTATTGGTGAAATACTTTGTTGTGTAGTTGTTGTGTGTACAATTTCTTCATTTATGAAGTGTGATGGTGTCTGTATATCTTGTTGAGTAAGATTCCTAGTTCCATTGAGGTTTTCATTGTGTATGACTGTAGAGTTTAAACTATTATTTTGTGTATCGGGTAAAAATGTATTATAGTTTAATGGTGTTGCATCAATTGTTAATGGTATTACTCTTACATAATCTCTTATGTAAGATATTGTACCTATTGCTTGACTTGAGATTGATTGTGGAAAGTTTATAAATACGGGATGAGACCATTCGGGGTCCCAAACATAATCTGATTGTTCTGTGATAGCTGTATCATCGTTCGAGTTTTGGGGTCTAAAATTTTTTCTTGCTTGTGCAATTAAATCAATATTGTGTGTAAAATAATCTATTATGAACCATGCTAAAATTTTTTGTAAATCGTGTTTGGTATGTTGTGAAACGTCGTCTTTCGTGAAATTTTCTTTAATGATGTTTAAATAACTAGAGAGTAGTGTGATTTCATGTCGTACTCTTAAATGTTTAGATGTTTCTGTCGGTGAGACATTTGTTAATGGGAGTTCATTTTCTAATATCGAGATATAACTATATATTAGTGCGAAAACTTCATTGGTGAAAATGGAGTTTGCTCTTTGTGAGTTATGGTATTGTATGCTTTTTATATATTCTGAAAAAACTTTTGAAAATTCTAAATCAAGGTCGTCTGTTTGAATAGTGTATGTTCTATTATTATGGTTTGGGGAAGTGAATTCTATAGAGTAGATTCCATATTGTTGTGTTATGTTGCATATATCTTTTAGATAGTGATCTATGATTTGTCTTTTGATTTTTACATCGGGGAACTCTGTTTTACATGGACTGATTCCGGGTTCAAATAAATTTACGAGTAAATTTTGACAAAATATGTGTTGTCCTCTATCAGTATCTGCATCTACTATAAAAGGAAAGATTTCATCATCATCTGGAGTTTCGTCACCTGGGGTGTGCGTTGAACTCATTTTTTCGTTCGATGACTGTTAATATGTAATTATTAATGTGTCGAATTGGTTGATTCCAGTTGTATAGATGTACTGGTTTGTGTTTATACTGCTTTTTTATTCTTCTTTTTCCTCTTTGTGATGAATTTGAAGTTGTTTCTGAGTCAGAAAAATATAATTGATCGTGTTGTGGGTAATTTTTATCTATTGATTCTTTTAGTTTGTAGAGTTCGTCTAAACTGTTGGTTTCTGATTCTGAAAATGCGTTTCGATTTTTTGAAAATCTTTTTCGTGTTATTTGTCTTTGTTTAGTGATTATTTTTCTCTTTAGTGTTTGTCGTTTTGTTCGAATGTATCCAACTGTTTGTGTATGAGGTGTGATTACAAGGTCGTATTTTTTGTTATCTATTTCACAATTGTGTAAAACGATTGTTTGTTTATTCCCTAGGTTTTTAAATGACATAAGGTTTAGGATGACGGGTGCAAAAGGTTGTTAAATGATTTCTATTTTCCTAAACTGTTAGTTCTTACGATTTTTTGGTTAGCTTAACCTGGGTCTATTTGTTTAGGGTTGGAGAGAAAAGTATATCGATTCCGAAGAATGATTTTTACTTTCTCGTGACTAGTATAAGCTAAGGTGTTAACTTACTTAATCTTACTTAGGGGTAGTGATTGTGTTCAAGGGTTGGAGAATAGTAAATCGATCCACAAGGTTCAGGTATAATTAGAACGCGAGTAGTTCGTTAGATACTATTTTAAACTTACTAAGTCTAAGATTTATCCTGGGTCTGGTAAGAGGGGGGATCAAGTGAAGGATGAATAACCGAAGTTCTTCACTGTTTATCCTAATTTGAATGATTAGTTTTGTTTAAAAATTTCTATTAGTCTTGGGTCTTTAGAAAGGGTTGGGTAGTGAATCGACGTTTGAGGTCGTTAGACACTAATTAAGTGGGTGGGGGAGAACAAAGTTGTTCTGTTTGATCCAAGGATAAGCCTTGATGATCAAATTTAAAATGTAATGAAGTAGAAAATGATTTAAGATCCAAGGATAAGCCTTGATGATCTGGTTTTAAAATTAAGTGACTTTAAGTTTTAATGAGGTTTTAAATTTATGTAAAGGAAAGATTTAGTATTTTATGATATTAGTGAGTTGATGATTGCTGTTATGTTTTAGGTGATGAAGCTGGAACAACAGGATGATTTATGATTACTAACCATTTATTGTCATGCTACTAATTTTTATTTTTATTTTCCAATAAATATTTTTCAAACATGTTTTGTATAATACTGCAGAATTTTAGGAAAACGATCTTAGATCTTTTTATCAATCGTTATTGTATAATATTAATTTTGTTTAGCGCCTGAAATGATTTTGAAGATTTACTTCAAGGTTTTATGTTTGCAAATGGAAATCTAAATTCATTGCAAGTAGTATTCGAAATATAAAAGTTTGTTCTGGCTTTTGCCGAACTATCATGTAACTATACGGCAAGTTTCTACTTTGTCGTATGTCGTCTTTGGTTCGATGTCTTCTTCCAATTCCGGGTAGTTCTATTATGGTTCGGAATATTGGCTCGGATCTATTGAGTCGGAGAGACATTTCAATTAAATTATTGTCGTATAACATTTTGTAAATGTTTTTGTCTAATTTCTAATCTAATTTTGGTTAATTCTAATCTAATAAGGTCTTGTTCGAGACTTATGGTCGCACCAGATGAGTTAGGACTGGAGTGTAACTCATAGAGTAATTTCGGATAGGGTACACCGTCTGCTCGTCACGCTATCTTATTTTCGGCCGGATAGATTCGTGCAACTTCTTAGTCTAATACCGATCCTAATCTTACTCTTATACTATCTAGTCTCAGGTTGTTTAACTAGTCTCTGCTAGGCTCAATAGATCTAGGGTATACTGGTTTATTGCGGCTGCTGAAGTGCTCGGGAGAGTCCAACTAATTTCTAAGTTAAATTCAAATCTCTCTGGTGCTGAAATTACAAGTAACTTCAGCACTTACAAATAAGTGGGTTGTTAGTTAGATGGATCATGATTGGTTAATATTAAATACTTTACATTGGTAAAACATTTAATTTATCCAATCATAAAATATAGTTTAGATCAGGTTCCAATCGTGCATTTA